>NC_091950.1:365344861-365654861 GCF_031021105.1 Erythrolamprus reginae | reverse complement strand
ACTGGTAGTGCGTCCCCTGGACATAAAACCGGAGATATCTCCGGTGTCCCGGATGGATGGGGATATGCAAATACGCCTCCTTCAGGTCGATGGATGACATGAGATCTCGGTTCCTGATTGACGCGAGAATGGTGCGAAGGGAGGCCATTTTGAACCTGCGGTATAGCACGTACCTGTTTAGGCGTTTCAGGTTCAAAATTAGCCTGCAACCTCCCGATGACTTGGGTACTATGAAGACCCTGGAGTAGAACCCCATGCCCTCCATGTGGGTTGGCACCTTCTCGATGGCGTGGATCTCCAGGAGATGTGCGATCTCCTGCTCTAGCAATGCCCGCTTGGCAGCATCGGCGGGTACTGGACAGGGCACAAAGTGGGTAGGTGGGAGACGTAAGAATTCGAGGCGGAGCCCTCGGATCACTGTGTCCAAAATCCAAGCGTCGGAGGTTGTGGCCGTCCAGGCAGTACAAAACCTTTGGAGTTTCCCCCCCAAAGGGACCTGCCCTGTGGAGTCACTTGGCTCCACGGAAACCTCGCTGGTTGGAACCACGAAAGGGCCGTTTTGACGGTTGATATCCTCTGCCCCGGCCCTGAAAGTAGGTCCTATCGTTGCGGTACGAATAGGACTGACCATATTGGCCCTGCGAATAAGGCCTGGAGGTCTGGGTAACTCCGGAAGCTGGGTCCCACCAGAACAGCCTCCAGCACCTCCCCGAACAACTTCGTGCCTTCGAAAGGGGCAGATGACAAGCGCCACTTCGACTTGGCATCCGCCTGCCAGTGTCGAAGCCAAAGTAGGCGTCGAGAAGAAATCGTAGAGGCCATGCCCCTTGCGGCAAATTTCGCTGCGTGCAAGGTAGCGTCTGCCGAAAATTCGGCCGCAGCCAGGAGCTTGTTGAGATCCTGTTTGAGACGAGGATCTTCAGGTCCCATCCGAGCCTGAACCTCCTGGAGCCACATGATGGATGCCCTATTAAAGATGGATGCCGTTGATGCAGCTCGTAGGGCCCAAGCTGCCATCTGATGGGCCTTCTTCAGGAGGGTTTCGGCCCGTCGCTCATCCGGCTTAAGACTATCCGCCGTTTCGGAAGGAAAGGCGGCATTGGACACCAGTGTGGCTACCGGCTTGTCCACAGGCGGAAACTGTAACAGATTCTCCATCTCGCTATCAAAGGTGTAGAAACGACGCTCTACATTAGAAGGGCCTTGGGCCGCTGCTGGGTGTTGCCAGGTGCGCTTGATGTTCTCTAAGAATATCTCCATTGCAGGAACAGTATCGGACTCGCTGGGCTGCTCCTTACACAGGGAAGCAGAAGTTCTGAGTCCATCACCTGCATCCGGAGGTGCCGCCGCACCTGGCACATCCAAGGTTTGTTTCACCTTGTGCAAGAGTAGCCTAAATAATGTTGGCTTAAATAGCCCCGCGGGAGCAGGTTGTTCTGGAAAGGCATACTCATCATCAGACAGTTCATTGTTCCCATGCTCACTGTCTTCTTCCAGCAGCCCAGTGTCTCCTGCCAGTGAATCCAGCCCAGGTGGGGGCGGTGGTGCTGACCAAAGGTCCCTGGGATGGTATGACTGCTGTAATGGAGGTGTCACACCCTGGGCCCCAACCACCATTCCCTGCGCATAAACGTTAGCAATCATGTCCTGCAGGGATGGCGGGAAGGCCTGCCAGGCATCAGCTTGGGATCTAAGCCCTGCAGCTGTAGGTGTGAAAGATGCAGAAGGGGCCCCAGTTGGCTGGGTTGCAGTAGAAGGCCCATAGTAAACCTGGCTGACTGAAGCAGGCCTCTCAGATCTGGCATGAGGTGAAGGTAATGGTGGAGTAGGGCACGGTAAGGCCTGGCGGTCTGGAGACCAGTCCTTCTCTGTAGCAGAACCCAGAGCTCCCAATGCCAGTGTCCCTGCTTGTGGAAGCGGCTGGAATGGGGGTACATGCAGAACCCCTGAGGCTGGAGAAGCCAATGCTGCATCTAAGCGTTGCTCTAAAGCCCTTATTTTTCTCTCAGCCTCCTTCAAAGAGGAAGAGGTTTGGGAGGACTTGGCCTTGGACTTAGAAGAAGTCCTTTCTTTGCCCTTGGGGGGTGCCGGAGCAGATTGGATTTGCTCCCCTCCCTGATCCATCTGCTGATCAGCCATCCTTATAGAAATGGGGCAGCGTTTACTCACAAACTGTAGAAATCGTTATACTAGAAGCACTACACGAAGCCTGAATCCACACAGAATGAAAGATTTAGTTCCTGACAGTTGCTCACCACGTGAGTAGCTGAGCCAATGAAGCGTGTTGCCGGGCAGAATAAAGGCCTGGCTCCTGGCGCCCTGCCAAATCGCGCCTAAATCCGAGCGGGAAATTCCTCCTGCACGTCAATCTGCAGGTTAAAATGGCGGGCGCTACCAACTGCCGCCCTGGGGGGGGGGGTGAGGTCCCCCTGGTTACAATATGCACGGCCCTTCAGGCGCCGTGACTTTTTGCTGCTTGCCAAAAGGCTTGGGGATTCCCCGCTCTCCGCTGGGGTCCCCAGCGGCCGCTCGCTTTGTTCCGCGGCTTCGGCTGCGAGCGCTTTGAGGCTTGTAATAGCGATCAGCTGTGAGGCGCTCCAAAACTGATCCCGGCTTCAGCCAGGCAGCGCGCCTGCCGCTCGGTCAAGGCGCAGCCTTTCCTCATCAATTGGAAACGTTTCCCGCTGCCCCCTTAAGTGGGTAGGGGGCGGACCCCTCCCACTTGGGGTGAATAAGCTAGATATGGCCACGGAGGTCAGGGATCTCCAGCTCAACCTTCCTCTTCAGGGCAGTACTCACGGGGAGAAGAGGCCCCATGAGGAGAACGTTGGGGGCGCTGCCCGCGGAGGGCAGAAACCCCTAAACGATGAAATGATCTGTGAAGACAGAAAAACAAGATTAAAGGCAATACGGTTTAGGTTTAGGTTTAGGTTTAGGTTTATTGGATTTATATGCCGCCCCTCTCCGCAAACTCGGGGCGGCTCACAACAATAATAAAAAAACAGTACAGTACACAATACCAAATCCAATGCCCACCCATCCAGATTCCAATTGAAATTAATAATCTCATAAAAAAAACAAAAAAAAAAAAAAACAAAAAAAACAAAACAAAACAGTATATATAAAAAACAGGCACACAGTCAATCAATCAACAAAACAACATGGGCAAGGGGGAGGTGTTTTAGTTCCCCCATGCCTGACGGCAAAGGTGGGTCTTAAGGAGTTTACGAAAGGCAGGGAGGGTGGGGGCAATCCTAATCTCAGGGGGGAGCTGGTTCCAGAGGGTCGGGGCCCCCACAGAGAAGGCTCTTCCCCTGGGTCCCGCCAGACGACATTGTTTAGTCGACGGGACCCGGAGAAGGCCAACTCTGTGGGACCTAACCGGTCGCTGGGATTCGTGCGGCAGGAGGCGGTCCCGAAGATATTCTGGTCCGGTGCCATGAAGGGCTTTATAGGTCATAACCAACACTTTGAATTGTGACCGGAAACTGATCGGCAGCCAATGCAGACTGCGGAGTGTTGGAGTGATATGGGCATACTTGGAGAAGCCCATAATTGCTCTCGCAGCTGCATTCTGCACGGTCTGAAGTTTCCGAACACTTTTCAAAGGTAGCCCCATGTAGAGAGCGTTACAGTAGTCGAGCCTCGAGGTGATGAGGGCATGAGTGACTGTGAGCAATGACTCCCGGTCCAAATAGGGCCGCAACTGGCGCACCAGGCGAACCTGGGCAAACGCCCCCCTCGCCACAGCTGAAAGGTGTTTTTCTAATGTGAGCTGTGGATCGAGGAGGACGCCCAAGTTGCGGACCCTCTCTGAGGGGGTCAGTAATTCCCCCCCCAGGGTAATGGACGGACAGATAGAATTGTCCTTGGGAGGCAAGACCCACAGCCACTCCGTCTTGTCTGGGTTGAGTTTGAGTTTGTTGACACCCATCCAGGCCCCAACAGCCTCCAGGCACCGGCACATCACTTCCACTGCTTCGTTGACTGGACATGGGGTGGAGATGTACAACTGGGTATCATCGGCATATTGATGATACCTCACCCCATGCCCTTGGATGATCTCACCCAGCGGTTTCATGTAGATATTAAATAGCAGGGGGGAGAGGACCGACCCCTGAGGCACCCCACAAGGGAGAAACCTCGGGGTCGACCTCTGACCCCCCACTAACACCGACTGCGACCGACCGGAGAGGTAGGAGGAGAACCACTGAAGAACAGTGCCTCCCACTCCCAACCCCTCCAGCCGGCGCAGAAGGATACCATGGTCGATGGTATCGAAAGCCGCTGAGAGGTCAAGGAGCACCAGGACAGAGGACAAGCCCCTGTCCCGGGCCCGCCAGAGATCATCCATCAACGCGACCAAAGCAGTTTCCGTGCTGTAGCCGGGCCTGAATCCAGACTGCTGAGGACCTAGATAATCGGCTTCATCCAAGGACCGCTGGAGTTGAAGTGCCACCACCTTCTCGACAACCTTCCCCATGAAGGGAAGGTTGGAGACTGGACGGTAGTTATTAAGCACGGCTGGGTCCAGGGAAGGCTTCCTGAGGAGGGGGCGCACAACCGCCTCCTTATAAAGTGGCGGAAAGGACCCCCTCCCCAAGGAGGCGTTGACAATCTCCTGGACCCAGCTCCGTGTCACCCCTCGACTGGCCGAAACCAGCCAAGAGGGACACGGATCCAGTAAACAGGTGGCGGAACTCACAGCTCCAATGGCCTTGTCCACTTCATCAGGTGTCACCAAGTCAAACTCCCCCCAGACAGATGGACAAAGACGTTTAGCCCCAGTCACCTCGACTGACTCATTGTCAGTCGACTCTGTTTCACAATTGGAGTCGAGGTCGGCCCGGATCCGAGCGATTTTATCAGCGAAAAACGTGTTAAAATCCTCGGCACTACTCTGCAAGGGCTCCCCAACTCCCCTCTGATTAAGAAGGGAGCGGGTTACCCTAAACAGAGCGGCCGGGCGGGATTCCGCTGATGCAATCAAGGCGGCATGATACGCGCATCTTGCCGCCTTGAGCGCCACTTTGTAAGTCTTAATATGAGCTCTTACAAGTGTTCGATCGGATTCGGACTTACTCTTCCTCCATCGCTTCTCCAGACGTCTCTTCTGGCGCTTCAACACCCGGAGCTCCTCGTTGAACCATGGAGCTCTACGGGGTCTAGTGCCGCGGAGAGGTCGCAACGGCGCAATCCGGTCAAGAGCCTCCCCTGCAGCCTTGTTCCAGGCCTCAGCAAGAGACTCTGCCGAACTGTGGACAAGTGTATCTGGAATAACCCCAAGCGCCATCTGAAAGCCTTCTGGATCCATCAGGCGTCTGGGGCGGAACCTCCTAATTGGTTCCGCCTCCCTGCGGGGAAGGATTGGAGCCAGGAAGTTAAGCCGCAGTAGGAAATGATCTGACCACGACAAAGGCAGCACTTCTAAGCCCCTTAATCTCAGATCATTACTCAGTTGCTCAGAGAGGAATATCATATCGGGTGCGTGCCCACCCTCGTGAGTCGGACCCTGAACTACTTGAGTCAGGTCCATGGCTGTCATGGTGGCCATGAACTCCTGTGCCAGTCCAGAGGAACCGCTGAGCGACGGCAGATTGAAGTCCCCCAGGACGATAAGTCCGGGGAACTCCACCGCCAGCCCGGCCACCTCCTCGAGCAGCACAGGCAGGGCTGTTGACACGCAGCTGGGAGGCAGGTACGTGAGTAACAAGCCCACCTGAACCCCTAAGTCCAACTTCACCAGGAGGGACTCGCAACCCGCAACCTCTGGAGCAATGAGCCTACGCAGGCCAAGACTCTCCCTGGCTACAATAGCCACTCCTCCCCCCCTTCCCTGGGGTCGAGGTTGGTGCCATACCCGAAACCCAGCTGGGCAAATTTCAGAGAGAGGAACTCCTCCCTCCGGGCCCAGCCAGGTTTCGGTCACACAAGCCAGGTCGGCCTCCTCATCCAGGATCAGATCCCGGATGAGGAGAGCTTTATTTACCACCGACCTGGCATTGAGTAGCAACAACTTGAGCCCAGGGCCAGAATTACACTCATCACCAGTGCTTTGAGTTAAGCTCATGGAGCCTGAAGAAGGGATCGCTACTAAGCAGCGATTCCTCCTTCCCCTGGAACGGCTAGCTCCATGGCTTCCGCCATACCTGCCTCTCCCCAGCAAGACTGGGATATTTTGACCCTCTGCCACCCCAGAGATAAGTACATTCATATACATTTATTACAATAATACTTCATTAAATCAACATTTTCTAAGACTACTCCCTCAGGAGTAAAAAACTCAAGAGTCCCTTCCTTGACTGAGTTTTTTAAAACTGAGGTACAGGGGCAGCAAGGGGGCGGTACCTAATTAATATGATAATTATATTAATTTATAACTCAGTCCCTACCAATAAGACTCGAGCTAAACCCATGATGGACTCTCCTTCCAGAGACATGGGAGAATTTGTATTTTTTTAAAGTTAAAAACAAGATGGCGGCTCCAGCGCAGTGCCGGAAACTCAGCTTCTGTGCATGCACAGAAGAATCAGCAAATTCCTCCCCCCCCAAAAAAACCCAATGGCAGCATCCATAAACTGGCACCGACAGAACTGGCTCCGTGACATCACCAGCGGTTTACTATCAGTTCTATAGAAGTGGTACAAACCGGGAGGAATCCACCTCTGCTCGACTTTCAACCATTCATTTAGTGACCATTCAAAGTTGCAGTGAAACTGAAAAAAGAGGATTTATCACATTTTTCACACTTGCAACTGTTGCAGCATCCCCATGGCCACATGATCAAGATTCAGATGCTTGGCCAATGGTTCTTTATGACATTTGCAGTGTCCTGTGGTCATATGATCATCTTTTGTGACCTGACAAGCAAAGTCAACAGGGAAGCCATATTCATTTAATGACTGTGTTATTAATTTAACAACTGCAGTGACTCACTCAACAACTCTGGCAAGAAAGGTCATAAAATGGGGCAAAACTCGTTCAAGGACTGTCTCACTTAGCAGCAGAAAATTTTGGCTCAATTGTGGCCGTATGCCAAAGACTACCATCTTTAAAATAGCAGATGTCCTATTCGTGCTCCCAATTTTTACGCAGGCTGGCACTTTACATCAATGGAAAAATAATCCACGGAGAGGGGCGGCATGTAAGTCCAATCAATCAATCAATCAATCAATAAATCCAAGTTTACTCACATCTTGAACTTCCTGAATAAAAGGATCTTTCCATTCAAACACCACAAAGAATAGCTGGTCAATGTCAGCTTTTGTCCTTCGTTCAATGTAGTTCACCACACTAATCTGACAAAATAAAAAAATAGGTGATTATTCATATATAAAATACCAAAACACACTTTTTTTAAAAAAGCCCAAGAATCCAAATGCCTTAGAAATAATAAAATTGACAGCCTGCTGTGGGACTAAGTTGAGGTGAAAAATAGGAACCTTACCAAGATTATGTATGAATGAAGCATTCATACATAATCTTGGTATTACGGTATCATACATACATTCATTATGTATGAATGAGGCATCAACTTGGGCTTCTAAAAGATAAAGTAAAATTTGGAAAATTCCCCAAATGGCTCACGCGTGGAATGTAGCCAGCAAAAAAGCAAAAGGTAAGAGCTAAGGACATACAGTACAATGCCTTAAAGAATAGGTTTTTTTCCCCCCTTTTACAGATAACTGATGGGAAATGCCAGAAAAAATTGAGCAAAAGTCTAAATGACCAATAGTTCACAGATCTATGGTAATTCCTGAAAGGTATTGCATTAGGAATTTAATGCATTTCTTAAAGGCGAATCATTTTTCTTTGCTATTTATTGCCTTCAGGTTTCAGAAAAACTAGAGGCCAATAGCTGTCAGGACCAGCTTTACCATTGAGCAAAGGGAAGGGCCTGCCTTAGGGGCAGATACTGGGGAGTAAGATGCTAGTGCATTTGAGTGGGGAAAATATGTTGTGGGTAACCTGCATTGTGAAAGATACCATCCTGATGTCAGTGCTGAAGATTAAGTTACCAGTTTAGCTGATTTGTGTTATTCAGAATCTGAAGAGACATCTAGACTTTAGTGTCTGACATAAAAATTCCTTAGCAAATCCCTGAATCACAAGTTAAAATTGTGATTTAAGATTCTAAAGGTGAGATTAGGGAAAACTTCCCTACCTTTAATGCTTTGCTGATTGATACTTATAAATAGCAAAGAAATTCTACAAGCGAGTACTTTTCCAACCTTTAGTGGTTCACTGTTCCACAAAACTCAAGCTGATACAACAACCAACAACAACAGAACCCCAGCTAATTTGTACAACAATAAAATCTGTGTGGTCAGAAACCCTGATGAGTTATTATCATTACCTCCTGCCGGAATTCAACTGCCACAAAACCATTTTCCTCTTTAGTTTTCACCAAAGACATTTTAACCCAAGTTCGGAAACCTCCAGAGAATTTCCAACTGGAATAGGAGCTCTCACACACCTTCATAAATTCCGACTTGTTTGGACTGTAATGGGAAGAAATGTTATGTTTAGACAGATTATTATGGTTAACTATGAAGCTTTGTTATTTTGAGGAAGAAGAAAAATGTGTGGTGCTCCTGGCTTCACAGATTGTTGCTTTGAAATAATCTTCCTTCACAGTCTCTTATTTCAGGTTTGCAAGCAGGTTTATAATACTTTTCTTAGAACCTGTTAAAATTGCCTATTGTCACCTGATATTTTTAAAAAAGATTTGTTATTACTGTTTGTGTTATTAGAAATCCCCATGTTGTAAAGCTTTTCGGTTTTAGCTTTATTTCAGTTACAGTATATTGTTTTTTTAAGTGAATGAGATTTTAGCAGCTACTTGCAGCAACACTCAACACAGAGCAGTCAATATTATTTGCAGCCTGAAGATAGAAAAATAAAGCCATGGGCTTCTAGGGAAATGGAGCAGCAAATAACAAAAAAGAATTGCAACACAAACCACAGGGCTGCTTATATATGTTAGAATGCAAGTACAAAAGCTGGTGTTTGTGTTGTAATATACATGTTACCATTTTCTCATCTTCACAGTTTGACCTCACTTTTATGGTGAGGGCCTGAAGCTAAGAGAATTCTGTCTTGCCTCAAGAACACCTACTGTGAGGTTTTAAAGAAATTCAGAAATTTTGCATTATTTATCACTTAAACTTTAGTTATGTCTCAAAATCTTTCCTAGGGCTATCCGAATATTTTGATCCTAAAATTCCCCTTAGTCTAAGGCAATATGAATTCTGGTGAAACCTGTGGAAGAACCCATTCTGGGAAGAGCTGCTAACACTTATTCATCATCATCATTTTAGCCATTGTCTATCCATTGCAAGATGAAAGTGTCTTTCACATGTTTGCAACCAATATGGGGCTACATTCAGTGTATAAGACGCACCCAAATTTTCACCCTCTTTTAGGAGAGGGAAGTATCTCTTATACTCTGAAAAATATGGTTTCATACGTTTAAAAAAAAATCCAGGCAAACATGGTTTTAAAATTTTAAACAACAACCTAGTTCAATGCAGACTACATTGTACTATCATGCATTTCAGGTAGAGTAAATAAAATATGGAAGTAGACGTTTACATAACATTTAAGTAAAGTTCTACATGCCTTTTGTTGATTGTATGCATATGTATATATCAAAAATCTCTGACAGAATTTTGCAGTCTTCCAAATACACTAGCAAAATTAGTTCCAAGCTCACCTTGAAAAGTGCAACATAACCATGAGACTATCACACAAACCTGAACTTTTCTTATGGCTGCCAAGCCACAGTCAGTGCGAAATGTTATCGGGTGGGAAGCATGCAGCTATAAATATATAAAGCTGTCTTTCTGAATGTGAACTTGTTGCCTGCCTGAAAAAATATGTCCTCTGATGATATGCAGGTCCTTTCTAGTTTTCAACCCTGCCTGAAATAACATTTAGAGACAAATTTAACTGGTAGCAGCAATAATGGGATAAATTAAAGTTCATTTAAAATTATGCACCAGGAAGAAAAATATTAAAATGAAATGTAAAAATATTGGTTTTATGGATTATAAGTCAATTTTGGAATGTGAACACTTTTGAAATATGTTCAAACAAGCCCACTAGAAGAAGTTTGAGGCAACTTTTATCTTTTCACAGAGTGATACCCAAAAGTCAGTTGTACAGCTAACAGGGTTACACTCACTGCATTTCACCTCTGAAAAATTTCAGCTTGCTTATGGATCATTCTACATTCAAATTCAACACTGTCCCATTTTGTGATTTTAAAAATAGGACTGTTTCTCTAACTTGCTTCCGACTCTCTTCCCATACCACATTAAATAAATGTTAGCTCTTTTTTTGTATTCCTAATCTACCGAACTGCTGCTTACTTCAGGAAATGCTAGCAGACTGGAAGTAAAACTCTTTAATTTGAGGACCTGGTATTCTTCCTTCCTCATCACTGTTATATTTAGGTTTCAAGGTGACTTATGTTTCTTCCGTCTATCACAATATTATAAAGTTGACCTGAGACATGATTTGCTATACACTGGACAGAGCTTTAGATTCCCAATTATTTACCAACAATTCCCCCTCACAAAAGTAGCTTGCAGAAGAAAAAACAGCTGTGAATTTGCACACTTAACTGACCAAGTAAGATCAATCAATGACTATTGTATCTTTCCCCAATCAGAGTGCCCCAATCCCCCAAGATGTATATAAATATTAATGAGGTTTGTAAAGACTCCAGATTTGGAAGATACAAAACAGGAAACATTTGACTTTGCATACGTAACTGAGGAGCTAGGTATTAGATCTGAAAAATAATACTCTTCAGTGAACCTTACTAAAAAAAGAGGTCTTCAGTCACAAATTTGTCCAATATTTTTATATCATACTAGTCCTTTACTTTCTAATGTGACTGAAAATTAAGGAGGGCCATACCTGTTGAGAAAATCCTGAAATGAAGAAAAAAGAAGATAATCTATTGCACTGAAATCCTGATCAGTCTCATTCAAATGAAACTGCATGAAGACCAATTCCCGTTTCTTCACATCTTGGGGACCTTTCACAATCACAGCATGTTTCTACAAGCGCAAGCACAAGGAGAAAAAAAATGGATGCATGAGGGTTTTTTTCTTTTATATGGATGTAAATATTATGGGAAAAATCAAGGCAGTTTAAGATAGTCCTGGCCCTAGAATCTGTTCACTTACCAACATCTAGAAAAATACTCCATTGTTTATATTCATTACAACAGGTTAGATCTAAATTTAGACAAATGACACTGGCAGATAGGGATTTGTCCTTTTGCCTCCCTATCCCATAATATTATTTCAGATATATTCTTCCTATCTGTCATATAGTCAGTAAACTCTAGAAGGAAAAAGAGAAGGCCATGGAGGCCCCTTCTCTCAGCTGAGTGGTTGTCCCTATAACATAATCTGCCTTCATTCATTCCTTGCATTTACAGCAATCACTGATTCTTTGCACAGCATTTGAAAAAGGTGGTGATGATTTGAAATGATTGGTCATGATTATTTAAGTTTCCAAAGTACTACACTTCCATTGCTATAGCAAAATATGAGCTTTAAATTAAGCCAGCATTATAGATTCACATATGCTCACAGATGGAAGACATGAATGTGAAATTGACACACCAGCTAGTCCTGTTGTACCAAAATTAATGTTTCTAAACCATGTCCATGGCACATATAATAGCTACACAAAATAATATGGATTCTGCACATGAGAATCTTATGGTTCAAGGCTTATTTTAAATATTAAGCATATAGCTGAGGGAGGATGTGGCCAACAGTCAGGGAAGCAGCAGGTGCTATGGACACATTAATACAAATATTTCTATTGCTGTAAGTGCCAATTTTCTTGCAGCCACTGGTTATCTGCAAGTAACAAGGACTGTAGTACAGATTGCTAAGACTGAAGACTGCCAAGAAGGGATTGAGGTTTTTATTCCCTTTGGAAGCTGTTTTAATTCCAAAGTGTGTCCTTTTAAAACATTTACTGACCAGGTGTCTGCAAGAGAGACATCTGGTTAGTAAAAGTTATTTGCCCAGAGGGCAAATGACAAAAGCAGCAATGTATCATTGTGATACAAGTTCCACAACTTTTGAACATATGTCTTCAAATACAGACATATTTGTGTCACAATTTTGCTGTCATTTTGATGGAAGTGCTGTCTCGCACAGGTGCATCAAACAGACCTATAGGGAAAGACTTGTTTATTTAGATTTATTCAAATCGCTATAATTAGTATAGCATAATACTGCTATAGCAGTATTAATGCTGCAGCGTAATATAGCAGTATTAATGCTGCAGCGTAATATTATGTTCCAAATTGTTTTTCATCAGGGGCATTTTATTTATTGATTGATTTGATTTGATTTGTATGCCACCCCTCTCCGCAGACTCGGGGCGGCTCACAACAATAATAAAAAACAATGTATCACAAATCTAATATTAAAAAGTCTCTAAAAACCCCTTATTTAAAAAGCAAGACACACACAAACATACCATGCATAAATTATATAGGCCAGGGGGAGATGTCTCAATTCCCCCATGCCTGACGGCAGAGGTGGGTTTTAAGAAGTTTACAAAAGGTGAGGGTGGGGGCAATCCTAATCTCTGGGGGGAGCTGGTTCCAGAGGGTCGGGGCCACCACAGAGAAGGCTCTTCCCCTGGGTCCCGCCAGACAACATTGTTTAGTCGACGGGACCCGGAAAAGGCCAACTCCGTGGGACCTAACTGGTCGCTAGGATTTGTGCGGCAGAAGGCAGTCGCGGAGATATTCTGGTTATGCCTATGTTGCTTTCTAAAACAATGTAAAGTACTGATTTGGGACCTGACATTTTGAGCAATTGCTTAAATTGATAGGAACCTATATGGGTGCTAAGATCAGTAAGAGAAGCCCTCAAAGATGCCTTTCATTTCATTTCATTTATTGGATTTATATGCCGCCCCTCTCCGAAAACTCAGGGCGGCTAACAACAGTCATGAACAATGTACAGTAAAAATCCAATACTAAAAACTAACTTAAAACCCCTTAATATATAAAACCAGCATACGTACAAACATACCATACATACAGTTGTATCAGCCTAGGGGGAAAAGAAGTCTTAATTCCCCCATGCCTGGTGGCAGAGGTGGGTTTTGAGTAGCTTACGAAAGGCAAGGAGGGTAGGGGCAGTTCTAATCTCTGGGGGGAGTTGGTTCCAGAGGGCCGGGGCCGCAACAGAGAAGGCTCTTCTGGGTCCCGCCAAGTGGCATTGTTTCGTTGACGGGACCCGGAGAAGACCCACTCTGTGGGACCTAACTGGCCGCTGGGATTCGTGCGGCAGAAGGCGGTTCCTGAGATAATCTGGTCCAGTGCCATGAAGGGCTTTATAGGTCATAACCAACACTTTGATTTCTCCTGCTTTGCTTCTAGTTATATGTGAATAGGAAAGTGCAGTATGAATATCGTACTATTTCCTGCTTTGTACTGAGACATCTCCACTATGCACACAGTGGACTTTATTTAACATTCTCTTTCATTATTACCTTGGTTGCATTAGTAAACGGGTCTGTGTAGTTTATTCTCTGGGTAATGCAATCAATTTTCCCTGGCTGGCCTGGGTTGACCAAAGGTGGAATGTAATGGTAGAAGTGATGCTTGCAGGTCAGCAGTTCAGCCTTGCCTGGGTAGATGGCAATACCTATTTTAGAAAAAACAGTTTTACATTTGAAATGGAACCAGTCCACATGCCATGCCAAGACCATGCATAGCTATGTAAGCAAACAATATTGCCATTATCCCCAATACAAAATGTAATATGATAAGTGGGATGATTTTTAAGCTAATGTGGATGATCATAATATAAAATCCACTCTCGGCCAAAACATTTGAGAGGCACCATTCAGTTCAATAGCACAGCACAGGTTTTGTCAGGAAAGTCCCAAAGATTAACCACCTGCATGTCAAAAGGAAAGACTCTGTCCAATATGCTATAGAACTACTGATGGTCACAAAGGGAGATAAATGAATAGCACAACAATATGAAGCTGCAATTCAAAAGGCCATTACTTGTCCCATAAGTGAAGATGTGAACCAGTCAAACATAAGCGAGGAAACAAAGTGTTCTGTCTAGGTCCCTCCAGAAGCAAACCCAAACCCAAAAAGAGAAGCCAGACACACTGGTAAAAATCAAAGGCAGTTTATAGAATTCAAAGCAAACACAGGTAACAGAAAATGTCCTTACAAACAGGAACACGCTGAAACTTCAAAGATGTTTCACGAAGGCCATGAAGTAAAACAGGATTCTTGCTGTCAAAAACAATGCTGGAGATAACAAACATACGCCTCCCCCAAGTCTTCCAGTCTTCTAGGCCACAAGCCAAGATCAGAGACGCCGAGAAGCAAAGCAGGGTCACAGAACTTCCAGTTGATAACGCTCCACATGGCTGAAAGGGCTGGCCTGCCTTTTAAACCCTGCTGAGGAGAACCACACCTAAACCCAGCTGTTGCCAATTCAGTGATGCCAATACCTTTCTAATTGGTCCCGTCTCTGAGCTGCACGTCGCGGTCTCATGTCAATTATAGCCTGTGCTTCCTCATCCAATGAGGCCAGGCTACTGGCTGGGGAGAGCCCCCCCCCCCGGGGCTCTCAGGCTGCTCCCCCTCATCCTCTTCCTGACTTTCCTCTCCCCCGTCTGCCTGGTCCTCCCCCTCCTGTTCACTGTCCTCCTCCTCCAGGCCTGGATCCAGCAGAGACGCAGCCGGTCCCTGAGGAGCCTCAGGCTGAATCACAACACAAAGGAGTGCACTTGAGAACATATTCTGAAGTCAAAATCTGACACTAACAGGACCAGCCACAGAGACACAAGACTACTATTAGCTGTATCAGTGATGGTGAACCTTATTCATTGTTCCTCACCACTGGCTGTCTTGACTATGATTGATTAGATTTCATTAATCCTGGAAGGTGCATGTTGCCTGTCCCCAAATAAAACAACCTGCTTGACCCAAGGAAGAGAAAAGCAATTGTATACGACCCCCCAACCCATTCTGCAGCCTCTAAGTTCCCCAACATCACCCTATTAAAATTCTGCAAAATTCCCATTGTGGGTGGGAATCACTGCTTCACTTAATGAACAAAACCCACATGTAAAGTTTCTGGCAGGTTGAACAAAAATTCAGTTTTAACACATACTGGAAATTTAAGCATGTTTGACCAAAAAATGTCACCTTATTGCTCCTGTGTTCCCAGGAATTTTTGGAGGCCTTTTAAAAATAATTAAGTCCATCCTATTGCTAAAAAATATAAAAAGCTGTGATGGTGAAATAACGTTCAATTGGGTTCACACAATAATATAAGTCATAGTGTAATCTATGTTTTGTTTTACTTCTTGTTGTTACGTCATGTCAGTCCTGTCTTCTGGTGACTACAGGAACGAGTCCACGTGGCTTTCTTAGCAACATTTTTTGAAGTGACTAGCTCTCATTTCCTTTCTAAGGCTGAGAAAGAGTGACTGGTTCAACCTAAAGCTGGAATAGATCTCACAATCTCCTGGTTTCTAATCCAGTGCTTTTAACCACTCTACCAAAGTGGCTCTTTGACTTTAAAAGAGGGCGGAAAATGAGTCATTGTGATTTATAAAACACTGTTTTTGTGTGAACCAGGCTATTGTGGCTTGTTCAAGAAATCTTAAATAAAACCATAGTTTAACACACTGCATGAACCTTGCCAGCGATTTCTGCTATAGGATACAAAAGTATAATACATAATACTGCTCTGCTCATTGATACGTATTCCACTCCAAACTTCTGAATTTCCAAAGCATTCAACAGAATTTGCAGAACTACAATTCCCAGAATTACTTCCGAGAGATTTCACCTTTATAAAGATAACATACGCACTGCACAGGTTTAGATTTAAGCCACTGAGAAGAATTGCTTTATCAAGAACACGGTCACATTTAATTTAAAAAACCCACTAAATAGCAGTTAAGATGAATAGCAGTAATGGCAAAGTTTTAATTCCCAGGATAACTGCAGATGCCATCTGATTCCCCAGAAAATATGCTATCCATCCTTTGGTCTTACCAGGAGCATCGTAAGATTGCACTTCCTTGAATGTGACGGACATCACTGGATGCTTGAGTTTTTCCCTAAAGTCAGCAATGGTTTGATAGGCCAAAAAAATGGCTACTGCCATAAGCACCAAATATATGAAGAGAAGTATTACAGAGAAGACGTTCTTCAGGCACGACTTGCTGAAATGCACTGAAGGGCTGCTACCATCTAGGACTAAAGGGAATATTAATTTGAAAATGAATGAATGGATTGATTGATTGAATTTATATGTCGCTCATTCCAAAATGGACTCTGAGCTGCTAAAAGTAGGAATAAATACAACAACAGTAAAAAAACAGTTAAAATCTAATAATAAAAACCAACAATACAATAAAACAGTAATAACATAAAAAAACCATACATACTTACAATCAACCTAATTCCAGGCCTGCCGGAAAAGCCAGGTTTTAATGGCTTTCCGGAAGTCCAGTAGGGTGGAGATAGTACGGATCTCTGGGGGCAGTTGGTTCCTAAGGGTCGGAGCCACCACAGAGAAGGCTCTTCCCCGAGGTCCCACCAACTGATATTATTTGGTGGAAGGGACCTGGAGAAGGCCAACTCTGTGGGCCCTTACTTCATTTATTTAGCATATGGCATACAATATCAGGGAAATATACAAATGCTAGACACCATGCAGTCCTGACAGCCTAAACTGCTACTTCGGCACTTGGGTCCCTAGCCTTGGCGCACTGCAGGTAGTTAACTAGTTTCAGCTGACTAGCGTCGCTCGGGTTGCTGGCTCTTCCTGGCTCCTCCAGACGCACCTCCCATCCTGCCTCGTGTTGCGTTGTTTTGCATCCAGCCATGTTCAGCATCTGTTTCTGTTTCACACACACACAAATGCAACTATATTTTTTTAATCTGCTTGCAATACAGCATGCTTTCAAATTGCTGGGTGAGAAGGAACTGAGGAGTCAGCAGTGGGAGCTCACCCTGTATCATGGAGCAGGGCTTAAACCACCAGAGTGTGGACCATTTTCTAGTCCACAGTTCTAGTGAGAATAAGCTATTGTGCCACTGCAGTATCTGACGGTCTATAGTTGCCTCTTGTGAAAGAGGCCAGATTTAAACCTCCGAATCTGATGGAGACTATTTGGAAAGTCAGATCCTGTGTTCAGTTCTGGAGACCTCAGCTACAAAAAGATATTGACAAAACTGAACGGGTCCAAAGATGGCCTACAAGAATGGTGGAAGGTCTTAAGCATAAAACGTATCAGGAAAGACTTAATGAACTCAATCTGTATAATCTGGAGGACAGAAGGAAAAGGGGGGACATGATCGAAACATTTAAATATGTCAAAGGGTTAAATAAGGTTCAGGAGGAAAGTGAACACAAGAACAAGGGGACACAATCTGAAGTTAGTTGGGGGAAAG
This sequence comes from Erythrolamprus reginae, assembly GCF_031021105.1. Classification (NCBI taxonomy): domain Eukaryota; kingdom Metazoa; phylum Chordata; class Lepidosauria; order Squamata; family Dipsadidae; genus Erythrolamprus; species Erythrolamprus reginae. The sequence goes on along the minus strand of NC_091950.1, from coordinate 365,637,373 downwards.
ATCAAAAGCAACGTGAGAAAATATTATTTTACTGAAAGAGTAGTAGATCCTTGGAACAAACTTCCAGCAGACGTGTTAGATAAATCCACAGTAACTGAATTTAAACATGCCTGTGATAAACATATATCCATTGTAAGATAAAATACAGGAAATAGTATAAGGGCAGACTAGAATGGACCATGAGGTCTTTTTCTGCCGTCAGTCTTCTATGTTTCTTCTTGCATAGCAAGAATGTAGAGGAGGATCAAACAATTGATTTGGCCTAGAATTGAGGCCTAGAAATACAAACAAACAAACAAACAAAAAGTTTTGTTTTTGAAGCAGCATTTTTCAACATCCAAGGCCACAGGGAACATGTCATTCAACCAATTATTTTATTAGAGAGGTGGGTCTAGAAATTTCAGATCTTTAAAAAGAGGCCTTTTTAAATATTGGATTGTTATTTTTAAAACAATAAGTCTGTCCTAGACTTCTTCTTTTAAATCTATGAAAAATCATGCCCTTTCATGCTGAAAAAAGGGATGTGGGGCAGTGGTGAATGACATTTGCTATGCAACACTTCGAATTAAATCCGTAAAAGATGAGCATGCAGTGTGAGAATTGTTGCAGAAGGTGTCTACAAAAATATAAAGCAGCTACCTCTTTTCATAGGATAACATCACTGCCATATGAGTCTAGAATACAGCTTTTTAAATAGTTGCAAACAGCTACATTATATAATCTTATGATTTATTTATTTATTTTTATTTATTTATTCTTTGTCCAATATACAATACATATGAAAGGGAATAGACATTAAGTGATATATAAAAGATAGGAAGTGAAGAGGAAGAGAAGTAGGTGGGAAGGAAAGAATATATATGATAAAATGGAAAGGAAAGACAATTGGACAGGGGACGAAAGGCACATCAGTGCACTTATGTACGCCCCTTACTGGCCTCTTAGGAACCTGGAGAGGTCAATCGAGGAGAGTCTGAGGGAGAAATGTTGGGGGTTGGGGGTTGACACTATTGAGTCAGGTAATGAGTTCCACGCTTCGACGACTCGATTGTTAAAGTCATATTTTTTACAGTCAAGTTTGGAGCGATTAACATTGAGTTTGAAGCTGTTGCATGCTCTTGTGTTGTTGCGGTTGAAGCTGAAGTAGTCGTTGACCGGAAGGACATTACAGCGAATGATTTTGTGAGCAATACTTATATCTTGTTTTAGGCGCCGCAGTTCTAAGCTTTCAAGATCCAGGATAGTTAGTCTGTTTTCGTAGGGTATTCTGTTTCGGGTGGAGGAGTGGAGGGCTCTTCTGGTGAAGTATCTTTGGACGTTTTCGAGAGTGTTGATGTCTGAGATGTGGTGAGGGTTCCAGACAGATGAGCTATATTCGAGGATGGGCCTGGCATAGGTTTTGTAGGCTCTGGTCAGTAGTGTGAGATTGCCAGAGCAGAAGCTACGTAGAATCAGGTTTACAACTATGGAAGCCTTTTTGGCAATATTGTTGCAGTGGGCTTTAGCACTTAGGTCATTTGAAATTAGTATTCCGAGGTCTTTTACTGAGTGTGGGTTTGCTGTGAGAATTTGTTATCTACGACTAATGTAGTGATCAGCTTTCTCCACATTTCCTTTGAGCATCTGAATTGCTGGTGTGTGTACTACCAGAGGCAGAACATTCATTGTAAAGGAGACCTCTTCTTACACCTTATACCCATTGAACAGTTCAGCAATCTACCTGTCTTTAACAAATAGCAACCGTCACTTGATACTTTGGAGAGATATCATTGCTTTGAGTATTACTTGTCAATCTGCAACAATATCCAACAAGAACTTAAGATGTTCCATTGTGAATTATTCAGTTTGACAAGGTCAGAAGCCTCACCTGGAAGGATTGTTGAACTGGTATCTTCCTGATCCTTTTCAGAATTTGCAGGTCCACACTCCATATCTTCATTTAGCTGCAAACACAATTACCACTGCTCAGATTACTGTAGTTGGCATATTACTGGGCTCAAATGTAAATATTAGCCATCTGAATAGACTATTCTTATTCTAGATACTTCATTTCTTATATTATGGCTGCTCTATTCATGCCTGAAACATGTACGCATTACAAACGGTTTATTGAAACAAAGCAAACTTGGGATGGGTGATCTTGGGTTCTATGATGGATTAACACCGACCCCTATGAAAAGAAAGAAAAGTTTCTGTTTGACTCTTAAGAAGTACAAATCCGTCTTGCTAAACACGCATCACTTTAGCCACAGTTGTGAAGAGGCAAAGCTAGGAAATATTTGGAGTTCTTGGATGATACAACCGAGTACACTTTAACCTCATGATGTAATTGCTTCATCCAAAATTCAAATTGTCACTGAACTACAAAATTCTCAGGGTAACATTGGCCCAGTTACTTTATCTTTAGTGACACTGCTTTTAGATTTCATTTCAAATGACCACAATTTAAAAATGGCCAAATACTTTTTTCCTGCATCAAAATAAGCTAGATGCTTTCTTGCTCTGTCCCTCAAAGCTCAAGCTGTCAGGATGATTTTTGTCAATGTCTCCTGTTTGTCATATCTGACAATCCCTACATACTGCACAAAAATCTCAGGAATTGGATGAAAATAAAGGAAGACATTTCGGGGGAAGGGACCTAGTTTTCCTTTGCTTCTTGCCTCTCTTCATGTTCTAAAACAACCAGCTGAATCATAATGTAGTATTTTTTTCCTCCCATTCCCCACTGTAAAATTGAGCCATTTTTAAAATGTTTTTGCAAAAGTTTTAAGTCCCTACTTACTACCACATTTCAATCTAATTTTTTTCATGCAACAGGAATAGGAGATTGCTACATAGATGAGCCTCACTCCAAAGCAAGAGGCACTGTTCGCCAACAAAAGCCCAATTTCTTTTTCCAGGCCTCTTGTTGGGATTGCATTAGTTCTGAGGGTTTGTTCAGGTGACAGCAGGGATTCTGCTGATGTATAAATTGTTAGGTTTCCCAATCAGGGCTTCACATTAAATCACATCTTACCAGCATTTTATTTTATTTTATGTACGCTGAGAGCATATGCACCAAGACAAATTCCTTGTGTGTCCAATCACACTTGGCCAATAAAATTCTATTCTATTCTATTTTATCATTCAGTTCATTACCTTGACTTGAGTTGGCAGAAGTCTCACAGACATGAGCCATCAAGGTATAAACGTATCTAAAGATCTGATGCATTTTATAGTTTCTGGGGGTCGTAACTAGACTGTTTCAGGAGCCGTCCATAAGATTGGTGATGCCTTCATCTGGGATTTGCCTTGGAGTGGAGAATTTGATGTATAGGAGTCCCAGAAATTATGTCTTGTCATGAATGGATCAGCATCTAGTCAAACAGATGACCTCCTTTCGGAAGACAGAGTTCACAGTTCCCTCCATCTCCAGAAGTTAATGATCTAACTGGAGTTGAAGTAACTCTGGGGGATGTTTCTGATATCTGACCAATCATTCTAGCATCAATTTAGTTAAGTGTTCCAGATATCATACTGTGGTTCTGTCTTGTTTCAGAAACAAAAATGTCCCATGGTACACAGAGGACATGTGGGAAATGGAGCAGAAAGGCCAGAAGTTTAAACAACACAATTCTGAAATGGATACAATTGAACATAGCATAAACACCATTGCAAAGTATGGGGTGAAGTCATCAGAAAGGAAAAGAAGTAAAATACTGTATATAATGCCATGCACGCAGAATTGGCCAGTGGAACTTTTAAGGGCTGCCAGGTAGAAGATGTAGCTTTTGTGGCTGGTAATGTGCTAGTATTGTTTTATGAAGAATTCCCAGGGTTTTTTATAGCAGTGTTTCCCAACCTTGGCAACTTGGAGATATTTGGACTTCAACTCCCAGAATCTGGGAGTTGAAGACCAAATATCTTCAAGTTGCCAAGGTTGGGAAACACTGCTTTATAGTATGTATACCCATAAAGGTAAAGGTTACCCTCACACATATGGGCTAGTCATTCCTGACTCTAAGGGACGGTACTCATCTCAGTTTCAAAGCCAAAGAGCCAGCGTTGTCTGAAGACGTCTCTGTGGTCATATGGCCGGCATAACGCCAAAGGCACATGAAACACTGTTATCTTCCCACAAAAGTGGTCCCTATTTTTCTACTTGCATTATTTAAGTACCCTATTTTTTGGAACGTATAAGATGCACCTTAGTTTGAGGGGGGGGGGAATTAGGGAAAAGAATCTGCTTACCAGATATTCATCTGGCTAGTGTCCTTAATCTGGTCAGTTTCAGCACATTATCTTATCCCTTGGTTAGGGGTTGTAAAAAATCTTATTTGGAGAGTAACAATGAAAGAGCTTGCAAGCCAGTAAGAGCTGGGAACATCATTATCAACTGGAAAGAAATATTTGGAGCAAGAAGAGCAATGAAAAAAAAAATCTGCAAAGATTTAAGGCTTGGAAAATATTCTTCCCAAAGAGTAGCAATGAAAGAGCTTGCAAGCTGGAAAGAGCTGTTAGCACCTTGTTAGGGCTGGAAATAAACATTCTGCAAAGACTTAGCTCTTGGAAAACATTCTTCGCAGAGAATAACAATGAAAGAACCTGCAAGGCAAGAGCAGGGAAGATTGTTAGCATCTAATTATAGCTAGAAAAAAAAGCTTTGAAAAAAGCTACATTCAGAGTATAAGATAAACCCAAATTATCAACCTCTTTTACAGAGGAAAAGGGCAAGTCTTATAGTCTGAAAAATACGGTACTTTCGAACTGCTAGGTTGGCAGAGGCTGTGACAAGTAACAGGCGCTCACTCCCTTATGCAGCACTAGGGATTCGAACTGCCCACCTTTCTGATCGACAAGCTCAGCGTCTTAGCCGCTGAGCCACCGCATCCCATAGTATATCCATACCTGTCTTAATACTGCCTAAAATGTCCACCATAGCATCTAATAATATCTGTGTGAACTTGTTCCATTGGTGATTTGTACAGGAAATGAATAAAATACTTCAATTTATTCACACTGCAACTTGCTTCTTAGATTTCCTTTATAGCTGACCAATGATATCTTACATTAAGATCCCTCTATAGCAGAGAAAAGAGAAGATTTTGAAGACTTTTCTAGAGAAACTACCTCCAAACTGGATCGATTTTAATGACTATAAATATCTCTGGCTTGTCTAATATTCTATATTTAAGCAACCCAATAGAAAAATCAGAGATCCTTTTGAAGATATGGATTTTCTAGATCCTTTCCAGTCTCAGTTCAGACTTAGTTGTGGCACAGAGATGGCTTCCATTATTTTGATGGGTGATCTTTATGAGAGATAGATATGGCAGTGTGATACTATTGATCATAGTATCATTTTGGTATCCTTTTGGGAGCTTTGGACTAGAGACTCCAAATTTCTGATGTGTTTACTCTTGCCTAAGTATTTCTAGAAGGTGACACTGAACACACTATTGAGTCCCAAGAATTTACCTTGTTTCCCATGTTATTCAGTATCTGTATGAAGTTATTTGGAAGGATCATGCCTGATTTAGTACTAGTTGCATCTGGCATGTTGAAGATCCTCAGCTGTATTACATTTCTCCTACAAGCTCAGTATTGATATTTGAGCACCTTTGTACAATATCAGGTAAGGGACTGAATAAAAGAGAAACACAATTCAATGAAAACAAGCTGATTCCTGGAATGGATTTAAGCTTTAAAATTAAGTGAAATACCTGTTCTGGATGGAACATACTCCCTATTATTCAACAGGTTTGCCATCTGGGAATCGTCTTGGATCCAGCATTGACTTATATAACATTTGCCTAATGTTGGAGGCTCCACATGTACTGGTAGCTCACAGTTGGATTATTGCAATGAGGTTTTTATATCTAGCTCTGGAAGAGAGCTCAGATATTGTAGCTGGTCCAGAATGAAACAGCGCATATGTGACCTTGCTTGCTTGTTGCTTGTTGCATTCCAATGCAAGACTACCACTTTGCTGTATCTTGACATGATTTAGATCTAGATGGCTAGGCACAGCCCATATTTTTTTTTGCAGATCCTGCTAAATCAACATGGTAGAACAACCTGCCCTTGGAATGACAACAGAGCTCCTGTTTATAATAGTTTATGAGGAGGAATAACACCGATCTCCAATTGCTTTGGATGGCAAGATAGGTGGACCATAAATTGAATATCAACTAAATATATAAACAATTTCACTAAGGCCTTTTAGATGTGTAGGATTGTTTTTTGCTCTTGGTCATACTGCATGGCAGTTAATTAAAACAAAAAGAGCAAGCTGCCTGGAATCATTGGAGAGAGAAACATCTCCTGAATCATTGCCATGAGATGCAGCCGACACAGCCTTCAAAATATTGCTCAGTACTGCTTCAATGTAAGAGCAACCCTTGAATTCATATTATTCACTCTATTCCATTTCCCCTCACCGTCATCCTTGGGTTTCCCCTCCTAGACTCCTTGTGAGCTTCCCAAATGCTTCTGGTTAGATCTAATCAGAACAGAATGCTGGAATTTAAAAAAGCTCTTCTTAGGTTCTTTGTAAAGACTTGTAAAATCTTTACTTGGATTTGTGGGTTTATATAATCACTATAAATCAGACACAAATAACGAGTGACATCTGTATCATGAATACTATTTTTTATTATTACCAATGAGAACAATGGTGGGTTTCAGCAAGTTCTGACCAGTTCTGGAGGACCAGTAGTGGAACTTTTGAGTAGTTCGGAGAACTGGTAAATACCACCTCCGGCTGGCCCCTTAGCCCATCTATTCTCTGTCCCAACTGATTGGGAGGAAATTTGAATCCTCTGGGGTGGGGAGGGAATGGAGATTTTACAGTATCCTTCCCCTACCATGTCCACCAAGCTACATCACGCCCAAGCCATGCCCACAGAACCGGTAGAATCCCACCACTGAATGAGAAGATCTAACACTGTGCTCTGTAATTTTGAGTTCCCAATTATTTAATTCTCAGCTTTAGTGGAAGAAAAACTGAATTTCCTTTCACTTAATTATAGATTAGGACTGGTGTTGTGGGAAATTCACAGGAAATATATTCCATGTAACTTAGGAGGCTTACTTTATTTCTGAATAAACGTGCACTGGTTCAAATCTCAGCCCACTTTCCCATTTACAAGCCTGTGAGAAAAACACAGAATTCATTTTATCTTTAAAGGTTTAAAGGGAGAGCCAAACAAATACTGTAATTCCCTCAATACTGTCAAACCTTTTACTAAGTCTGCACTTCTATTTCTACTAGTTTTTTCTCATCATTCCTATCACCCTTTCCCTCCCACTTAGGACTGTATGACTGTAACTTGTTGCTTGTATCCTAAGATTTTTATTAATATTGATTGTTTCTTCATAGACGCCCTATGACAATCATTAAGTGTTGTACCACACGATTCTTGACAAATCTATATTTTCTTTTATGCACTTAACTGAGAGCATATGCACCAAGACAAATTCCTTGTGTGTCCAATCACACTTGGCCAATAAAGAATTCTATTCTATTCTATTCTTTTATTTCTCTTCCATTCGTCTCAGCAACAAACTCAATAGCCTGTCACTTCCCCATTCCATTTTTGAAGCATGACTTCCTTTTTTTTAATGTTGCCTAACAATTCTTTCAGCTTGTCTGGTTCATTCCTTTCAGTTATTTTGTTGAGTAAAAGATGAATTCCAAATCAGCTCTTCTTTGCAAGTGTTCAAGAACTCCTCACCTAACTGAATTTCAGAAAATGATAAGTGTTAGGCCACAGAATCCTCTCAATCTTGACATCGGTGGCTGCTTTTCAGTCTGTGCTCTTATGACACTTATATCAGTGCTTCTGTAGCCAAAACTTAGGGAAACCTCAAGGTTTACAAAATAAAACTCAAAACCCCCTCCCTTCTCTGGAGGCCCTGCTCCTCTGAGAAAGAGCTCAGTAAAGAAGGATTCAAGTGGAACAGAACAACAGTGTCAGTTGGGGAAAAAACTTGGGATGAAGGAGAGACGATGCTTGCAACTCAATATGGACTCCCAAAATAGTAATGTTCCACACTGCAACCATAATTTGTTGTAGCAACCTTTTGTAAAAGAAACCAATATTCTTCAACTACGCTCCTGATTGAAGATAACGATTTTTCCTCGATAATATGAATATAAAAGCTACAACAAAATGGCCAAACCTGTTTGCGGATTAAATTTATTCTATAAAAACATCTGCTGTTTATGATGTTACAAAACATTTTTGTTTCCCGTCACAGATTTAAGAAACTAAACTGTTGCCACAGTTAGCAGCCCTTTCTAACATGATGCTATCCAGAGACACTCCATTACAACTCCATCAACCAAGCTAGTCTGTTGATTGACTGATGGACTGGTAATCCAGAGCACCTGGACAGTGTCCTCTTAAGGAAAACTGCTCTTTAGGTTGGAGGAGAAGCAAGGAAGCAAACAGATGTGGTTGCAGCAGCTGAATTATTGATATGCAAAACAAGAAGCCGAAAGCTTAAACTCTGTCATAGTGACCAGCAGAGAATTTGTCAGCACAACTCAGTCCGACCAAGCCAAGTGAATGCAAACACGCAGCCAATTTCCTGAGCTTTCTAAATATGGTGCCTTGTCTGTCTGCATAGGCTTGTTTATCTCACCAACCAGCAATACTCACCTTCCTTTTCCTGCATGTTTGCTCACACCCAGACATGCCAAGCTGAGAAGCAATGCAGCAATTTAAAAGCTGTTCCATGCAAAAGGCGGCACAATGTCCCCCCCTAAAAATATGCTAAGAGAAATAAAACACTCAGCAATCATTAGAATTAAAAAGAAAAGAAAAGTTAAAATTAGTGCTTTAAGACAGTTCCTCTGAGTGTGAAAATCCAAAGGGTAAATTTCAATTCTTTGGGAATGAAGAGTAAAACTGATATGAAACAAAAGCAAGCTCAATTACATTAAGTAACATATGAATAACTTCTCCTTGTAGTATTACTGGAGTAGACTTTCCAAATCCAGGGCCCTCCAGATGTGTTGACCTACTATAAGCCTGTCAAACTGGTGGTCCACAGGCCAGATATGTCACACACAGGCCATACCCATCGCATCTCCCCAAAGGCAAAAAAGGTCATGATACGGCACAATATGGCCCCTGACCCCTGACCCGATAGTGTTTAATCCCTGTGACCAACCATATTCACCAGTGATGGGAAAGGGGAAATGAGTATAAACTCCTTAAGTTCACTGGGGACTTACTTTTGAATAAATAATGACAATCAACAAAGCCGAGAAAATGTGACACTTTAGAAACTAACTTAGTTTCTTGGAATCCTTGAATTATTACTCTTTAGTGGGAGTTACACATAATTTTCCAAAATGTCCTTCAAATGCAACACATGCAGTGCTTAATGAAGACAAATTGAAATTTGCTGAATTTCACATAATTAGAACATCTATCAGTCCTTGCTTTGTTCACTGTGTTCATGAAACTTCAAGAAGAGTTTTGAAAGACTCTAAGAAGTGTTTCTCAATTATTTTCTGCTACACCACCCTAGGAAGAAGTAAACATTTTGCACACACACCCAACTCTCCGCCGGGACAATTGTTTGCAATATTTAGCATGTTTTTGCTGAAAAAACTCAAGCAGCTTATCAGAACGATTGGGCTGTAATGTGTTTAAGTGACGCCTTAATTTATTTGGCTTCATGCTGTCTGCTGCCAACATTTTTAGACACAGTAAACATAGCAGTCTTTCCTCATCTCCCCATAGTCACAGAGAAGCAGTGAAGGGCTACCAAAATTTTTACTACCACACTGTGGGTATGGCTTATGCAGGATGCCCTGCATTTTCTTTCAACATTTTTCAGTGCAAATTGGGTACTTTGGGGTGGAGCTCCGTTTTTGCTACCCCACTGTGTGTCGTCCCCCCCGTCCAGGTTGTAGCCCACCCCTGCAGAGAAGCCAAACGCTACATAGGCGTCATCATATTTCCTCATCTTAGCTTTCGGAAAACTTACGTTTGTCTCACTATTTCCATCTCTCTCCTTTCTTTTCATTTAAATATTTTTCCATAATGTCTCTTAAGGGTTTGTTATATGCACTTCATATCTCCTGCTCTGTGCTCTGTGCTATTGTTTGATGCAAAAAACCCCTATTCCCTGCGGCAAAAAAAGCACATCACTCTGCATCCCTGAGAAACACTGCTCTAAAGCCTGGATATTAGCCTTGTAATAAAAACTTGTAATATATGTTTTTAGCTTTTCCCAAACCCTACTCTTTAAGGTTCTTCCTGGAAGAGCAAACATATTAGGCTGATACCAGAATGCAGCAGTAACAACAAAAATCTTAAGGCATCTGTAAAACTAATATTTAACTATGGCACATAACCTTTTGTAGGTCAAAAACTTTCCCTGCAAGCTAGAATTCAAGCAGCAGTCCATACATCTTAAAGATGCCAAGGTTGGAAGAAAACACTGCTGTGCACGATCTTTAAAGGAGGGGTGCCAAAGGTATAGGTTTCTGAGTCACCCTGGATGGTGAGACAGGCAGCATATAAATTTAATAAATAAAATTCAATTGCAGCTTCCAGAGTTTTTTAAAAGTGCTATTGGAGGTTCAGCTCAAGAAAGCCTATTTCTGAATTCTTGCCATCTTGCCCCCAAAAAACCTGCTTTAAATTGGGGGGGGGGGGGAATAACCTACTAACAATCCAGTCCTACCAATCTTTAAGAAAAGTTTCCCGCTTTCAGTGGGTTTGTTACCATGTACTAAAATTCTTCATTAACGGTTTACAGTCAGTTTGTTCAAAGGGCATACTCTCCGCCTGCATGGAGCTCTGCAAGGGTTTATTTCTATATTTTATTTATTATTCAAACATGTATAGGACAGTAGTAGTTTGTATAAACATAAGTAAAAAGTAATGATAAAAGATAAGACAGGGATGTTAGGCACAGTGGTGCGCTTATGCACGCCCCTAACAGACCTCTTAGAAACGGGGAGAGGTCAACTGTAGACAATCTAAGGTTAATGTTTTGGGGGTTTGGGGAAGAAACCAGAGAGTCGGAGTGCCTTCCAGGCATTGATCACTGTATTGCTGAATTGGTATTTTCTGCAGTCGAGTTTGCAGCGGTTTACATTGAGTTTAAATCTATTACATGCTGGTGTATTGCTGTGGTTGAAGGTGAAGTCATTAGCAGGAAGGACAGGTGAGGTAGTTGTAAATTGTTTTATCTAGTATTTCAAGTCTGGTGGAATAAGGTATTTTGTTGCTAGCGGAGAAGTGAAGGGCTCTACTTGTGAAATATTTCTGGACTCTCTCGACTGTATTAAAGAATACATTAATACAATACATTAATGAATACATTAATGAACTCTCTCTCTTTAAATTGCTCGAGCCAGATTCACTTAAACTCGGCATTCCGATGCATCCACAGGCGGCAACGCTGAGGATACACATACATTACATACTTGTAATGTATGCGTAAAGGGGCACACCTATACACGTCTGCCTTAATGTATCCTTTTGTCTACTAAGACATCCACAGGATGGTACTATTATTTTGGAGTAACTCTCGTTGAACTTTGGCGGGACTTCCTTCCAAAGTTTGTATTGTTGTTGTTGTGGCTTGTTTGTGCCCGTGCAAAAACCACTGGTCTTTTCCCTTGCAGGCTAATTGTTTCTCGACGCCACCCAACTGTTAGCCTGAAGCGCCGATCGCGTACAAAGCCTCGCCTGCAGGCACCTTGTTATCAGTCAGAGCGCCTCCCTCCCCGCTTTTCTCCCAATACCTCTTGATAAGATGACGAGCGCTCCTGTCTAAGCATGGCACCGGCGAAAAGAAAGCGCGGGGGGAGAACCGGATCAAACAGCGGCACCTATTCAGAGAAAGCGGAGACAAAATCGACGCGGCAGCCATCGACAGAAGGCAGCGCCGCTCCGCACACCGCGTTTCGGTGCCCACCGAGCGCGCGGACATGATCCGACCAATAGCGCAAGCGCTTGTAAACGCACCGACTCCACAAGGTGCCGCTAGTTTACCATCTTCTCCCGCTCTAGCCATTGCCGCTATAACGTATTGCTGACACCAGTTGCGGAAACCGAAGTCGAAGCAGAGACTGCTGGGAGATGTAGTTCATTATCAAGGACAGCGCTCTCTAGCGTTTCAAGCTTTACCGTTTAACCGGATATCATTCGGCCGGATTAGCCCATTCAGGAAATAGGTTGAATGTACGAAGAATGTTAAGTGGGAGGTAGAGCGGTTGTATCAAAGAGCTATAACAAACTGAGTGACCGGTATCCGTTAACATTATATATCTAATAAATTTAGCACATTTTAAATAACCTGTTAAATGGGATTTATTTTAGTCAGTCAGTCAGTCTGAGGAATTAATATACAGAAAGTTGCAGTAGACTTGGAGTAAACAGGATTCATACCAAATCCTCAACAGAAAGCAAGTTATTGTTAAAACACATCCTTAATAGTGAAATATGGCTATCATACTTCAACATGTATAACATACCGTAATAACCATACCTGAGCTGCAGACATCCAGATGAGTTAGCACATGGCCGCAAAGGTTTCCTTTAATACGACACAGACTAGATGGACCATGAGGTCTTTTTCTGCCGTCAGACTTCTATGTTTCTAGGTTAATTCTGATTGTTAGCATTCCTCTTAGCAGTAGTAGCAGCAGCTGCCTCTTTATTATATATCGAACTGTAAAAGTAATAGTGACTCATTGTAATCATTTAAAGCCACTTGTTGAATTTGTATACAGCCTGCTGGCTTCCAGACCAATGAGTCTGATACTTCATAGATACTATAAAGTAGGATTTAAGCAAATACAGTACCCTACACGCTCAGGCTTGGTTTTTAAGCAGGGGTGACATTCAAATTTTTACCCTACCTGTTCTGGGGTGTGTATGTGTGTGTCGGTTTATGAGCCCAGGAAGGAGTGAGGGAGAGGGTAGGGAGGGACCAGTCAGTGGTGCGATTTACCAGTTCTCCGAACTACACATTATCCCCACCACTGGTTCTATGATGATGATGTTCGTCCATCATGTTCGAGGAGGACCTTGACATCTAATGGGTTGTGGGCTGTTCATGATGTGTCCACAGGTGGCTGGTAAGGCCTATACAGGCACAAAATGTTCTACCACATATTGGGCAGACATGTCACAGCATTTGCATTGGCAGTCCTGGCTTTGCGGAGTACTTCTATAGAATCTGCCTGAACATGCTGAATTTCATCCCTTGTTTAAAGAGTTAATAAGAGACAACTAATAAAGAAAATCCCACAGCATATTGCACTTGTGAAGGGTAAATCAAGCAGTCAGTACCAGAACACTGGTGCATTGTTAAGAAAAAAAACAGACAATTAAATACATTTCTGAAATCACAGGCGTGCTAGTTGGCAGAATTTTTCAGGTTTAAGTCTTGCTATTCACTTTAACAATATAACTCGTTTCCAACACTGGAAAACAAAGCCTTAGAATAAAAAAAATGTTTAGAGTCATTTTAAAATGTTATTTTCACTTGTAGTATCTTTTAATTAAACTTAAATCTCGAATTCTGAAGTGAAGTAGTGCATCTGAAGTGGTGTAGGGTTTTCTGCCTAAGCAAGGGGTTGGACTAGAAGACCTCCAAGCTCCCTCCTAACCAATTCTATTCTATTCTATTCTGAACAGCACCACGGGAGTGCCTGGAGTCATACATTCTAAATCTACAACTAGACTTTACATTAGCATTGCAAGTTAGAAGTTGCTTTAATCAGTCAAAGAATTAATCAAAGAGAAGGATTTTCCCCCTTCTATCCTATCCCACTCCGCCAATTGTTTTATTTTTGTTTTGTTTTGTTTTGAATAGCTGGAGGACCTTCTCATCCATAGCTCTTTCTTCTTTTTGTTTAATCAAAAAGTTTTTTATAACACATTTTAAAAACATAATATATACATAAGAAAAGGTACATGACGGTCCATTCAGAATAACATTGGTTATTTCCTCCCCCGCATTAGTTTTCCAATGTTTTAAGTTTCAATAGATTTAGAATTTCTTCATCCTTTCTAGCCTTTAATCTTGATTCTCCTCTCTAGAAGACAGATACAGATCTGTCTGTCTGTCTACCTACCTACCTCTATCTATCTATCTACCTACCTATCTACCTATTTTATTTGTTTTGTCAAGTACATATTGGTGGTGTGCAAAGATATAGTAATATTCCTATACTAGTAAAAAACCCCATGAGGACAGGTATGCACACCCCTTACTGACCTCTTAGGAATCCGGAGAGGTCAACGGTAAGTTTTGGGAGTTAGGTGATGATACTACAGAGTGCGGCAGTGAGTTCCGTGCATCAACTACTCGGTTACTAAAGTCGTATTTCCTGCATTTGTATTTGGAGCGGTTTACATTAAGTTTGTATCTGTTGTGTGCTCGTGTGTTATTGTGGTTGAAGCTGAAGTAGTCGTTGACAGGACGTTGTAGCAGATGATTTTATGGGCTATGCTTAGGTCGTGTTTAAGGCGAGCTATTTGTGCCAGTTTTCAAAGCAATCTCTAATTTGTCCTTTAACTCTAGCGTCAGTCTGTCCGTAACTTTTTCGAACTAAGCGAAGAGATAGGAAAGCCTGTCCTCTGAATCTGGGGCCTGAGGCGAGGTATAAACGGAGTTGGGTGAATAGACGAACAACGCGAGCCCGAGGAGGCGTTTCCCACGCCATTTCTCCTTTCCCGGCCGGATTTTGGAAGCGGCCCGCCGCCCTTACAACCATGGCCCAAGGCGCACGCCTGGCGTTCGTCCTGCTAGCTTTGACCCTCGAGGGCCCTCGGGAGGCGCCGGCCGAGCAGGAACTCCGCTTCAAGCCCCCGCCCTCGCATAGGCCGGTGCGGCTCTTCACGGAAGACGAGCTGGCCAGGTACGACGGCCGCCAGGTACGGCAAAGCTTTCGGAAATGTTGCCACACACCCCGCCTCAGCGCCATGGGACGGGCCTTCTCGGCTGCAAAGCCCGGGTCGAACCACTTTCTCGGAGTGTAGGGGGGGAGGCCTCTCTAGGGAAAAGAGTAGCAGAAGCGTCCTGTTCTGCGTCTTCTGGACTTCCTGTTGCAACAACAGAACCGGAGCGGTTCCACGCGTTTTGATCCCGCCTTGGAGGCTTTCGGCCGGAGCGGAACGAAGTTACTTTGCGGAGGGAGGGCGAGTTGGGGGAGCTCCTGGGCTACAAATCTCTTCGAACTCGGTGAAGTTTATTAGGCGGCATGTTTTTCCTTGTAGTTAAAACAGCCTCGATAACCCACAAGAAAGAGTAACTAGGAGGATTTTTTTACTACAGCATTTATTATTATTATTATTTATTTGATTTCTATGCCATCCAATCACAAAGGACTCAGGATTAAAACACGACTGCCCAAATTGGGAGGCTGCGCGTTAGGACGAAGCAGGGAGGGTTCACACTTGTCTCCCAAAACTGTTGTAGCATCTTTTTCTTGCCTTGCTGAGAGCATGTGCACCAAAGACAAATTCCTTGTTTGTGCAATCACACATGGCCAATAAAGAATTCTATCTATCTTTGTGTGATACCTTTGTGTAGAGTTCCACTGCAATGCAATAATAAATACACCTAAGGTATGTTTTGTGGGAGTCCTTAGTGCTTGCAATTTTGTTCCTACAATAGAATAGAAAATAGAGTAGATAGAAAATAGAATAGAATATACACTGCTCAAAAAATAAAGGGAACACTCAAATAACACATCCTAGATCTAAATGAATGAAATATTCTCATTGAATACTTTGTTCTGAATGTGCTGACAACAAAATGAAATTGATTGTCAGTCAGTGTTGCTTCCTAAGTGGACAGCTTGATTTCACAGAATTTTATTTACTTGGAGTTATACTGTATTCTATTGTTTAAGTGTTCCCTTTTTTGGGGGGGGAGTATAACAGAATACTGTAGAACAGAATATAGAATATATTGGCCAAGTGTGATTGGACACACAAGGAATTTGTCTTTGGTGCATATGCTCTCAGTGTACATAAAATAAAATATACATTTGTCAAGAATCATGAGGTACAACACTTAATGATTGTCGTAGGGATCAAATAAGCAATGAGGAAACAATATTAATAAAAATCTTAAGGATACAAGCAACAAGTTATAGTCATACCACGTAAGTGGGAGGAGATGGTGATAGGAATGATGAAAAAACCTAATAGTAATAGTAGTGCAGACTTAGTAAATAGTTTGACAGTGTTGAGGGAATTATTTGCTTAGCAGTCCTCGGAGAGAAGTCCTTGGAAAGAGGCGGCATAGAAATCCAATAAATAATAATAATAATGGCATTGGGAAAAAAACTGTTCTTGTGTCTAGTGTGGTGCTCTATAGCAATGTTTTGAGGGTAGGATGGCTATGATTAGAAACCCCAAGAATTCTGGATTTTTTGAGGTCTTTAAAAGGATGCTCATGGGACTTTGAGCTTTGGATTATACTTTTGTAATTTAGAAAAATCCAATTGGCAACATAGATACCCTTGTGATAACTGGACACAATTTCGTATGCTCATAAAGACACTTAAAGACAAAGGAAAGAAATCCAAGGTTGTTTGTAAATATTAAAGGCATTTCCTAATGTATGTAGTAAGTTTTTGCTTGCTGTTCCTCTTCATTAAAAAAGGGATTTTTTTTGTACCAGAATAAATAATTTATACCTTAATAATCAGAGCTTTCACTTGCACATGTTATATCATAATGGATATGATAACTTCTATTGTTTTTATTCCATTAACAAAGGAATTTGATGTAGAAATTTTGATAAGCAATGAAACCAGCTGCATCTGAAGTATAACATGAGCAACACATACTATCACGGCCAAGAGTAAAGAGATTTGGGTTGTAGAGCTCCAGCCACCTCTGGAGGATCACAAATTCCTCACCCTTTAACAACTATTCTATATCTAGTACATTCAGTGATACAGACTTTTCTTTTTATTTACGCTAATCAGAGATTTCTCTGCTCAAGTTTATTATGACTTCTTGTTATAGCATCCCTTTGTTAATGTAAACAGACTTTCCTCTTTAAAGAAAGACCAGGTAAAAACTATGCTGTTGGTATTTCTTATCAGTACATTTCATGATAAAGTATATAAATTGTACTTTCAGGAGGATGAACCTATTTATATAGCTGTGAAGGGTGTGGTGTTTGATGTCACTTCTGGAAAAGGTAAGATCACCTTACAAGCAGAATGCCTCTCCCCCTTCCTTCAGTATGGTTCAAAGTAAGTATATCTTAGTGTTGTCACCTTAACCAGATGTCCCTTTTAAAGAGCAAAGGCAACTGCTCAAAGATATGCTGAAAAAACCTGTTCCTCTAATTTGTAAATGCTGCTAGTTCCCCCCTCCAGATGTTTGTTATCCTTTATTCCCAGACCTGGATAACCTTTACCTTTCCAGTTGTTGAATTTCAGCTCCTATTAGTTCCAGTAAACATGATTGATGGTGAGCAATTCTGGGACTTGTAGCCCAACATCAGCTAAGAAGGCCACATATTGCTTACATCTGTTTTAGAAGGACAGCACCTGTGTATAGTGCCATATTTTATTCATTCAGTAGCCCTCTGTGCTAATTTCACCTGAAGAGTAAGCTAGATCTTCTCCTGTCTTTTTTGCAAGCTTGTAGTAACTATGTAGCAATGGTTTCATATATTTGTAAGAGTCTAGTGCTGCTGCCCCGGGGATATTCATTTTGCCACTGTTTAAAACCAAGGGGAGCTGTTCCTACTTGCTTTCCTCCTGGATTTCTAAACCTGAGTTATTTGTGCCTGATTTGCCTTTACTCATTGAAGTGTTCAATTTCAAACCAGGGTTCTGAGAGGAATATAAACAGTTTGAAAATTACTGCTGCTTCAAAAGATTCAGCAACCAATGCAATCAATTCAGCAACCAATCACATTATACAATAAATCCATAAAGCAACGTTTATTTATTTATTTATTTGTTTGTTTATTTGATTTCTATGCCGCCCTTCTCCGCAGACTCAGGGTAGCTTATAACAGGAATAATACAAAAACATTTAAGAAATCCAGTAGTTAAAACAATCTAAATTTATCTAAAACCCCAATTATAAAACATAATCAGTCACATTCATTCTATTTACACTCATGGTCAGAGCAGAGTATCTGTGCTCAACGGCCCCAAGCCTGCCGGCAGAGATGAGTTTTCAAAGATTTACGAAAGAAAGGATGGGAGCGGTACAAATCTCAGGGGGGAGCTGGTTCCAAAGGGCCGGGGCTGCCACAGAAAAGGCTCTACTCCTAGGCCCCACCAGGCAACATTGCCTAGCTGAAAGGACCTGGAGTAAGCCAACTCTATGGGACCTAACTAGTTACTGGGGTTCATGCGGCAGAATTTGGTCCTGTAAGTAACCTTACGGGACCATCTTCTGAATAGCCGCACAGTGTTGATGGGAAAATATGCTTCATTCCCATACTTTTTACCACAAGATTATTAAAAAGGGACATAAGTAGCATGTATACAAAAGTATAAGGCAAATAGCTGGGAATGGGCAGTTGTAAAAGGAAAATTTGGGGATCCAGTTATTGGATTCCTACTACTCATGACAAAAAGTTATGGCCAAATATTATTTTTGAGAAGGACTTTGGGAGGAAGTAGGAGGGGATGGAGTTCCAGCTTCAATGTCCATCTTGTCCTTCTTCTTTTCCCTTTCCATATAATCAACATCGGGTTATTGTCAGCCCAATTGCCAATTTCTATGTCTATTTTTTGAATGTCACTTTAACAGTTCCAAATTTGTCCATATTGTATCTTGTCTTGACCAAGACATGACTCGCCGAGTAAAAGGTAAATTGTTTTTTTTTTTTTTGCTGGGATGTTTGGTGATCCTAAGAATCTTAAGTCCCGCGCTTAACTGCTATTTGTTATTTTTCCCCAACAGAATTTTATGGGAAAGGAGCACCATACAATGTACTAGCTGGCAAAGATTCAACCCGAAGTGTTGCAAAAATGTCCCTTGATCCAGCAGATCTCACTTATGATACAGTAAGAAAATATCTTTTCAGTATAGCTTGATTTGAAGCCACAACTAAGGAATGGTTTTATTTGCACATGGATTTATTGGTCCTGGTGATTTGATCCAAGTACAGGATCATTAAAGACAGTGGGATTGGGGAGGGAATTTAAAAACAGAAATGGTATTAGTAGATCTTTGCATTCCCATTACATAGCGTGGAGTTGTGCAATAATCATTGTATTTGTTCTGTCTACCCCTCCCCTTTCCTCTCCATCTTTCCTTTTTTTACACAATTGCAATTCATTGAGACGGGGCTCACAGAAGAGCAATTGCGATCTTTGGATGAGACCTTTAATAATGTTTACAAGACCAAATATCCTATTGTTGGCTACACTGCCCGAAGAATTCTCAATGAAGATGGCAGCCCTAACCCAAACTTTAAACCTGAAGATCAGCCACATTTCACTATTAAGGATGAATTTTAATAATTACTTGATAATCCCGTGCCTACTACAGAGAACTAGGAAGGTATCTAAACCTGAAGAATATAATGGACCTAAATTGGCTTCATATCTTTGAGGATGATTGCTTTCTATTTTATCATGTTCTCACCATTGGTTAGTAATATTGATATGCACGATAAAAGTGTAGTGTATGTGTTGAAATGGTTTTGACTAGCACTGTTCTGTTTCAGTGTAGCTGGGAAACAGTTATTTTTCTTTAGCTAATCATTTGGCTAACTAAATGGAAAAACCATTGAGAAGAGCAGCATCTGATGACAAGGAGTCCCATCTTCAATCCCACTGAACGTTACTTATTCAAAATTGTCATGGCCATATAAAACATACAATCTGACAAACCATCCTTCTAATAAATGGCTATTAACAGTATCCAGTTGAATCAGTGTTTCTTGGTGGATGTTACCTGTGCCGTCTTCCAGGGCATTGGGTTCTGTCTGTCTGTCTATTTCTTCTACTCAACAGTCAGTATGAACTTTGAGGGAATTCCCTTTGAGTGCTTTCCCACAATTGTTGGAAATTCTTTCCACAAACTAATAGTGGAAAGTCTGTGTCTGTTACAAAGTTTCCTGCTTTGTCGTAAAGTCCATAAAGAAGAGAGAGATAGGACATAAGTCTCAGCAGAGGAGTATAGGGCTATTGGTTTTAGCAGTAGCTAGGTGACATAGAAAATGTTTATAGGAAATTAATAATACTAACCTATTTTGCATATTGTTTTAAGACTGAATGAATACAAATTTTATGTAGTACCAGAAACATTAAAAACAGTGTGTGTTTACATTATTCTTCCTAACACTGAATTCCACAAAAACCAAGTCTGCAATTCTGCAGCAGAAGTACAATGTACACAGCATGGCTATACTGTCGTAGCCTTTCACTCGTTCTCCTGAGGCCCAATAATGGTTCAATTGGAAGAAATAAAGATTATTGGATGATGCACTAACCACTGACTATAATAACTATGTGGATCCGATATTTGGAACCTTGTGTGTATCTGATTGTATTCCATTTGTTACTCCTTTCTTGTGGGCAAAATAAAATAATCTTAAAACTCAAGCCTACCTCGTTAAATGACTTTGGTCATACCAAAAGAATACCATGTCTCATTTGATAACGTGATTTATTACTGTATTTTCCTCACTATAACGAGCACTCCCAATCCAAAAAAAGTGGGTGGTAATGTCTGTGCGTCTTATAGAGTAAATATTGCAGCAGAGAGAGGGGTTTGGTGTGGCTGCCTGTCCCTGCTGCTGCCTTTCTTTCTTGCTCCATCTTGCTAGATGGGAAAAGGTTATTCTGTTTTCAGACACTGGAGATATCTTGGAGGTTATTAGATGCATGGCCTTTTGCAGTTCTCCAGAATTCGAATGAATGATTTCTATGTATTTGTCCAAGAGGAGATAATACCTTCCCACAAGATTTAACTAGAATTATGGAAAGCCAAGGAGTGTATGATGAAAGACAGATTATTCATACGTACTTCTTGGCTAACTCATACTGAGTGAAAAACCTCATATTCCACCCACTAACATCTTCATGGAAGTGCTCTTCTAATTCAAAGAAAAATTGAAAGCAAATTCCATTTATCTTTCTTATGCAACCAAATGAAAACCTGATATGAAAATATGCAAAGAATGTTGCTCTGATTAATATTTGTGCTGTTTCTAAGTTCTGTTTTCAGGAAATGAACATAAAGCAATTGTTGCATGTTATCCTTTCTCTAAATCAGCAGTGAGTTGCTCCCAGTTCAGACAGGTTCTAAGAAATGGGAGTGCTGCAGACTGGAGGCTCTGCCCACCCGCCCGGACACTTCTGTGCATGTGCCGAAGCACTGTGCGCGCAAGCAAACCAGCAGCAAAACTATTTACAATCCACTACTGCTCTTGGTGGATAATCAACTAAACATGAGCCAGCAATGTGCAGCAGTGGCCAAAAAAGCCAACACTATCCTAAGCTGTATCAACTCCAAGACCAGGGAAGTATTAATACCACTCTACTACACCCTGGTCAGACCACATCTGGAGTACTGCATCCAGTTCTGGTCACCACACTTCAAAAGAGACATTGAAACTCTGGAGAAGGTGCAGAAAAGAGCAACCAAAATGATTAGGGGACTTGAAACCAAGACTTACGAAGAGAGATTGCGGGAACTGGGCATGGATAGCCTAGAGAAAAGGAGGGCCAGAGGGGACATGATAGCTGTATATAGGTATATGAGGGGTTGCCACAGAGAGGAGGGGGCCACTCTATTCTCCAGAGCACCAGAGGGCCGGACGAGGAACAACGGCTGGAAGCTGACCAAGGAGAGATTCAACCTAGAAGTAAGGAAGAACTTCCTGACGGTCAGAGCGATCAACCAGTGGAACAACCTGCATGCAGAGGTTGTGAACTCCCCAACTCTGGACACTTTCAAGAGGAGATTGGACTGCCACTTGGCTGGGGTGCTTTAGGATTCCTGCTCAGGCAGGGGGTCGGACTTGATGACTTGCATGGTCCCTATCAACTCTAACAATAAATAAAATAAATAAAATAAAATAAAATCCAACTCTTCTATGATATGCATTCTCTAGTTTAGGCTTAATCACTTGGATCAACAAATAATTGATTTAGATTACAAAAATTTGGTTGTTTTTACTACATCCTTCATGGATTTTAAGGCTTGAGGATTATCAAATCTGAGTTGGGTAGTTACATTAGTAGATAAAAACAGAAATTGGAAACAAGATGATAGAATTGCTATGTCTTATTGACAAAATTAAGTGCTACTTTTTTTTTAAAGCAAAACTATTATTTGGAACTCATTAAAAAAACTAAGATAATGGTATCTGGCCCTCTCAATTTCTGGCAAATAAATGGGGAAGAAATAGAAGTAGTCATAGATTTTATTTTCCTGGGCTCCAAGATCACTGCAGATGGGGAATGCAGCCAAGAAATTAAAAGACGCTTGCTCCTGCTATGGTAAATATAGACAACATATTAAAAAGAAGAGACATCACCCTGCCAATCACAGTGCATATAGTCAAGGCTATGGTTTTCCCAGTAGCAACGTATGGCAGTGAAAGTTGGACCATAAGAAAACTTTGAACTATGGTGCTGGAGAAGACTCCTGTGAGTCCCTTGGACTGTAAAGCGATCCAACCAGTCAGTCCTAGAGGAGATCAACTCTGACTACTCTTTAGAAGGCCAGATCCCGAAGATGAAATTCAAATACTTTGTTCACCTAATGGGAAGGAAGGACTCACTGGAGAAGAACCTAATGCCTGCAACAATTGAGAGCAAAAGGGAAAAGTGCAAAAAAGGGCAACAAGTATGATCAAAGAAATGGAGCACCTCCCTTACGAAACCAGATTGCAACACCTTGGTCTCTTCAGCCTTGAAAGACGGCGTTTAAGGGGTGTCTTGATCAAAGTGTATAAAATCATGCATGGGATAGAAAAGGTGGATAGAGAAAAAATATTTTCTCTATCACATAATACTAGGACGAGAGGACACTCCCTAAAGTTCAATAGGTAAGAAAGCGAGGACAAATCAAGGGAAATATTTCTTCACCCAGAAGGTCGTTGGTTTATGGAATTCACTTCCAGAAGAGGTTATGGCAGCTGTCAGCCTTGATAGCTTCAAGGCAGGATTAGACAGATTCATGGATGCCAAGTGTATCGGTGGTTATTGAAACGGATGTCCATGTGCCGCCTCTATGTTGGTTGAGGCAGGCAGGATTCCCTTGAGTACCATTTGTTGAGGGTCAGGAGAAAGGGAGGGTCTTGCCTTCTCTTTCTGCTCAAGATCCCCATATACAATTGGTGGGTCACTATGTGACACAGAATGCTGGACTCGATGGGCTTTGGTCTGATTCAGCATGGCTCTTATGTTCAAAAGAAGAATGAGACGGCAGAGAATGAAGTGTCTGGATGGAGAGCACTGAAGCAATCAACATGAATTTAAATGGACTCCAGGGGATGGTAGAGAACAGGAAGGCCTGGAGGAGCATTGTACATGGGGTTGCGATGGGTTGGACACAACTTCGCAACTAGCAACAATTATTTGAGACTAGGAACAATGTGCAATATTCAGTGTTCAATATTCAAGCCACTAGAGGGCAGTGCCACACTTAGAAACAACATTAAAGTTGGCAAACAGTAATTGACACTTGGTAACTGGAAAGACCGAAATTTCTTCAAGTTTCCGTTAAAATTGTACACTGCTAATGCAGAAAGCTTTTAGTATGTACTTCCTTGGATTACCTTAGCCACTACAATAAATATACCAGAAGAGACATACTTGCATCATTTCAGTTTAACCCAGAGCCCTTAGATGTGTCCCAGAAACCAGAGGTGTAGTCATGTTTGTAGTCATACGTGCAGTCATACAACATCCTGAGATTTCAAATAGAAGCAGCCACATAGGTGGAGGAACTGAGACTATATCCAAAAGTTGCCCAATCTCTTCACAATTTTGGTATGTTTACAATAACACAAACAAGGAAAAACACTCAAACATCACAACATCTTTTATCGAACATTATTTAACAATATATTTTAAAATTTTTGTATTCTTATATACACAGACCTTATAAAATATACATATGTACATTAATAGAAAACACAGTTCCTATTATTATTATAGCTCAAGATGGGTGTATTTGTCATTATTTTTGTCATTTTATTTAAACACTATCTAAAAATATTTCTTGATAATGAGAAAATACAGTGAAAATTCTTCAGTTTACTGCATGTTGCTCTTGAATGTCAAATGACCCATCACACTATGTTGAATCAAATCTGCTTCCCTTGTACTAGAATACACCACAGGGCAGAAGGTTGTGCAATGAATACCTTTTTCCAACTTGCATGTTTTTTTCCGATTGGGGACTCTTATAATCACTCCCGGGTGGGATACAACCTTGCAAGAAAAAGAAGAAATCCTGAGCTATCAAGGAAATAAGTAGCAATGCAATCATTACAAATATGAAAAGTTACACTACAAATATGAAAAATATGAAAAGGTAGCATGTTTTTCCCCAAATGAGCCAGGGGGGGTACAACAGGTAGAGAGTCCTGTACTGCAGGCCACTGACTACTAGATCTGCAGGTCAGTGGTTCAAACCTCATCACCAACTCAAGGTCGACTCAGCCTTCCATCCTTCCAAGGTGGGTAAAATGGGGACCCAGATTGTGGGGGGAAATAAGCTGGCTCTGTTAAAAAGTGTTATTGCTAACATGTTGTAAGCCGCCCTGAGTCTAAGGAGAAGGCTGGCATTAAAAATATAATAAATAAATTAAATAATAAATAAAATAAGACCCTGTCTCACAATTTTTGAAGCCTGAAATAAGCGCTTGGCCTTATATACCAACATTTAAATGCTCATAAATATTTACTTTATTTATGAACATTTGTGTGCATAATATAATACACATAATACACACACAAACACGCACACTTTCCCCTCATTACAATTTTCTATTTGTCTTGACAACTTTTAAGATGTATGGACTTCTGGGCTAAAGAATTCTGGTTGGAGAATTCTAGGAGTTAAAGTTCACACATCTTAAAAGATGTCAAGGTAGAGAATTATTGGACTATTATCTTAACGCATATAACAAAAATCTTCATCACTCCAAAATGGTAGAACAGAAAGTAATGGATTCAAAGGTCAAAGGTCAGTAAGGGGTGAGTACAAGTGCACTAGAGTGCCTTCCGTCCCCTGTCCTATTGTTCTCCTATATTTCCTATACCTTTCATTTGTCTAGGATGCTTTAAGTTGGATTTGTGCTGCCCTCAGTGTGTATTGAGCAGGAGCCATGCTCCATAGGCTGAAGAACTCTTTCCAGCCCTGTGAGTATATTAAAACGGTATAGGAATCAGGCCAAGTACCCACCTTGCCAATTTATTCAGGATTATAAGTCAGCCTAGTTCAAATTCATTTCCCTGGAATGAACCTCTTTCCCTCTTTCCCTCTCTCTGCAACATGAAAACGTGCGTGCCTCACTACACAAATATATTCCTTTTGACCAAGCTAGGAACACGGGAAGCTGCCTTATCTATGGATTGTTTGGTGAGTGCAGGAAAGGTCACATCACACTTAAGTGATCTTTACAAAGGGTCACTTCTGATAAAATATCTTCATAACAGCATTCCTTCCAAGTCAAGCCCATTGGTTCACCCAGTTCAGAAGTAGCTACACCACAAATGAGCCGAATGTAGATCATCGTCTACGAAGAGGGGCGGCATACAAATCTAATAAATAATAATAATAATAATAATAATAATAATAATATAATAATAATATCCCAACCCATTTCAGTTTCATTCCTTTCTCACAAAATCAACCAAAATGCTCGTTTTTCACTTATCCAGTACAGATAGTGCTTGATTTATGACCAGCTATTTATTTTATGACATGTTAAAAAAAAAGAATGACCTATCCTTAATGATGACTGTCATGTCCCCAAGTCATGTGATTATAGTTTCTGGGCATGTAGTAACTGGTTTGCATTCAACTCTAGCTGCAGTGTTCGGTGGTCATGAGACTCACATTTGGTGACTTTTTTTGCCCTTCTCCAACCAAAAGAAAACAACAACAACTAATGGATTTGTTTCAAGAATCATGTGGTTCACTTAACAACCATGATTCACTTTACAACCTCAGTGGCGCTCTTTACGGCCATCATAAAAATGGTCATAAAATCAAATCCAGCCGCATGGTGCTTCGATTATAACTGCAATGACTTACGGCCAAAATTCTAGATTTCATTGTGGTAGTCAGTCAAGATTTACCTGTAGAGAATCAAAGATTACTAAATCTGTTGCTGAAACAGTCACTGGACTCAGGATAGGATCTGAGAACTTTTCCTTGGACTCAGAGGTAGTTCTTGTTTTAACCACAGTACATTGGAACTGGAATTTCCATCATGAATCAATGTAGTTGTAAACCTCAACGTCATGTGACCATATCACTTGGTGAGATCAGTTCCAATTGCTATTGTTAAGCAAATCCCATGATAAGAGAGAGAGAGAGAGAGAGGCAGGGTAAGAGGGAGGGAGCAGAGGAGGGAGGGAGAGACCACAATCTAACACAGTCTAACACATGGCAACTCCAAATCTCAACTAGCAAATGCTCTGTCCTACACATTGGGAAGAAGAATCTGAACTCCACATACGAACTGAATAATCAAATTATCACAGATAATCCCCACTCGGTTAAAGACCTTGGTATACTAATAACAAAATACTTAAGTGCCAAAGCCCACTGCAACAACATAGCCAAGAAGGCTTCAAGAGTTGTAAACCTAATCCTACGTAGCTACTGCTCTGGCAATCTCACACTACTTACCAGAGCTTACAAAACTTTTTCCAGACCCATCCTCGAATACAGCTCATCTGTTTGGAACCCATATCGCATCTCAGACATTAACACCCTTGAAAATGTCCAAAGATAATTCACCAGAAGAGCCCTTCACTCCTCCACTCGAAATAGAATACCCTACGAGACTAGACTTTCAATCCTGGGCCTAGAAAGCTTAGAACTAGGACGCCTTAAACAAGATCTAAGTATTGCCCACAAGATCATATGCTGCAACGTCCTGCCTGTTGGCGACTACTTCAGCTTCAACCACAACAACACAAGAGCACACAACAGATTTAAACTTAATATTAACCGCTCCAAACTTGACTGTAAAAAATATGACTTCAGTAACTGAGTTGTCGAAGCGTGGAACTCATTACCGGACTCCATAGTGTCATCCCCAAACCGCCAACACTTTACTCTTAGATTATCTACGGTTGACCTATCCAGATTCCTAAGAGGTCAGTAAGGGGCGAGTACAAGTGCACTACAGTGCCTTCCGTCCCCTGTCCTATTGCTCTCCTATATCTCCTATACCTTTCTTCTATACCTATATCTCTTCTTCTATTCTTTCATTGATATGTTCTATTACTATATCTTCTTTTCTATTATTTCTTAGATATATTTTACTATGAGTATCTCCTCTATAACCTTCATCATGTATTTTACTATGTGTATATTGATATATACCCACTAAAACCCTCATTGTGTATTGGACAAAACAAACAAACAAACAAACAAATAAACAAACAAACTGAATTCTCTCGGCCAGGTCTGCTTTCTTACTCAGTTTCATTGCTGAGCTGCTGAAAGTCATGCAAATAGGAAGGAATGAGAATCTGGAGTGAGTCTGATGCAAGAGGGATGACTCGCAGGGTTTTTTTTGTGTGTGTGTGTTTTCCTTTTTAAATGCTGCAATATGTACCAAACGTGCAAAACAGATGTAACTCTATGCAAGACTTTTAGGCTAGGTGAAGGTTGATAATTGGAATTCTTGCTTCAGCGCTGAGTCACACGGTAGAGAGGGGCCTTCTTCAGAAGCTGGGTGTGGGTGGGCGTGCACGCTTTGGAATGTACAAACACGTCTACATACACAGAAAAATAGTCCATCCTGACTTGTTATGAAATCTAATCTTGTGAGGGTAATATTTATTGTTTCCTTAAACTGAAAACAATACCCAACTTAGATTTTGAAAGAACAAAACTCAGGAAGGGCAGAGTTATGCTTTCCAATTTACAGATAACCGAGGGGCTGAAAAAAATTTAATACAGTGCTGTTAATATTCTGCGGAAAAAGATAACAATCCTTGAGAACAGAGTGCTTCTAATCCAATATATAAATTTATTCAGATTATTTCTGTGAGACTTGGTCATAAATAAAGATACCTAAGATTTCAAATATACTATTAATTTGATTTTTTAAAAAACCACCTTGGTGGTTTTATGGCTGATAGGTACTTTTTAAAGTATAATTCTGATTTATGAGTAAAGCTGATGGCTAGTTGGAATTCCTTGAGAATTTTCCATGCAAGAGTAAACAGGAGATTGACACTCCCAAATCCACCTAACTGAAGTTGTAAAGGGTGATGCAAAGGCTGATGTAAGAGGTGTGTGTACATGTATACACATGTATATGTGTGTGCGTCACAGCCTAACAACCTTTTGGAAATGAGAGAGAAAACCGCCAGCTGATTCCTTATATACATTTTAGCCCCCTTCATATTAGCATGGATAAGAAGTTTTAGATAGTGAGAGCTGAACATCTGGTTTTCAAGTTTTAATTCAGCTCATCACCTCTGCCCATCCAGTCTGCGGTCTTAGTAGGTGAAGTTCAACCCTACTTCAAAATCATTGGCCACTTCCAATAAAGGTCTCTGGAGCTCAGAAGAGGACCTGGAGAAAGGACCTGGAAATAAGGAGGAAATTCATGACGGTGAGAGCGATCAACCAGTGGCACAGCTTGCCTGTGGAGATTGTAAGGGCTCCAACACTTGAGACTTTCAAGAGGAGATTGGATGGACATTTGTCTCAAATGGTGTAGGGACTCCTGCTTGAGCCGGGGGTTGGACTAGATGACCTACAAGGTCCCTTCCAACTCTAATAATAAATAAATAAAAGTCCCGTTCTAATTTCAGTCTCGTCCGCATGCCTGATTTAGACTGAGACACCGAATAAGTGATCTCTTCTCAGAGGATAAACTTGGTGTTTTCCACACCTCAGCATTTTTTGGCAGCTGGCATCATTGCAAATCCTGGTGGGATATCCAGCAGCAACATAGGGTGGGGCTTGAGTCAGCATGCAAGAACAGAAGAGCTTTATACTTGGAGGGTTGGCTCTTTGGCAATAGCCGCTGGGTTTTTCCTCAGAGATAATATATCTCCTGGTTTTTCTTTCCCTCTAGGTCTGTTTACTGTAGTCATCGACTCACAAAGACAATTGAGCTCAGAGTATCCGTTGCTAAGTGAGATACTTGTTAAGTGAGTTTTGCCCCAATTTATTACCTTTCTTGCCATAGTTGTTAAAGTTTTTTTTATCCCCACTGTGCTAATACCTTAGGGACCGCATTCTGCCGCACGAATCCCAGCAACCGATTAGGTCCCACAGAGTTGGCCTTCTCCGGGTCCCGTCGACAAAACAATGCCGTCTGGTGGGACCCAGGGGAAGACCCTTCTCTGTGGTGGCCCCACCCTCCTCGCCTTTTGCAAACTCCTAAAAACCCACCTTTGCAACCAGGCATGGGGAAATTGATTCCCCTCGGCCGCTCCGTTTTATGTATGGTTTGTTTGGATTGTATGAGTGTTTTTAATCAAGGATTTTAAACTGTTTTGCTTTTTTAATCATTGGGTTTGTATTTTGTATTCCTGTTGTGAGCCACTCCGAGTCTTTGGAGAGGGGCGGCATACAAATCTAATAAATAATAATAATAATAATAATAATAATAATAATAATAATAATAATAATAATAATAATTCCTCTGGCAGAGAAAGAGGAGAACAATTTATCTATCAAATATGGACAAGGTAGTAGGTATTGGTATAAACATTAGCAGTAGGACAGGGACGGCAGGAAGAATGGTCTGCTTATGCATGTCCCTAACAGACCTCTTAGGAATGGGGTGAGGTTAACTGTAGATAGTGTAAAGTTAAAGTTTTTAGGGTTTGGGGAAGAAACAAGAGTCAGGTAGTGCATTCCAGGCATTGATTGTTGCTAAAGTTGCATTTTTTGCAGTTGAGTTTGGAACGGTTTACATAAGTTTGAATCGATTGTGAGCTTGTGTATTGTTGCAGTTGAAGCTGAAGAAATCACTGACAGGTTGGACATTGTGGTAAATGATTTTGTGAACTACATTTAGGTTAGATGATGATGATGATGATGATTATTAATTGGATTTGTATGCCGCCCCTCTCCGTGGACTCAGGGCGGCTAAGATTGAAGGCGACAAAGTTCTAGGCTATCAAACCCAAAATTTCGAGTCTGGTGGAATAAAGTACAGTAATACCTCATGATACGAACTTAATTGGTGCAAGGAGGAGGTTCGTAAGACGAAAGGTTCGTAAGATGAAACATTGTTTCCCATAGGAAACAATGTAAAGTCAATTAATCCGTGCAACCAAAAAACCCCCTGCAAAAAAACGGCTTTTGTCGACTGCTGGGAAGCCGCGCGGCTGTTTTAAAAGGTGACAGCCGGCCTGGGGGGCTTCCCAGCAGCCCCCCGAACCTGGGTTTGGGGTTCGGGGGGGTGCTGGGAAGCCCCCCAGGCTGGCTGCGACCTTTTAAAAGAGCCGCGCCGCTTCGCGGCTATCTCCTGAAGCCGAACGGCAAAGCCGAACTTCCGCATTCGGCTTCGGGAGACAGCTGCGAAGCGGCGCGGGTGTTTTAAAAGGTCGCAGCCGGCCTGGGGGGCTTCCCAGCACCCCCCCGAACCCCGAACCCGGAAGTTCGGCAAAAGTTTGGGGTTCGGGGGGGTGCTGGCAAGCCCCCCAGGCTGGCTGCGACCTTTTAAAACACCCGCGCTGCTTCCCAGCTGTCTCCTGAAGCCAAACGCTAAAGCCGAACTTCCGCGTTCGGCTTCGGGAGACAGCTGCGAAGCGGCGCGGGTGTTTTAAAAGGTCGCAGCCGGCCTGGGGGGCTTCCCAGCACCCCCCCGAACCCCGAACCCGGAAGTTCGGCAAAAGTTCGGGGTTCGCGAGGCTGCTGGCAAGCCCCCCAGGCCGGCTGCGACCTTTTAAAACACCCGCGCCGCTTCCCAGCTGTCTCCTGAAGCCGAACGCTAAAGCCGAACTTCCGCGTTCAGCTTCGGGAGACAGCTGCGAAGCAGCGCAGGTGTTTTAAAAGGTTGCAGCCGACCTGGGGGGCTTCCCAGCACCCCCCCGAACCTCGAACCCGGAAGTTCGGCAAAAGTTCATGGTTCGGGGGGTGCTGGCAAGCCCCCCAGGCTGGCTGCGACCTTTTAAAACACCCGCGCCGCTTCCCAGCTGTCTCCTGAAGCCGAACGCTAAAGCCGAACTTCCGCGTTCAGCTTCGGGAGACAGCTGCGAAGCAGCGCAGGTGTTTTAAAAGGTTGCAGCCGACCTGGGGGGCTTCCCAGCACCCCCCCGAACCTCGAACCCGGAAGTTCGGCAAAAGTTCAGGGTTCGGGGGGGTGCTGGCAAGCCCCCCAGGCCGGCTGCGACCTTTTAAAACACCCGCGCCGCTTCGCAGCTGTCTCCTGAAGCCGAACGCTAAAGCCGAACTTCCGCGTTCGGCTTCGGGAGACAGCTGCGAAGCGGCGCGGGTGTTTTAAAAGGTCGCAGCCAGCCTGGGGGGCTTCCCAGCAACCTCCCGAACCGAACCCGGGGTTCAGAAAAATTTTGCCTCTTCTTACGAACTTTGTTCGAGTTACGAACCGGCGTTCGGGAGACTTCTGGGAAGCCCCGCCGCCCGGCTGTCACCTTTTAAAACAGCCGCGCGGCTTCCCAGCAGTCTCCGAACGCCCGTTTGTACTCGAAAAAAGTTCGTAAGAAGAGGCAAAATTTTTCTGAACCCCGGGTTCGTATCACGAGTTGTTCGTAAGATGAGGGGTTCGTATCTTGAGGTACCACTGTACTGTATTCTATTGTGAGCAGAGGAGTAGAAAACTCTTCTTGTGAAATATTTTTGGACTCTTTTGATTGCATTGATATCTGATATGCAGTGCGGATTCCAGAGAGATGAACTGCATTCAAGAATTGGTCTAACAAATGTTTTGTATGCTCTGGTTAATAAATTAATATTGCCAGTTAGTTAGACTATTAGTAACAGTTAGTAACAGCTAGTAATGCTCTTAGTAACACTATTATTAAGTGAATCTGCTTCCACAATGATTTTGCTTGTCAGAAGGTTGCAAAAGATGATCACATGACTGTGGACACTGCAATAGTTATAAATATGAGCCAGTTACCAAGCATATGAATTTTGATCACATGATCATGGAGATGCAGCAATGGTTGTAAGAGTGAAAAATAATCAAAAGTTACTTTTTTCAATGCCATTGTAACTTCAAATGGTGACCAAATGAACTGTTGTAAATTGACAATTACCTGTATTTTTCCAGAATAATCTGCAACACAAAATATATTCCAATCTGCCTTACCAAATGCACATATTACAATAATGCATATGAAAGCTGCAAGGTGGAATCAGCTTTTCAATGATATAAGTAAATGGTACCTCTTTTAAGAGGTTTTCTTTTTCTGCTCATCATCACAAGAATTGATATTAAAATATGGTACTCAGAATTAATTATACTTAAGAAAAGACCAGAATCATTCGTTATATTATTCTACCCATACTTAAGAATGCATTGGATTCTTGGCATCTTTCTACCTAGAGTAACTACTTTAGATTCCCATTCATACTCCATGTAAGAGATCTTTATTTATCTTAGTTGATTGAATGCAATGATTCTGCAGTAGGGTAGCGAAAATGGAGCTCCACCCCAGAGCAACCAATTTTTACTACCACACGCCCACAGTGTGGTAGCAAAAAAATTGGTAGCCCTTCACTGAATACATGTATAGGTCTAGTTGAAAAATCAGCCACAGCAATCTAACTGAAGGACAATGAGCTAAAGAACCTTGTTTCAGAAGAGAAAGAGAAAGAGAGACAGAGAGAGAATGAATTGCACTGTTCATTTAATTCAGAGCCAAATCTTTGTTCTGGGTTGTGTTCTCTATTGCTGCAGATAATTCACTAAGAATTGTAAAGAAATATTCATACATTGTGTTTGAGGAGGACCTTGACATCTCATGGATTGAGGGCTGTACACAATGTATCTGCAGATGGCTGGTAACGCCTATATGGGCACAAAATGTTCTGCCACATGTTGGGCAGATATGTGTGGGCACCATTGTCACAGCATTTGTGGAGTGCTCACTTCTCTTCTGCTATGAATGTTTTTCTGGCCTCAGATGTCTGGCAGCCTTGGTGGATCATCATGCGCCATGTTGGTTGATCTTGTGCCAGGGTTTCCCAGGAGGTGGTGTCCATATTGAGGGACTTGAAGGAGGCTTTCAACGTGTCTTTGTAATGCTTCCTTTGTCCCCCATGCGATCGCTTTCCTTTAGACAGCTCATCATAGAGGAGCTGTTTAGGGATGTGATAGTCTGGCATCCTAGCAACATGGCCTGCCCAGCGTGTCTGGGTTTTCATCAGCAAGGTGGGAATTGATGGCAGGCCTGCTCTGGAGAGGACCTCAGTGTCAGGCATCTCAACCTGCCCCCGGATCCTCAGGATTCTATGGAGGCAGGTCATGTGGAAGGGGTTCAATTGCCTAGCATGTCTCCTGTATATGGTCCAAGTCTTACTGGCATACAACCAGGGGTGGGCAGCAGGCAGGACGGGGTGGAACACAGTTCCACCGGTGGAAATGAAGATGCGTGTGCAGCGCTGGCTTATTGGTGGCTGTCACTTCCTGGATCACAGGTCTCAGCTTGGCTCTCCCTTTTTCCCCTGCTGCTGCTGCGTCTGCGCTCCTTGCTTTTTTCCTCTTTCCTCCTTCCTGACCTAGAACAAGGTTCCCTCTCTCCTGCCCGGTTCCCCTCCAGCCTCCTGTGGCCACCTCCCGCCTGAGATGCAAGCAGAAGGGGTGGGTGGAAGTGGCGCTGCAGCATTTATGCTTCTGGCAGCACCCGTTGGCCTAGCTACCCAGCCTGAGGCGGGGGGGGCGACCCAAGAATGAGAGTGCAGGAAACATGAAACAAATTGTCACCCCTGGTAAGGTTGTGTAAGTCGAGGGCTTAACAATTCACTTGAACAATGATGATCATTCAAGCCACTCCCACCTGGTCACATAGCCAGCAAGCCACTCCTACCCAGTCATATGACCATTAAGCCACACCCAGAAAATAAGCCACACCTACAGTGTGGCAGTAAAAAATTTGGCTGCCCATTACTGCATACAACAGGGTAGTTAGCACTATTGCTTGGTAGACTTTGACCTTTGTAGCAAGGCTTATTCCACATCGGTTCCACGAGGTCATTAGTCTGCCAAATGCAGAGCTTGCCTTGGCGATTCTGCAGTTGACCTCAATGTCAATTGTCACTGCGTGGGAGAGGGTGATGACAAGATATGTAAATTGGTTCAGTAATTGGTCCAGAAATAAAGAGAAAAAAGAAGGTAATGAACAACTTGACAATGAACAACTTGAAGCAAAAAAAATTTAGACCACTAATAGATTCAATCATTTCCATGCTGGTCATCAAAATTTTTGCAACCAGGGAAGGTACCCTAGAAAGGCCTATTTTTGACAGTATGAATAGTTTCTGGGTTGTCAGTTTCTAAACTAAAGGAAGGCGGGGCTTGGTTGAACTAGAAGTGTTTGAAACAACAATGAAGTTTCCCTTTTCTCCTTTTTAGTGCATAATTTCTAAAAAGCCATGTTGACAGTTTTGACTTGCAGTGTGGTTAAAAAAGATATTCATCTGTGCCTTAAATAACTGTCACATGGTCTCTCCTTCCTTATTTTAAACACTTTTATGACCATTAATAGAGTTTGCAATAATTCCTTCATTCATAGTGGCTTTTTCCTAACATATTTATAGATTTACCACAGCACTGATTCCCCCCCCCAACTTCTCTAATGAGTTCATTATATCTATTATAATCTCCTGCTACATTACGAGATTTAATGAATGACCCATGGCAAGCATATCCTAAAGCACAGTCATGCAGACTCTCAAAATAAGAGCCATCAGCTCTTCTTGCCAAGCCAAATAACGTCTTGCAAGGAAAAGACATTTCTCTTCTGTAGCACTTGCTAATACAGTGGTACCTTTACTTACGAACTTAATTCGATCCGTGACCAGGTTCTTAAGTAGAAAAGTTTGTAAGAAGAAGCAATTTTCCCCATAGGAATCAATGTAAAAACAAATAATGCGTGCGATTGGGGAAATCACAGGGCGGGTGGAGGCCCTGTTTCCTCCCAGGAGATTCCTAGAGAGGCTTCATGGAGGCTTCTCCCTGCCTTTTCTGGCCCTGTTTCCTCCCAGCAGATTCCTAGAGAGGCCCCACAGAGGCTTCTCCCCACCTTTTCTGGCCCTGTTTCCTCCCAGCATATTCCTAGAGAGGCCCCACAGAGGCTTCTCCCTGCCTTTTCCGGTTACAGTTTCAGAGGCTCAGGTTTGTAAGTGAAAAATGGTTCTTGATCTTGAGAAGAGGCAAAAAAATCTTGAACACCTGGTTCTTATCTAGAAAAGTTCATAAGTAGAGGCATTTGTAGGTAGAGGTACCACTGTACGTTGGAAGCAAGGGTATTTTTTAACCTGTTTTCGTATGCTAGTAGTCAGGGTTTTTCCAAAGAAGCTAGAATTTTCACCTAATGCTGTTTTCTTGAACTCCCTTTGTTGATACACTTGTCTGATGTGCCTTTGAAATGAATCCTATTTTTATGTACTAGATGGCATCAGGCAGCCAGCCATTGATTTCATTTCTATCAATGTAATTGTTTGCAAGGCATTGAGGAAGTGCTGTTGAGTGGAATACTGCTAGCCACCATTTTGACCAGATAGACCTGCGAAATGGATCTGCTCTTGAAGATCCACAGCTATTAGTCAGAAGATCGGTAATGGAAGAATCGAAGCACGGGGAGAGAGGAGGGAACAGCAGCTTCTTCACCTATTACTGGTGAAGTGTATTCAACCTTGGCACCATTAAGACATGTGACTTTCAACTCCTAGAATGAGAGTTGGCTGGAGTAATTCTGGGAGTTGGCTGGAACATTCTACACATCTTAAAGTTGCCAAAGTTGTGAAACATTGATCTAGAATACGTCCACATCCCATAATGCTTTGCAGTTCACAGAGATTTCTACCCAGACATACTGGATCCTCTCAGCAAATTTCCCAAGCAGAGGCCATTTGTAAACTATGCTGACCTACTAAGAATTCCTAAGGATTTTGCAATATGGTATTCCTGGGACTCATGTAAAAGTAAAACCAGCCTAGTATTCTTGCTTAAGAGAACAGTCCCCTGGTGTAGAAACCTTGTTCTGAATGACAGAACTAACGTCACACTGAGAAGGCAAAAAGGAAGATCTGCAGTTGATACTTATCACAAACGAAATACTACATTGGAGAGAGCCAGGGATATGTACAGGCATGCCTGCTTGGGGATGAGTCCTGAGTATAAAGAAAATACAAAAAGGACAGAAATATGCCAAGCAATTTCACTACTATTGTTGAAAACGTGGGGCATGTTTATGAAAGTAAGACATGTACTCTGTTTTTAAGTAGAGATCCAATGGACTCAAATAGGGAAGAACAGCTAATAAATGACATTAAAAATAAAACAAAGTCTCTAGGCACTTTGTGTTGTTTTGCTTATGTTTTCCAAACAGATCTTAAAAGATATTAAGCAATTATCCCAGAACATATTTATTTCTGAAGACTCGGGGCGGCTAACAACAATGAAAAGGCAATGAAAACAAATCTAATATTAAAAATAATCTAAAAAACCCCAATTTAAAGAACCACTCATACATACAAGCATACCATGTATAAATTCTATAAGCCTAGGGGGAAGTGAAATTTCAATTCCCCCATGCCTGACGACAGAGGTGGGTTTTAAGGAGCTTGCGAAAGGCAAGGAGGGTGGGGGCAACTCTGATATCTGGGGGGAGCTGGTTCCAGAGGGTCGGGGCCACCACAGAGAAGGCTCTTCTCCTGGGTCCCACCAAACGACATTGCTTAGTCGATGGGTCTCGGAGAAGGCCAACTCTGTGGGACCTAACCGGTCGCTGGGATTCGTGTGGCAGAAGGCGGTCCTGGAGATATTCTGGTCCGATGCCATGAAGGGCTTTATAGGTCATAACCAACACTTTGAATTGTGACCGGAAATTGATAGGCAACCAATGCAGACTGCGGAGTGTTGGAATAACATGGGCATATTTTGGGAAGCCCATGATTGCTCTCGCAGCTGCATTCTGCACGATCTGAAGTTTCCGAACACTTTTCAAAGGTAGCTCCATGTAGAGAGCATTACAGTAGTCGAACCTCGAGGTGATGAGGGCATGAGTGGCGGCATACGAATCTAAATAATAAATAAATAATAAATGAGTGACTGTGAGCAGTGAGTCCCAGTCCAGATATTACTGGAAGTCTGAGGAAGCAACCTGATGTTGGATCCTGCAGCTCCCAACAATTTCCTGCTATTGGCCATACTGATTGGGCTTGATGGGAGAAGAAGTCCAAAACGTCTGGAATGTATGAAGTTGCCTCTGCTTAGGATAGCCATTTCATGTTGGAATTCTAAGGTATCAAATTCTCAGCCTCCATTAACCCAGGGTAGTGTACAGCAGCGTTTCCCAACCGGTGTGCCGCGGCACACTAGTGTGCCGCGAGACACAGCCAGGTGTGCCGCGACAGCTCCAGCTGGGCGGGGAGCTGCCGGTGCCTCCGACCTCCCGGCTTCTGCCCGATGCCGCGGTTTCTGGCGCTCTCCTGCTGCGCCCCTTGGGGCCCGGTGGGAGGGCACTGGCAGCGGAAACAGGCTGCCGGCTGCAGCGGCCCCGGGCACCGTTCCCTGCACGCCAACGCACCCCAAAATGCCCCCCGCACACCCTTTTCCAGGGGCGCACAGGGAGCCGCAGCCACCCGCCCGCCTGCCCGATTTCCCTCCGCGCGGCTGGGGACGCGGATCCACCGCCCTCGCCAGCCCGATCTCCCTCCACCCGAGTGGGGAGGTGGATTCGCCACCCCCACCAGCCCGATTTCCCTCCACCCGAGTGGGGAGGTGGATTCGCCGCCCCCGCCAGCCCGATTTCCCTCCAGTGGCTGGGGACGCGGATCCACCGCCCTCGCCAGCCCGATGTCCCTCCACCCGAGTGGGGAGGTGGATTCGCCGCCCCCGCAAGCCCGATTTCCCTCCAGTGGCTGGGGACGCGGATCCATCGCCCTCGCCAGCCCGATCTCCCTCCACCCGAGTGGGGAGGTGGATTCGCCGCCCCCGCCAGCCCGATTTCCCTCCAGTGGCTGATCTCCCTCCGTGTGTGGGGGGGGCGACGAACTGACGACCGGGGGCTGTCCGTCCGTGTTGGGTGGTGCAGGGCAGGCACAGGCAGCCCCAGGGGAGAACAAGGGAGGGAGAGAAAGGAAAGAGAGAGAAAGGGAGGGAGAGAAAATTGAATGAAGGAGGGAGAGAAAGAAAGAGTAAGAAGTAGAAAGGATAGAGAAAAAGGAAGAGAAAGGGAGGGGGAGAAAGGAAAGAGGGAGGAAGGGGGGAGAGAAAGAAGATATGAAGGAGGGAGAAAAAGAAAGAGAGATAGAAAGGAAAGAGGGAGAGAAAGGAATGAGAGAGAAAGGGAGGGAGAGAAAGGGAATGAAAGAGGGAGAAGGGGTGAGAGATAGAAAGGATAGACAGAAAGGGAGAGAAAGGAAAGAGAGAAAGGGAGGGAGAGGAAGGAAAGAGAGATGAGAGAGGAAGGAGGAGACAGAAAGAGAAGAAGGAAGGAAGAGAGAAAGAAAGAGGGATGGAGAGAGAAAGGAAGGAAGAGAGAGAAAGAGGGAGAGAGAAATAGAGCGAAAGGGAGGAAGAGAGATTTTTTTTATCCAAACTTTTTTTAGCGCCCCCCCCCCCCAATGTTCCCCAGGATTTTGAAAATATGAAAAATGTGCCGCGGCTCCAAAAAGGTTGGGAAACACTGGTGTACAGCATGTCTGAATATAAATTATAAGCGCTTTTTTAAAAAAAAGTTAGTATGTGTAGTAAAAGCAAGTTATTACAAATTATTCTGTATAAATCAATGTCAACATTGATTTATAACTACAGGCCAGTTAGCTTGACATCAGTTGTAGTTAAAATGATGGAGACTCTACTCAAAAAGAGGATAAATCAGCACCTAAAAAACAATAACTTATTAGACCCAAATCAGCATGGCTTTACTGAAGGCAAATCATGTCAGACTAATCTCATTGATTTCTTTGACTATGTCACAAAGGTGCTGGATGAAGGTGGTGCCGTGGATATTGCCTACCTGGACTTCAGCAAAGCCTTTGATACAGTTCCACATAAAGAGCTGATAGATAAATTAGTGAAGATTGGACTTAATCCCTGGATAGTTCAATGGATTTGCAGCTGGCTGAAGCGTAGACATCAGAGAGTTATTGTTAATGGCGAGTATTCTGAGCAGAGTCAGGTTACAAGCGGTGTGCCACAAGGATCTGTTCTGGGTCCTATTCTTTTTAATATATTTGTGAGTGACATAGGGGAAGGTTTGGTAGGGAAGGTTTGCCTATTTGCCGATGACTCTAAAGTGTGCAATAGGGTTGATATTCCTGGAGGCGTCTGTAATATGGTAAATGATTTAGCTTTACTAGATAAATGGTCTAAGCAATGGAAACTGCAGTTTAATGTTTCCAAATGTAAAATAATGCACTTGGGGAAAAGGAATCCTCAATCTGAGTATTGTATTGGCAGTTCAGTGTTGGCAAATACTTCAAAAGAAAAGGATTTAGGGGTAGTGATTTCTGACAGTCTCAAAATGGGTGAACAGTGCAGTCAGGCGGTAGGGAAAGCAAGTAGGATGCTTGGCTGCATAGCTAGAGGTATAACAAGCAGGAAGAGGGAGATTATGATCCCACTATATAGAATGCTGGTGAGACCACATTTGGAATACTGTGTTCAGTTCTGGAGACCTCACCTACAAAAAGATATTGACAAAATTGAACAGGTCCAAAGACGGGCTACAAGAATGGTGGAAGATCTTAAGCATAAAACGTATCAGGAAAGACTTAATGAACTCAATCTGTATAGTCTGGAGGACAGAAGGAAAAGGGGGGACATGATCGAAACATTTAAATATATTAAAGGGTTAAATAAGGTCCAGGAGGGAAGTGTTTTTAATAGGAAAGTGAACACAAGAACAAGGGGACACAATCTGAAGTTAGTTGGGGGAAAGATCAAAAGCAACATGAGAAAATATTATTTTACTGAAAGAGTAGTAGATCCTTGGAACAAACTTCCAGCAGATGTGGTAGATAAATCCACAGTAACTGAATTTAAACATGCCTGGGATAAACATATATCCATCCTAAGATAAAATACAGAAAATAGTATAAGGGCAGACTAGATGGACCATGAGGTCTTTTTCTGCCGTCAGACTTCTATGTTTCTATGTTTCTAACAATATGACAATACTGTACAACCTGAGGGCAATTGCAACATCTTCTTCTATGGATCTTCAAGAATCTAGTTCTGGATGCTTTTGTGTTTTATGGATGACAAAGAGCATATATAACATAGCAAGAACAATCCCTTTCTTTCCTGCTTTTCTAACAGTACAAAAAACAAACATCAGAGTTCAGAAATAATAAGTATACCTTGCAATACCAATATGAAGTCTCCAGTGTAAAATAGTACACAAGGGGACACAATCTGAAGTTAGTTGGGGGAAAGATCAAAGGCAACATGAGAAAATATTATTTTACTGAAAGAGTAGTAGATCCTTGGAACAAACTTCCAGCAGATGTGGTTGGTAAATCCACAGTAACTGAATTTAAACATGCCTGGGATAAACATATATCCATTGTAAGATAAAATACAGGAAATAGTATAAGGGCAGACTAGATGGACCATGAGGTCTTTTTCTGCCATCAGTCTTCTATGTTTCTATGTTTCTATGTATTGGAAGTGAAAATCACAGTGGTTACGCTACAAAAAAATATCTAAAATTTAGACACACCTATATAAAGAGTGATATCCAATAATTAAAAATAAAAGTAACTTAGCCTGAAGCCTCATAATTACATTATCTATAGTTACCACCCAAGTGCCACTTTAGAGATTTCCATATCTTAGAGAACCAGGCTTCTTTAAGGTTAACAGTTCCTACCACTACTAATTAAAACATTTTCCTCATCAATAGATTAACTGTGGAAATGTCTACAAATGAGACTTGTTTTCCTATAGACAGGCAGGGCCATCGCCCAATCAAAATCTCACCTTGGTCTTTAGGGCCTCCTGCTAAAGGTTTTTAAAGACATGCCATAAATGAGAAAATTTAGAAGACAGCATGTGTGTTGTTCTCCTGGCCAATGTTCAATTAGTAAAAACTGAATTGTACAGA
Source organism: Erythrolamprus reginae (assembly GCF_031021105.1). Taxonomy (NCBI): domain Eukaryota; kingdom Metazoa; phylum Chordata; class Lepidosauria; order Squamata; family Dipsadidae; genus Erythrolamprus; species Erythrolamprus reginae. Next base: position 365,595,948 of record NC_091950.1, on the reverse strand, counting down.
AAGTGAGATTATTTATGGGAATCATCTGCTTTGTGCCCAACCTCTTTTCTTCAAGATTTGCCTTCTGACTCTTGAGTGTCTTGCCACTTCCTCCATTCAAAGCTGCTCAGTGAATTGACCAAATTAACTGAAACAACTTCAACTCAAAATTATCTTGATATTCAATAGATATGTTTTTGCCTCCAGTCTTTAAAAACTGTTGTATTTTAAGTGCCTTAAAAATAACTGCACACTGAGGTAACCAGTTGAATTGATTGAGTGACCCTGATAAAGATTTTGTCTCCTCGTGTTCTTTTATTCCAGACATTCAGAAACCTGCCTTGAATGCAGCTCCAAAAGTTGTTGGGAAAAAAAGGAACCATTTAATATGATGGAAAATATTATTAAGTACACAGGCAGTATTATTTATTTATTATTTATTTATTTATTATTTAGATTTGTATGCCGCCCCTCTCCGCAGACTCGGGGCAGCTCACAACAAAGTAAAAACAATTTACAACAAATCTAAATTACTATTTAAAAATATTTAAAAGACCCCATTTTCTAAACACACACACACATACAAACATACCAGTCATAAATTGTATATGCCCGGGGGAGATGTCTCAGTTCCCCCATGCCTGACGACAAAGGTGGGTCTTAAGGAGCTTACGAAAGGCAAGGAGGGTAGCGGCAGTTCTAATCTCCGGGGGGAGTTGGTTCCAGAGGGTCGGGGCCGCCACAGAGAAGGCTCTTCCCCCTGGGGCCCGCCAACCGACATTGTTTAGTTGACAGGACCCGGAGAAGGCCAACTCTGTGGGACCTAACTGGTCGCTGGGATTCATGAGGCAGCAGGCGGTCTCGGAGATATTATATTAATAGTTGAGTTTTTCCTGATTGGAAAGGTTGCAGTTCTTAAATGGAGAAACCCAGAAGTCTTTATGAAGACTTCCAGAGGCCCTGAGTCGCCTCGAGAAGGGTGGCATAGAAATCTAATAAATAAATAAAGCTAATAAATAAAATGCCATAATCATACAGAAGTATGTAAGTTCCTTAGGTTTATGCAAGCCCAACTAATTTCTGCATTTCAAGCAGTTGCTTCTCATGGTCCAAAAGTGGCATTACAGGATCCTGTGCAGATGATGTGGAAATCCAATATCCAATGGAGATCAGGTTGAAGAAATGTGCCTTAGGAACCTTTAAAAAAAATCAAAGGACATTCTGAGAGACAAGGTGGGCAGCTATATGCATTATAGATTCAAGGTAATAGTATTTACCCGATCCTCTAATGTTACAGGATGTATAATGATTTACAAGTAGTCCCCGACTTACAATGTCGATCCGTTCCTACGGGGCATCGTAAGCCGAATTTCCGTGTAAGTCGGAATACTGTATTTCCGATTTACATGAACGGAGGCGTCAGTGACGTCTTCAAGGGACCAACAGCCGGTCCTTCTCGGCGCTGTGTTGCAGCAGCCTCTGAGGTCGCCCACCGCAGAGATCCCCTCGCCTGAACGGAGGCGGCAATGCAGCGGCGAGAAGAACCGGCTGTTGGTTCCTTCAAGACGCCTTCGCCTCCGTTCAGGCGAGGGGGTATCCGCGGGGTCTCCGAAGCCACCACCCACCGTGGAGATCCCTTCGCCTGAATGGAGGCGGCGGCGGCAGAGGTGGCTTCAAAGCTGTCCCTGGGTCGTCGTAACGACGAAACGTCGTATGTCGGGAATAATGTAACCCGGGGACTACCTGTATAATTCTGCAAGGACATTGTTATCTTTAGGGCTTTGAAATATATTTCAGAATGACCTCTGCCCTCCAGCCATTTTTTTTAATGAAGCAGAAAGACAAGGAAGAGGAACAAGGGTGAGTAAGCAGAGGGTAAAGGAAGGACAAAGATTGCAGAAGGAAAGGTTCACATCTACCCTTTTATGACACATCTTACAAGTTCCTTAGTTTTATGCAAGTTTCACATTGCAATCTAAAGGCACAAGGAAAGGCCACAGTTAGAAGCCATACATCATATTAATATACATAGCTGTCTTACACTGAACCTGAGATATATGACAAAGATACGTGACAGTACTCAGCCAATCTAGTTTTGAATAACACAATAAAGGCAAGTCTGGAACTTATGACGACAAGTGTGCCAAAATTTCTGTGGTTAAACGAGGCATTTCTTAAGTGAATTTTGCTCCATTTTATTACTTTTCTTGCCTGAGTTGTTAAGTGAATCACTGCACTTGATAAGTTAGTAACCTACTTGTTAAGTGAATCTGGTTTCCTCATTGATTCTGCTTCTTAGAAGGTTGCAAAAGGGGATCCCATGACCAACGGTCATAAGTAGAAACAAGTTGCCAAATGTCTGAATTCTGATCAGTTGATCCTGGGGATGCTTATTTATTTATTGGATTTGTATGCCACCCCTCTCTGTAGACTCAGGGTGGAATGCTCCCTGTTCGCTCATGCCTATTGGTTGTTGGCAGTGAAGGGCTACCAAAATTTTTACTACTACACTGTGGGCGTGGCTTATGCAGGATGCCCTGCATTTTCTTTCAATAAATTCAGTGCAAATTGGGTGCTCTGGGGTGGAGCTCCATTTTTGCTACCCTACTGTGTTCTCTCCTGTCCGGGCAGTAGCCCACCGTTGGACAACCGGTTGCAAACAGAGTGCGAGGCTCCGCCCATCCGCCTGTATGCCACCATTTGGGTTCTTTTACCCTCTGCACATGCATGGAATATTTTGTGCATGGGCAGAGGGTAAAAGAACCCAAATGGCAGTGTCTGGGCGGAGCCTCGTGCTCCCTCCCTTCGTGACCAACTCTCCAATAACCGATAGGCCCGAGCAAACCAGGAGCAAACCAGGAGCAAAGCAAAACAAGAACAAAAGAAAGACCATTGAGCATAACATTTTGATTGCTAAGCAAGAGTGTTGTTGAGTTTCATCACATTTTACAAGTTGGCCACGTCCACCCGGTCACCTGACCACCCAGCAACGCCCACCTCAGGGTGGGGATGGGGTGGGGTGAGGATGAGTTTGTAGCACCAAGGGGCGGTGGACTGAAAAGCGTTGGGAACCACTGGTCTATAACTAGAAATGTATTTTTTATTATTATTTTTATTATTATTTTTATTATTATTATTATTTTATTATTATTATTATTATTATTATTATTATTATTATTATTATTATTATTATGTCAATAATAATAATTTCCATTTCCCAGTGGCAAAGAACTGGTGGGACCATAAGCCCGAAAAAGTGGTCGAAAATGAGCAAGCAAAACTACTGTGGGACTTCTGACTTCAAACTGACCAAATTCTGAAGCATAACACACCAGACATCCTGATTGTGGAGAAAAAGAAAGTATGGATCATCGACATCGCAATCCCAGGAGACAGCAGAATTGAGGAGAAGCAGCTAGAGAAATTAGTGAAATACGAAGATCTAAAAATCAAGCTGCAAAGACTCTGGCATAAGCCAGTGAAAGTGGTCCCAGTGGTACTTGGCACGCTGGGCGCAGTGCCAAAGGATCTCAGCGGACATTTGAAAACCATCGGAATTGACAAAATCTCCATCTGTCAATTGCAAAAGGCCGCTTTACTGGGATCGGCAAACATAATTCGCCGCTACATCATGCAGTCTTAGGTGCTTGGGAAGCACCCAACTGGTGATGAAATATGAAAACCAGCATAGTGATCTCGTTTGCTGTGTTGTATTGACATTATTATTATTATTATTAATAATAATAATAATTTATTAGATTTGTATGCCGCTCCTCTCCGAAGACTAAGCTATACTGTCAGTAGATTATTGGAAAAGACAATTTCCCCAGGGAGTATTAAACATTAGCTTTCTAAGAAGAAGCATGTTAAAATAATTAGCTGGAAGAAAAATGTACGTGAATTGCTGGCGGTACTTGTGGAACTCTCTGAAAACAAACTACTAAGGACAGAACTGTAGCTTAAACATTGAGCCATAAAGGGACTTCCCCTATCAATGGCATAACTCAGGGGATTCTAAGAAAAGGTGTCTTGCTTGACCATCGCTTGACAGGACCTTGTCCAAGAAAGAAACTTGGTGTTGCGTCATTGTGTTACTAATCCTGTTTCTCTTTCCTCTGTGCTGTTGCACAGAGGGGTCTCCAACCTTGGCCACTTTAAGACTTGTGGATTTCAACTCCCAGAATTCCAAAGCTGGTTGAGGGAATTCTGGGAGTTGAAGTCCCCAAGTCTTAAAGTGGCAGAGGTTGAAGACCCCTGCCAGTTTAGCATGTCCACAGCTGCTCGGCAGCCACCAACTCTGTAGGAAAGTGAGTCCCTTTCTCTCCAGAAGTTGGAGAGCTTGTAATCACAAAAGGTTCCTCTCTCCAGTAGAAACAGGATGATCTCAGAGTCCACTTCAGTCACTCTGTCACATGCACAGCTAAGGCAACTTTATAGTCGTAAAGCTTTACAAGAAATTGTAAGCAAAAATGAGTCTGATGAGCAGGGGGAGTGATGAACAAGCTCTGTGTCATTGCTTAGGCAATTACAAGCTCCTGTTACCAGAACTAAAAATTCTGTTTTCAAACTCTATGCAACAATGTGAGTGTCTTCCGCTTATTAATGCTGGCATTCGTGTTACAAATAGCAAATGTAAAATTACAAGGTTAATCCACGTGCCCTGCATTTTATCAAAAATATAAATATGATATTTATAAATATATCATATTTATATATAAACTACATTTCCTCCGAAGTCAGAAGCAGAGTGATTACCTTCAAGCTTTCTCACATTGCTAAAGACAAAAACTCTTAATTTAATGAAGTTTCAATGCCAGACCAGAGAAACAGAACCAAACGGTGGCTGCAACAATAAAGATCCCCAGATCAAAGAACAAAGGGATCCATTCCCTCCTGTTTTCCAGGAAAAGCTGTCCAAGTTGTATTAGGCAGTAGTGAGTTGCACCCAGTAATGGGCTGCCAAAATTTGTACTGCCACACTGTGGGTGTGGCTTATTTTGTGGGTGTGGCTTAATAGTCATGTGACTGGGTAGGAGTGGCTTGCCGGCCATGTGATAATCAAGTGAACTGTTAAGTCCTTGACTTACAAACCTTACCAGTGTCGCTCGCTGGGGTGAGAATTTGCTTCGCGTTTCCCGGGCTTTCCTTCCTGGGTCACCCCACCCCTGCCTCAGGCTGGGTAGCTAGGCGAACAGGTGCTGCCTGAAGCATAAATGCTGCCAGCGCCGCTTCCACCCATGCCTTCTGCTTGCACCTCAGGCAGGAGGTGGCCATGTGAGGCTGGAGGGGAGCCGGGCAGGAGAGAGGGAAGGTCATCTGAGGCCAGGAAGGGGGAAAGAGGAAAAAAGCAAGGAACGCAGACGCAGCAGCAGCAGAAGGGGAAAAAAAGGAGAGCAGGGCCGAGACCAGTACTCCAGGAAGTGACAGCCACTGATCATCTGGAGCTGTGCACACATCTTCATTTCCGCCGGTGGAACTGTGTTCCACCCCGTCCTGCCTACTGCCTACCCCTGGTTGCACCTGGTACGGGCTACATTATTTATTTATTTATTTATTTATTTATTTATTTATTTATTTATTTATTTATTTATTTATTTATTTATTTATTTATTTATTTATTTATTTATTTATTTATTTATTTATTTATTTATTTATTTATTTATTTATTTATTTATTTATTTGTATGCCGCGGCTAAGAGCAACAATAAAGCAGTGTACAATAGTAGTCTGATGTTAGAAACAATTAAAAACCCATTAATATAAACAACCAAACATACATACATACATACCATGCATAGAATTGTAAAGGCCTAGGGGGAAGAGGGTCTCAATTCCCCCATGCCTCAATTCCCTCCAGGCATGGAATTGAGACTATTATTTATTTATTTGTTTGTTTGTTTGTTTGTTTGTTTATTCTCTGTGTTGACATGTGAATGGGAATGCCAATGCGTGATATGGCTTCTGCACGTGCGCCAGAAGCAAAATCTCTTGAGGATGCTCACGTGTGGGAGATTTCACCAATTTTTGGTGGGTTTTTGCTTTTACGCACGCACAGAAGCTGAATCTTGCCCCAACACGCTTGCCTTGGTCTCCAGGACCACACCAGTAGTGCCAGAGACGAGGAATCCTTGCCTTATATTAGGAAATACATTTTGTGGTGTGGGGTATTTGTGGGTGGGTGGGTGTGGATACGTACTTTTGAGTCCATTTTTTTTACTCCTGGTAAACGTCCAGACTAATCCACATCATTTTCTTGACAAGATTTCTTGGAAGTGGTTTGCCCTTTCCTCCTTTCTAGGACTGAGAGAGAGTGACTGGCTAAAGGTTACCCAGCTGGCTTGGTGCCTTCAAAGAAGTGGAATGACTCTGCAAAAATAAAAGCAGGGAAGATCAGCCCTCTTTTCCTTTAAGAAAAGCAATCATGTTGATAGTGAATCTGGGAACAGTTGTTACAGGAACAGCTTTCTGGCTACATTGTCTATTGGACTGCATGTCATTCAGACCTTTTAATCCAGGAGTCACTAACCTTTCAGACCTCAGGGACCACTAAATTCGTAATTTTAAATCCCGCGGACCACTAATATCAATCCAGAACTCGCTCTCTCCATCTCCCTTTCCCTCTCATCTCTCTTTCTCTTATCCTCTCTCTCTCATCTCTCTTTTTTCCTCTCATCTCACTCTCTCACATCCCTCTTTCTCTCTCCCTCTCTCTCATCTCTTTCTGTCTGTCTTTTTCTCTCTCATCTATCTCTGTCTCTCTGATCTCTATTTTTCTCTTTCTCTCATCTCAGTCTCACATTTCTCTTTCTCTCTCTCTCTCATCTCTCTTTCTCTCTGTCCCCCCCTCTCATCTATTTCTGTCTCTCTCTAAACTCTGTTTGTCTTTCTCGTTCTCTCATCTTTCTCTCACATCTTTGTTCCTCTCTCTCTCCCTCTCTCATCTTTCTGTCTCTCTTTCACACATCTTTGTCTGCCACTCTTTGTGTCCTTCTCTCTCATCTGTCTTTCCTTCTCTTTCTCTCATCTCTCTCACACATTTCTTTGTTCCTCCCTCATATCTCTCTCTGTGTCCCACTTTCTCTGTCATCTCTCTCACACACCCCTCTCCCTTTGTCCCTCTCTCTTTCATCTCTGTCTCTTTCTCATCTCTCTGTTTCTCTTTCTCGGTCTGTCATCTCTCTCACACATCTCTCTTTATTTATTTATTTATTATTTAGATTTGTATGCCACCCCTCTCCGAAGACTCGGGGCGGCTCTTTGTCCCTTTCTCTCTCATCTCTCTCCCTTTCTCACGTGTTTCTCTTTCTCTCTCATCTCTCTCTCTCTCTCCCCCATTCTGATTCTCCATTGCTCTCTGGGTCTTGCAGGTGCTTCTTCAGCCTTTGTTGGTGCTTGACGCACCTCGGTCACTTGGGGAGATGCATAACCTCTGCCCCAAGACACTTGCCCAACCCGGCTGTGGCCACTGCTCCATGTTGCAATGGGCTCCAAGAAGAGAAGGGTACATCGTCTCCTTCATTATGAAGCATGCCAGATTTAACTGCTGCACAAGGTGCTGCAAGAATAGTGGGCAAGCTATGGAGGCACCAACAGCGGCGATGAAGAGAAATGGCAGGGCCAGGCCAGTATTTGAGAACAGAGAGGAAGTTGTGCGTCTCCCCGAGCGACCGAGGTACGTGCAGCACCAAAAAGGGCACCCCTGAGACCCAGCAAGAGATTACAAGCAGATACAGGGATGCTTTGCTCCCGCTCTGAAAGATGGAGCGGGTCTCCAGTCCCCACCCTTACCATCTCAGACCCTGCGAGGGGAGGGTGAGGTGTGGGACCAGCCACTGGTGGGTTCAGCCAACAGAGAGCCACAGCAGAGGGATGGCAGTGTCGCGGGTTGCTGACATCCATTGCTTCAGTCTACCTATGCTTCCGCCTCCCTTACCGCAATAGCATCATTACCTCGTTCTGGCCGACAAGAGCTGCGCTACTCTTGGCATGTTGCACCACCTGCAAAGTTGCATGTTGCACATACCACCCTCTATGGTGAAGATTTTCAGCCCCACAACAAGCTGCTTGATTGGTCCCATATCCCAGAGCTCTAGACACAGGACTGGCCCATTGGTCATCCCAGAGCAGCTCCTCCACCCAGGTGGATCACCAAAATTTTCTCATGGACCATCAGTTGGTGACCTCTGTTTTAATCTATCCTGTCTAGCAAAGATTCTCTCATGTGTAGTATGGCCTGTGACCAGTGTATGCCAAAGCTTTATAAACTCTAGAATCCTCTAGAGCAGTGTTTCCCAACCTTGGCAACTTGAAGATATTTGGACTTCAACTCCCAGAATTCCCCAGCCAGCGAATGCCGGCTGGGGAATTCTGGGAGTTGAAGTCCAGATATCTTCAAGTTGCCAAGGTTGGGAAACACTGCTTTAGAGTCTAGTCAAGACTGGAAGCAATTTGATCCAATGAGATCTCAATGTTCTTTTCTTTTACAAAATGTTCTGAGAATCCTCCCTTTCCAAAATTCACAGGATCAACAATTGTTTTATGTGCCAAACAAATCAAAACTTATTCACAAGTTGTGATTTGTCTGACAACTGTCCTATGAATCCTGGAAAGGGAAGATTCTCAAGATGTCTTCTAAAAGCATATATACATCACGCATCATTGGATCATCCCATTTCATTTCTGCTACAAATTGGCAGGATTTGCCTCTATTTGATTACGTCTACCTATGCTATAAATCGAATGCCTTCAGACTGAATTAGTCATAAATAATAAACTTATTTTGCACTATTAAAAGATCAGGGGATGTTTTGAGTTAATGTCATCTGAATACCAGGTCTTTACTTTCATGAAGTTAGAATAAATAGAATCATTTTCTGGGTCAGGAAGATTATTTATGAATGATCAGATGACTGGGTATATACACATACTCAACTAGTAATGGGCAGCTTCAAGGATTTGGGGCATCCTTGTGATACGTGGTTTTTTTATTTGAACTTGGAGTAAATATCTTTTCTAACAAAGAAAGCTATTCAACCAAAAATTGGCGTGCAAATGCCTCTGCATGGGAATCATATGGTACCTGGTGGAAATAGATATCTTCTTTGCTTCCTCTGTGTCCTATTAACATGTATGTATATAAATCAAATACTGGTGGGGGAGAACAAACATCCTCAAAACAGCTAAAGGAAACAAAATCCATATGCCAGTGTCTCTAGCATTTTCTACCAGTTGGATGAAAGAGGATATATAACAATACGATCATGGAACATTGCTTGGTCATGGGCTCATTGGCCTAAAATTTATTCATTTAGCATTTCTAATCTCACAAATTCTTGGAAGGTTGTTTTAGATCTACAAACTGATTGTTGCTTAGTCTTTCCCAATTGATTTCCCCTGGCTGTTTCATTTTATGTATGCTTTGTTTGGGATGTATGACTGTTTTTATACTAAGTGTTCTGTCGGGCTCTCTGATAGAATCCTCCCAAAACTTCACAGGTACAAATTTCAGACACACACACACGTTTGAAAATTCAAAACAATGTTCTTTATAATGAAAATTCACTTAAACCAAGCCCTCTTTTGGTATAGCAAAGAGCACTCGTCTCCAAACAAACTGGTAATTTGTACAAGTCCCTTATCAGTTCTGTGATACTTAGCTTGCAGCTGTGAGGCAATTCACAGTCCTTCTTTCACAAAGTGAAACACACTTTGCTCTGGTTTAGTTTCAAAGCGGGGAAAAATCAGCACACAAAAAGGCAAAGTCAGTAAAGCAGTCACAAAACACAACGATCAGATAATCCTCCACAATGGCCAAATCCACAGGCTGCTATTTATAGCAGCCTCACTAATTACCACAGCCCCACCCAACCACAGGTGGCCTCATTTTCCTTGATAATAATCTCTCAGTTGTTGTTGCCTATGCATCGCTCTCCGCATGCGTGGCTGTATCATTAACTCTTGTTCTGAATCCAAGGAGGAGCTAGATAATGGATCTCCTTCTGAGCTGTCTGCCACACTCTCCTCCTCCATGTCACTCATGTCTTCTTGGTCAGAGGAGCCTTCATCATCAGATTCCACCGGGGGCAAAACAGGCCTGCAGCATGTGGATGTCTCCCCCACATCCACAGTCCTTGGGGCAGGAGCTGGGCCAGAGCTAACCACAACACTAAGAGTTTTAACTGTTCTTTTTAATCATTGGATTTGTACTGTGCTTTGCTGTTGTGAGCTGCTCCGAGTCTCCGGAGAGGGGCGGCATACAAATCTAATAAATAATAATTATTATTATTATAGGGCTAACAATATGGTTCTGTTGATGAATTGTAAAATGCAGATTGGCATCAATAGATACCAGCACTTTAGAGCAGTGGTGACCAACTGGTGGTCCATAGACTACTGGTGGTCCGTGAGAAAATTTTGGTGGTCCGTCGAAAAATTATTAGCATTTTTAATATTGTACTAAATACTGCTTATCTTTAAATATATATATATTAGTGGTCTGCGGGATTTAAAATTATGAAGCGGTGTGCCACAAGGGTCTGTTCTGGGACCTATTCTTTTTAATATGTTTGTGAGTAACATAGGGGAAGGTTTGGTAGGAAAGGTTTGCCTATTTGCCGATGACTCTAAAGTGTGCAATAGGGTTGATATTCCTGGAGGGGTCTGTAATATGGTAAATGATTTAGCTTTACTAGATAAATGATCAAAGCAATGGAAACTGCAGTTTAATGTTTCAAAATGTAAAATAATGCACTTGGGGAAAAGGAATCCTCAATCTGAGTATTGCATTGGCAGTTCTGTGTTAGCAAAAACTTCAGAAGAGAAGGATTTAGGGGTAGTGATTTCTGACAGTCTCAAAATGGGTGAGCAGTGTGGTCGGGCAGTAGGAAAAGCAAGTAGGATGCTTGGCTGCATAGCTAGAGGTATAACAAGCAGGAAGAGGGAGATTATGATTCCGCTATATAGAATGCTGGTGAGACCACATTTGGAATACTGTGTTCAGTTCTGGAGACCTCACCTACAAAAAGATATTGACAAAATTGAACGGGTCCAAAGACGGGCTACAAGAATGGTGGATGGTCTTAAGCATAAAACGTATCAGGAAAGACTTAATGAACTCAATCTATATAGTCTGGAGGACAGAAGGAAAAGGGGGGACATGATCGAAACATTTAAATATGCTAAAGGGTTAAATAAGGTCCAGGAGGGAAGTGTTTTTAATAGGAAAGTGAACACAAGAACAAGGGGACACAATCTGAAGTTAGTTGGGGGAAAGATCAAAAGCAACATGAGAAAATATCATTTTACTGAAAGAGTAGTAGATCCTTGGAACAAACTTCCAGCAGACGTGGTAGATAAATCCACAGTAACTGAATTTAAACATGCCTGGGATAAACATATATCCATCCTAAGATAAAATACAGGAAATAGTATTAGGGCAGACTAGATGGACCATGAGGTCTTTTTCTGCCGTCAGTCTTCTATGTTTCTATGTTTCTATGAATTTAGTGGTCCATGAGGTCCGAAAGATTGGCGACCCCTGCTTTAGAGTAATGTTTCATAGGGATTTTCCTTACATAATCTGCTACATACTAATTGAGAAGTAAATCACACAAAACCTCCTGGGATCAGATGCAGGCTACTTCTAATATTTCTATGCAATTACACCAAGGGAGAAATCCACTTACCTCCCCAACCGGCTTGCAAATGTGTGCGCGCAAAGCCTTCTGCGCCTGCGCAGAACGTGAAAACTGTTCCCAAAAAAGTGACGTCATGATGTGGGGGAAGTGGATGGGGCTTTGCGCGATCAGGCCTACTGGCCTGTGTGAGCCAGTTAGAGCTGCATGCATTTCACTCCTGAATTACATGTCAAATAGTACAATTTCTTAAAAGCTGTGGCTGGAAGAATGCTTAGTTCTGTATCTGAGATGTTAAAACATTTTATCTCTAATCAACACACTCTATTAGTTTCTTCCAGGAGGATGAATTGTATGGATTAGTTACATCACACTTGTGTCTTGGCATCAGTATTAGATACTCATCCATAAAGCATCATCTCCTTATGAATCTTTCATTACCAATGTTGTCTGACCAGCCAGCAGTAATCATTCCATCCTTACTCTTGTGGATGATGCCACTGCAGAGGCTTCTCCTATTGGTCCAGACTGCTCCATCTGCTTACAATACAGATCCTGAGAGCCTTATCAAATTTCCCCCAGGTATGAGAAGCTTACAACACAATCATGTGCTACTTTGTTTGGTGAGGACATTGCAGAAACAAACTGAAATCATTTCCAATTAAACATATGACTTGCAGTACCAAGATGAAATAGTGTCATCCTTGCTTACAGCATACTAATTCTTTTACGGAAAGGCTGGGCTCGCATAAATAAGGGGGTTCTTAAAATTACACTTTCCAGTTAATTCCTAATTCTGTTATTGATTCTATATAAAGAAGCAAAGCAACTTGGATAGCTGGATTGTAACACAGCTGCATTGCTTTCAAATACATGCTTTTCAAGCAGAATCATTTTCTAGACAGATGGATGGGCCTGAAGATGTTACTGAATGTTGAGGATTATTACCTGTGGACGATGATATGGCTCCTGGCTACTGTAGTTCACAATGTTGGTCCTCCTCCCTTGATTAAAAACTGAATTTAAGGTGCAAGAACGTTTCCACTGATTGGCCTTGATGAGTATATTGATGAGCAAAAAGAAACTACTCTGAAAAGCTAAAAGAATCAGTTCTAAACAAATGAACCAGCAAATATGTGGAAAACTCTTTAAAATATCACTGGTTATTGCAAACCACCTTCCTAGGCTGAGGGAAATCAGCAACTGGCAGATGACCTGAATCTGTTTTATTGAAGGTTTGAAAGGAAACTACAGCCACCTATCTCCACAAGTCCCATCTCAGTCACACCACAACAGCAAAGCCTCCTGCAACTGACCCCATCCCATTGGGTTCACAACCCCTGGTGATCACAGAAAAGGAAGTGCAAGATCTATTTCACAGGCAGAAGCCAGGAAAAGCTCCAGGCCCAGACAAGGTAACTCCTTCTTGCTTAAAAGTCTGTGCTGACCAATTGGCCCAAAATCTTCACTAAATCTCTAGAGATATGCCATGTTCCTTCTTGCTTCAAACACTCTACTACCATCCCAGTGCTGAAGAAGCCCACCATCAAAGAACTGAATGACTACCGACCAGTTGCTTTAATAGCTGGAGTTACGAAAACATTTGTAAGGCTAGTGGTATCCCACTTGAAAATCATCACAGATCCACTGTTAGACCCCCTGCAATTTGCATACCAAATATTTATTTATTCATTCATTCATTCATTTATTTTGTCCAATACACAATGAGGGTTTTAGTGGGCATATATATATATATATATATACACATAGTAAAATACATGATGAAGGTTATAGAGGAGATACTCATAGTAAAATATATCTAAGAAAGAATAGAAAAGAAGATATAGTAATAGAACATATCAATGAAAGAATAGAAGAAGAGACATAGGAATAGAAGAAAGGTATAGGAGATATAGGAGAGCAATAGGACAGGGGACGGAAGGCACTCTAGTGCACTTGTACTAACAGATATTAACATTAATATTAACAGATGATGCTGTTAATATGGCTCTGCACTACATCCTACAATATCTTGAATCTTGAAAAACCTACATAAGGTTCCTCTTTGTAGACTTTAGTTCAGCGTTCCAAACACTCTTCTAACTAAGCTAGCGGCACCTGAACATGCATGTGGATCATAAGCTTCCTAACAAACAGGAAGCATCAGGTGAAGCTAAGCAGAATCACATCACCAGATACCTGTACAATTAGCACAGACCTCCACCTCCACCACAAAGGCTGTGTGCTCTCTCCATTTCTTTTCTCTCTATATACCAACGACTGCATCTCTAACAATCCATCTGTAAACTACTGAAGTTCACAGATGATACAACAGTGATCGGCCTCATTCAAGACAATGATGAATCCGCATATAGATGGGAGGTTGAACAACTAACCTTGTGGTGTGACCGAAACAATCTGGAACTGAATATACTCAAAACAGTAGAAATGACGGTAGACTTTAGGAGAAACACACCCATACTTTCACCTCTTACAATACTAGACAAAACAGTCTAGTATTGGAAGATAGACAGTCTAGAAACATAGAAACATAGAAACATAGAAGTCTGACAGCAGAAAAAGACCTCATGGTCCATCTAGTCTGCCCTTATACTATTTTCTGTATTTTATCTTAGGATGGATATATGTTTATCCCAGGCATGTTTAAATTCAGTTACTGTGGATTTATCTACCACATCTGCTGGAAGTTTGTTCCAAGGATCTACTACTCTTTCAGTAAAATAATATTTTCTCATGTTGCTTTTGATCTTTCCCCCAACTAACTTCAGATTGTGTCCCCTTGTTCTTGTGTTCACTTTCCTATTAAAAACACTTCCCTCCTGGACCTTATTTAACCCTTTAATATATTTAAATGTTTCGATCATGTCCCCCCTTTTCCTTCTGTCCTCCAGACTATACAGATTGAGTTCATTAAGTCTTTCCTGATACGTTTTATGCTTAAGACCTTCCACCATTCTTGTAGCCCATCTTTGGACCCGTTCAATTTTGTCAATATCTTTTTGTAGGTGAGGTCTCCAGAACTGAACACAGTATTCCAAATGTGGTCTCACCAGCATTCTATATAATGGGATCATAATCTCCCTCTTCCTGCTTGTTATACCTCTAGCTATGCAGCCAAGCATCCTACTTGCTTTCCCTACCGCCTGACTGCACTGTTCACCCATTTTGAAACTGTCAGAAATCAGTACCCCTAAATCCTTTTCTTTTGAAGTATTTGCCAACACTGAACTGCCAATACAATACTCAGATTGAGGATTCCTTTTCCCCAAGTGCATTATTTTACATTTGGAAACATTAAACTGCAGTTTCCATTGCTTAGACCATTTATCTAGTAAAGCTAAATCATTTACCATATTACAGACGCCTCCAGGAATATCAACCCTATTGCACACTTTAGAGTCATCGGCAAATAGGCAAACCTTCCCTACCAAACCTTCCCCTATGTCACTCACAAATATATTAAAAAGAATAGGACCCAGAACAGATCCTTGTGGCACACCGCTTGTAACCTGACTCTGCTCAGAATACTCGCCATTAACAATAACTCTCTGATGTCTACGCTTCAGCCAGCTGCAAATCCATTGAACTATCCAGGGATTAAGTCCAATCTTCACTAATTTATCTATCAGCTCTTTATGTGGAACCGTATCAAAGGCTTTGCTGAAGTCCAGGTAGGCAATATCCACGGCACCACCTTCATCCAACACCTTTGTGACATAGTCAAAGAAATCAATGAGATTAGTCTGACATGATTTGCCTTCAGTAAAGCCATGCTGATTTGGGTCTAATAAGTTATTGTTTTTTAGGTGCTGATTTATCCTCTTTTTGAGTAGAGTCTCCATCATTTTAACTACAACTGATGTCAAGCTAACTGGCCTGTAGTTACCAGCTTCTTCTCTACTGCCCTTCTTGTGAATAGGCACAACACTGGCCATTCTCCAATCCTCAGGAACTTCTCCTGTTAACAAGGATTGGTTAAACAAATCAGTCAGGGGGGTAGCAATGACAGATCTGAGTTCTTTAAGAACTCTGGGGTGGATGCCATCTGGACCCATTGCCTTATTTATCTTTAATCGTTCAAGTTCTTCTAAGACATCGGCTTCTAAGATCACTGGAGCTGAATCCGTACAGCTGGAAGCAATGCTATATCCCTCTATAGTATTATTTTGTAAGGTGTCTTTTGAGAAAACTGAACAGAAGTAGCTATTGAAATGGTCAGCGATCTCCTTATTCCCATTAATGCATGTATTATTCCCGGTACTAAGCTTCGTGATGCCGCAGTTTTTCTTCTTCTTATCATTAATATATCTGAAGAAGGTTTTATCCCCCTTCTTTATAGATTTGGCAATTTCTTCCTCTTTTGAGGCTTTAGCAGCATATATAGAAACATAGAAACATAGAAGTCTAACGGCAGAAAAAGACCCCATGGTCCATCTAGTCTGCCCTTATACTATTTTCTGTATTTTATCTTAGGATGGATATATGTTTATCCCAGGCATGTTTAAATTCAGTTACTGTGGATTTATCTACCACGTCTGCTGGAAGTTTGTTCCAAGGATCTACTACTCTTTCAGTAAAATAATATTTTCTCATGTTGCTTTTGATCTTTCCCCCAACTAACCTCAGATTGTGTCCCCTTGTTCTTGTGTTCACTTTCCTATTAAAAACACTTCCCTCCTGGACCTTATTTAACCCTTTAATATATTTAAATGTTTCGATCATGTCCCCCCTTTTCCTTCTGTCCTCCAGACTATACAGATTGAGTTCATTAAGTCTTTCCTGATACGTTTTATACTTAAGACCTTCCACCATTCTTGTAGCCCGTCTTTGGACCCGTTCAATTTTGTCAATATCTTTTTGTAGGTGAGGTCTCCAGAACTGAACACAGTATTCCAAATGTGGTCTCACCAGCATTCTATATAGCGGGATCATAATCTCCCTCTTCCTGCTTGTTATACCTCTAGCTATGCAGCCAAGCATCCTACTTGCTTTCCCTACTGCCTGACTGCACTGTTCACCCATTTTGAGACTGTCAGAAATCACTACGCCTAAATCCTTTTCTTTTGAAGTATTTGCTAACACAGAACTGCCAATACAATAGTCAGATTGAGGATTCCTTTTCCCCAAGTGCATTATTTTACATTTGGAAACATTAAACTGCAGTTTCCATTGCTTTGACCATTTATCTAGTAAAGCTAAATCATTTACCATATTGCCGACGCCTCCAGGACTATCAACCCTATTGCACACTTTAGAGTCATCGGCAAATAGGCAAACCTTCCCTACCAGACCTTCCCCTATGTCACTCACAAACATATTAAAAAGAATAGGACCCAGAACAGACCCTTGTGGCACACCGCTTGTAACCTGACTCTGCTCAGAATACTCGCCATTCACAACAACCCTCTGGTGTCTATGCTTCAGCCAGCTGCAAATCCATTGAACTATCCAGGGATTAAGTCCAATCTTCACTAATTTATCTATCAGCTCTTTATGTGGAACCGTATCAAAGGCTTTGCTGAAGTCCAGGTAGGCAATATCCACGGCACCACCTTCATCCAACACCTTTGTGACATAGTCAAAGAAATCAATGAGATTAGTTTGACATGATTTGCCTTCAGTAAAGCCATGCTGATTTGGGTCCAATAATTTATTGTTTTTTAGGTGCTGATTTATCCTCTTTTTCAGTAGAGTCTCCATCATTTTAACGACAACTGATGTCAAGCTAACTGGCCTGTAGTTACCAGCTTCTTCTCTACTGCCCTTCTTGTGGATAGGCACAACACTTGCCATTCTCCAATCCTCAGGAACATCTCCTGTTAACAAGGATTGGTTAAACAAATCAGTCAGGGGGGTAGCAATGACAGATCTGAGTTCTTTAAGAACTCTGGGGTGGATGCCATCTGGACCCATTGCCTTATTTATCTTTAATCGTTCAAGTTCTTCTAAGACATCGGCTTCTAAGATCACTGGAGCTGAATCCGTACAGTTGGAGGCAGATATATTATCTGTACAGATATATTATCTGTTTCGCCTCCTTCTGCCTCATTTTATACACCTCCCTATCAGCTATACTTCCAGACTCTTTATACCTCCTATAGGCAGCCTTTTTTTCATTGACTATAGCCCTTACATCATTGCTAAACCATAGCGGTTTCTTCTTCCTTTTACCTTTAGTTATTTGTCTTACATACAGTCCAGTGGCTTTTAAGATGGCCTTTTTTAATACAGTCCACTGGATGCTCGCTCCTGCCATTTTATCCCTCCCCTTTAATTCATTATCTAAATATTCTCCCATTGCATTAAAATTTGTTTTTCTGAAATCCAATACTTTGGTTGCATTATAGGATTGCTCACAATGAGTTTTTACATCAAACCACAAACATAGATGGTCACTGCAACCTAAATTTTCTCCCACCTTGACATCTGAAACCCAATTCCCATTCGTAAAAACTAAATCTAGAATATTCTCCCCTCTAGTTGGTGTCTTAACCAGCTGTGCCAGAGCTGCTCCTGTAAAGGCCTCTACTATATTCTTACTTTTGCATGTAAGGGCACTGGGGATATTCCAGTCAACATCAGGCATGTTGAAATCACCCATAACCACAATATCTCCCTTTACTGCCATTTGGGTAATTTCATCCACCATCTTGTTGTCATATTCCTCGGATTGCCCTGGAGGCCTATAGATCACCCCAATTCTAATGACAGAACCTTCTTTATTTTGCATGCAAATCCAGAGAGTCTCTAGATCTTGACACGTATTTTGAATTAGTGTTGTTTTTAGACTTTCTTTAATATAAATGGCTACTCCACCTCCCCTTCTCTCTATTCTATCCTTCCTATACAGTGTATATCCTGGTATGGATATTTCCCATTCATTAGAATCCTTAAACCATGTCTCAGTTATGGCAACCAGGTCCAAATTATCTCTAGATATTATGGCCATTAATTCACAGAGCTTGTTGCTCAAGCTTCGAGCATTGGTGCACATTACCCGAAGAACATTATTTTCGTTATTAGTTTGCCCCTTATCATCAACTACATCTATATTATTTGCAGCTCCCTTTTCATAAGCTTCCAAAAACTGCTTTATCCTCATTGGTCGGGGACAGAAATCACCCACATCAGTTACATCTCTGTCCCCTTTACCTAGTTTAAATGCCTGTCCAAAAAAGTTCTGAATTCCTCACCGAGCACCTGGGTACCTCTGTATGATGGATGCAAACCATCCCTCTTAAACAACTCCCTATTAGACCACCTACTAGTCTAGTATTGTAACAGTAGAAACCTTCAAATTTCTAGGTTCGACCATACCACAAGATCTAAAATAGACACCTAACATCAAAAACGTCATCAAAAAAGCACAACGAAGAATGTTATTTCTGCGCCACCTCAGAAAGCTCAAACTGCCCAGGGAACTGCTGATACAGTTCTACAGAGGAATTATTGAATCTGTCATCTACACTACTATAACTCTCTAGTTTGGTTCTGCAACCCAACAAGACAGACACAAACTTCAGAGATTAATTAGAACTGCAGAAAAAACAGTTGCTACCAAACTGCCTTCCATTGAGGGCCTGTATACTGCACAAGCCAAAAAGAAGGCTGTGAAAATATTTACAGACACCTCACATGATGGAAACAAACTGCTTCAACTCCTTCCCTCAAACGATGCTATAGGACACTGCACACCAGAACAACTGGACACAATAACAGTTTTCCCCCAAATGCTATCACTCTGCTAAAGAAATAATTCCCTCAACACTGTCATCAAACTATTTACTAAATCTCCACTACTATTAATCTTCTCATCATTCCCATCACCCCTCTCCTCCCACAAATGACTGTATGACTGTAACTTTGTTGCTTGTATCCTTACGATTTATATTGACTGGTACCTAATATGATTTGATTGCTTATTTGTACCTGAACTATCATTAAGTGTTGTACTTTATGATTCTTGAGTAACTTATCTTTTCTTTTATGTACACTGATAGCATATCCACCAAGACAGATTTATTTATTTATTTATTAGATTTGTATGCCGCCCCTCTCTGTAGACTCTGGGCTGCTAACAACAACAATAAAAACAGCATATAACAAATCTAATATTTAAAATAACTAAAAACCCTTATTAAAAACCAAACATACACACAAACATACCATACATAAATTGTATAGGCCTAGGGGGAAGGAATATCTCAATTCCCCCATGCCTGATGACAGAGGTGGGTTTTAAGGAGCTTACAAAAGGCGAGGAGGGTGGGGGCAATTCTGATCTCTGGGGGGAGCTAGTTCCAGTGGGCCAGGGCCCTGGATCCCGCCAAACAACATTGTTTAGTTGATGGGACCTGGAGAAGGCCCACTCTGTGGGATCTAACTGGTCGCTGGGATTCGTGCGGCAGAAGGCAGTCCCAGAGATATTCTGGTCCGATGCCATGAAGGGCTTTATAGGTCATAACCAAGGACGCACAAGATTCCTTGTGCGTCCAATCACATTTGGCCAATAAAATTCTATTCTATTCTATTCTATTCTATTCTATTCTACTCTATTCTATTGAGAAGGGAAAGATAATCATAATTTTCTGAGCTTAGAATTCCAAAAACTATCAGTCAATTAGTCAGATGCATTAATATGTCTTTAGTAACAACTTGATTATAGAAAATCGTTGATGAAGATTGTCCCTGAATGGTATTATTTTCCAATGTGTATGAATGATGATATGTAGGACCAAATTAGGTAAGAATAAGGAATATTGTATCTTGTATCCCCCCATCACTGTTGTATCTTGTATCCCCCCATCACTGTTACAATAAAAATAACAGGTCTTATATCATCTGAATAATGGCTGGGTAAAGCTATGAAGGCACTACAATTCTTTGTGGCAAAAAAGGGCTTTGTCTGCCAGTTGCTGTCCAGAGTTTCTGGCAGTATTACTTACTGTTCCTTGCTAATAGATCTTTTAACTTGAGATTCAAGAAACTGAAACTGGAATTTTCAGAATGCAAAGCATCCCTTTTTAGAAAAGAGAAGTCCAACATGATGAGCATGCATTTTGAATTCCTAGCTTTGGTGATATTAGCACTATGTTCTGAAGAACAAGTTGGTCAGAAACCTAATTTTATTATACTTCTTTGTTTAAACATGTATTACACAGTTTTACTATTAGCAAATGTCTTTGGGTGATGTATCAAACCAATGCAAGTTAATTACCTTATTTTTCAGACTATAAGACGCATCTGAATTTACAGGAGGGAAACAAGAAAAAAATAGCTTTTGGCCTCGCATGTTGCATTTTTGCTCTCCTTGGCTCCCAGAAGCACTCTACAGTGATCCACACGGCCTGTTTTTCCCCAAAACAAGCCACATGGAGCACTGCAAAGTGCTTCGGGGGCTGGGGAGGACAAAAACGTGATGCACAGAGGGCTTGGGAGCCCCAAAATGGGCTGTTTTTAGCAAAAATGGGTCATGTGGAGCAAGGCAGGCTGCTTCTATGGGCCAGGGAGGGCAAAAATGTGACACGCGGAGGGTTCAAGAGGCCAAACCCCCCCGTATTTGGTCTATAAGATGCCCCTACATTTTCAACCACTTTTAGGGGGGGGGGGGACAGTGCGGTAGTGTAAAAAGTCAATTCCTACCGTAGTAACTAGAACAGGTGTGCCAAACTCAGTTTCATGGAGGGCCCCATCAAGGTGGTGTTTGACCTCAAAAAAGATGGGCACAGCCAGCTTGATGTCACTCATGTCAGGGGCATCTGTGGTGGCCCAAATGGCCTGCCAGTGAAAACGGGCTCCCGAGCTCTGTTTTCAGCTGCGACGGCCTCCTGCAACTCTCTGAAAGTGGAAATGGAGCTTGGGAGGCCCCCCTCCACTCCATTTTCACTGCCAGAGGCACCGCAGGCTGGTCCATTGCTGTTTCCAGGTCGGCCCCGTGGGCCATATCTAAACAATCTGCAGGCCAGATTTGGCCCGTGGGCCTTGATTTTGACACCCCTGGACAAGAGGAACAAGTCCCTGCAGTTTATTGGCAAGTTTTTTTGATGTGGATTACCATTGTCGTTTTCTTGGAGCTGAGAAAAAATGATTGGCCCAAAGTCATCAAGTTGCCTACATGTCCAAGCAGAACTACAACTCACAGCCTGCCAGTTTCTAGCCAGGTGCATTAAACCACTACAAAAAGCTATATTGAGCCAATATGAAAAACCATAAATTACAATATGAATTAAAGGTAAAACAAGCATGCAAATTAAAATTGATAGGAAGAAACATAGAACAAAATTCAGAGGGTTAAATTACCAAAAATCCTAAAATGCTGGAAAAATAACAACAGTGCCAACAACAACAATGAAAAAACTACTTTATCAGTAAAACATTTTTGAAGAAATGTTTCACTTCCGGGGAAGGAAGAGAAAATTCAGAGAGACAAAAAGAGCAGTGGAATGAACAGCTGGCAAATAATTGCCTCTTGGATAAACCTAGACCAGGAAAGGACTTGAGATTGCCCACAAGTACACCATGCAGTTGTTTCTCATGAGGAATACAAGATTATTTTGATTTGGAGCCCCTATAGCAGCAGTTCTCAACCTGTGGGTTGCAACCCTTTTGGGGGTGGAATGAACCTTTCACAGGGATTGCCTAAGACCATTGGGAAACACATATTTCCTATGGTCTTAGTAACCGAGACACCGTTCCTCTATCTCAGTATTTCCCAACCTTGGCAACTTGAAGATATCTGGACTTCAACTCCCAGAATTCCCCAGCCAGCATTCGCTGGCTGGGGAATTCTGGGAGTTGAAGTCCAAATATCTTCAAGTTGCCAAAGTTGGGAAACACTGCTCTATCTGTCTCCAGGTGTGTCCACCCACATGCAATTAAACTATTGCAAAATAAAAAATAAAAAATCTGTACCATGGAAACGTCTGAGCATGCAGAAGCGAAATTTCTGGCTTTACGCACGTGTTGCCATCTTGTTTTTGGTTTTTTTTGGCATTTTAAAAAAAATCAGCACTGTGCATGCAGTGCGCATCCAGCCACAAGATGGAGCCACACAGCACAGGAGGAAGTAAAAATGAAGCAGCAGCGAGGTAAGTTATAACCCACCCCTGAGTTTCCTAATTTTATTATTTTATGGTAAGAGGTCACCACAACATGACAAACTATATCAGTGATGGCAAACCTATGGCAAAGGGGCCACAAATGGCACGCAGAGCCATATCTGCTGGCACATGAGCTGTTGCCCTAGCTCAGCTCCAACGTGCATGTGAGAGCCTGCCAACTGATTTTTGGCTCACACAGAGGCTCTGGGAGGGTGTTTTTGGCTTCCAGAGGGCCTCTGGGAGGATGGGGAGGGCACTTTTACCCTCCCCTGGCTCCAGGGAAGCCTTTTTAAAATATATATATATATTATTGGTTTTTGCACATACATAACACAATACAAACAACATACAACGGTGCTCTGTGCATGTGTTCCCATCACCCGACTAAACATACATTCCCCACCACCTAAAAAATGGACATTACAGAATTGGAACTGGTATATGGTGGATCACATTCACTTTGAAATTATGGAAATAAGATTAAACAACTTTAATGAAAACAAACTGGAGAAACTGATGGAACGATGGGACAAGGTGAAAGATTATATGTTAAGTAAAATTTGCGACGAAAAGGTGAAAAATAAACTCCAATCACTCTTTGAATGGTAAATAAATGCAAATCAGTGCTAAGGAAATAACAGAATATATACTTGGAGCCTGGGGAGAGCAAGCACGAGCCTACTGGGACCAGAAGTTGGGAAACATTCCGTTGTTGGGCTCCAGAGGGCCTCCGGGGGGGGGAGAGATGTTTTTGCCCTTCCCAGGTATTGAATTATGAGTGTGGGCACTCGTGCATGTGCTCTTTCAGCACCTGACTAAAAAAAAGGTTCGCTATCACTGAACTATATTAAAGGGTTGCAGCATTCGGAAGGTTGAGAACTACTGCCCTAGAGTTTGTAATACGATGGTCATCTATATAAAAGTTAAATAAATATACTGTATATAAATAATAATAAAATAAAAAAATTAAATGAAATAAAAATAAAATAAATAAAATAAACAAAACCCTAAAATAAAGACAAAAGTTTCTGATTGGTTTAGAGCTCTATTATATGAGTAAATAATCATCTTGCTCAAACTGTGGTCAGCACATTTGAAAGGACACTGGATTTGCATACTTCTTTTCAAATATCTTTTGAAAATTGTTGTTAACTTCTTTTTGGCTATTAGGAATCTCTGGATCAATAGGTTTTACAGTATCAAATTAGTTTCCTTCAATCCTTATTAGTACAGTAAGTTTAAGGGCTTAACTCTTTTTTTTTATAAACAGCAAAAGGGTGTTTAAAACTTTAATTTTTGAAAATTATAAATGCATTAAGGTCCCAGATAAATTTGAAATAACATTTTGAAAATAATTATAAAGAATCCTTTTAATGGGAAAATGATTTGTTTTTTATTTTTAAAAAATGTATTAAGATAAGAATTTAAACATTGGGCACTAGAGGGAACTAGAAAGAGAATAAAAGGAGAACACTCAAATTCAACTTACAAATGCAAAATGAAGCCAAATGTTTCAATGCTGGACATATTGAAGGATCTTTTGAACAAATTTTAAGAGTGTTTGCCTCTATAGATAGACTGTTATGGAAAAGGAACTGGGGTTTTTTAAAAATTAAAATATAGTTTATTGATTTTTTAAGAGAAGAAAAAAAAGGAAAAAGAAAAAGGAAAAAAAAGGGGGGGGGAAATAGGGATACAAAAAGTAAGGGCGATACAGAACAATAAACATATTTCAGCATAAGATATATAACTTATTGTATATCAGTTTTAAACATTTAACTGTACATTTTCATGTTATACTTAATATTTAATGTTTTGTAGTTTCGTATCTATAGATTTATTTAGTAACATATTAGTATGATTAGATAAGATAAGGTAGGATTTGAGTGGGGAAAGGGAAAGGGATGATACCTGCGATATAGCAGGTGTATGCAGTTTAACGACATATTTTTAAATTATAGTGTTGTGGGTGTGGGTGTGTATATTGAGGATGGTTGCATATTACATTGTTAGCAGATTATAGATAGATATCAGAGGGATTGAACTCAGACAGAACATCTAGTTTGTATTTGGTCTTTGAGTTGGTTTCTGTTTTATTGTCATTAGTGTTGACAAGACTTTGAAAGTGGATTTTAAAATGACAGGCCAAAAGAATGACGGAGAGGGGCGGCATACAAATCTAATAAATAAATAAATAAATAAATAGAAAAGGATGTCACATTGGACATAACCCCCCCCCAAGCAAAAAAAAAACCCCTACTGATGTGTTAATAATTAAAAGGGATATGCAAATAAGAAATGAAGAGAATGAAATGAATATTTTTTCTATATTTCATTTAGAAAAGAGGCTTGTTAAAGCTTTGAAGAATTTTGTGAGAAAGGACAAGGAAAAAAATGAAAATAAATCAATTTCTAGAACATTATTTGGAAGGACTAAAGATCAAAATTGTTAAAAAGGAAGGAATATGAAGTTGATTTATTTGATCAAGGTTGAAATAGAGGTTATTAACTCTGGTAACTCTTAATGGACTTCGCTGACATCAGGACTGAAATAATTAGGTTTTATGGATTTATTTATAAATAAGAGATGAGATATGGGAAGAAAAGACCATTTGTTGTATTTTAACAGAAAGTTACTAAAATTGTTTATATTTGTGGTGGAGGGGAAAGTCATTCCTCTACATATTTCTTGTTTTTATTATATTCTTATTTTTCTTCCTACTTTTTTTTCTTTTTTGCAGTTTCTATTTTTCTTTTTAAACTTTTAAAGCTTGCATTAGTTTCTATTATTTTAATTTTTAATGTGTGTATGTGTATATAAAAGAAATATTTTTGTAAATGTGGTACCATTAGTGAAAAATGTTATTTTTCTCTAGGCAGTCCATAGAAAAGTACTTTGCAAGATGATCTTAGGATCTGCATTGTATTAATAATAATAATAATAATACATAAATTATAACATATAAAACAGATTATTAAATTAAAATAAATTATTATTTATATGCCACCTGACTGCCAGCAGCTCTGGGTAGTTATTAAGACATCATTTCAAATTATCCACCCAAACCATTTGGAGTTTGAAAATGAAATTTGGTTAAACAAATCAGTCAGGGGGGTAGCAATGACAGATCTGAGTTCTTTAAGAACTCTGGGGTGGATGCCATCTGGACCCATTGCCTTATTTATCTTTAATCTTTCAAGTTCTTCTAAGACATCGGCTTCTAAGATCACTGGAGCTGAATCCGTACAGCTGGAAGCAATGCTATATCCCTCTATAGTATTATTTTGTAAGGTGTCTTTGGAGAAAACTGAACAGAAGTAGCTATTGAAATGGTCAGCGATCTCCTTATTCCCATCATTGTGCCTATCCACAAGAAGGGCAGTAGAGAAGAAGCTGGTAACTACAGGCCAGTTAGCTTGACATCAGTTGTAGTTAAAATGATGGAGACTCTACTCAAAAAGAGGATAAATCAGCATCTAAAAAACAATAACTTATTGGACCCAAATCAGCATGGCTTTACTGAAGGCAAATCGTGTCAGACTAATCTCATTGAGTTCTTTGACTATGTCACAAAGGTGTTGGATCAAGGTGGTTCCGTGAATATTGCCTATCTGGACTTCAGCAAAGCCTTTGATACGGTTCCACATAAAGAGCTGATAGATAAATTAGTGAAGATTGGACTTAATCCCTGGATAGTTCAGTGGATTTCAAGCTGGCTGAAGCATAGACATCAGAGAGTTATTGTTAATGGCGAGTATTCTGAGCAGAGACAGGGTACAAGCGGTGTGCCACAAGGGTCTGTTCTGGGTCCTATTCTGCGCCCAGAGCTTGGGCCACCCGGCGGGCGAGGCGGCGGCACTGGCCGAAGCGGTGGAGCGGCCACCGCCCGAGCTCCCTCCGGAGCCTGCCACCGCCGCCGCGCTTCCTCCGCCGGACGAGGAGTCCTCCTTATCTGCGCCGGGTTTGGAGTAAGGCTTGAAGCTGGACTTGTCCTCGGCGCCGATGTCGCTGAGCTTCAAGGGTCCGCCTTTGGACGTCTCTTTGTCGGCGTTGGGCTTGCACAGGAAGCGCAGTCGGAGCTCCCGCTCGTGCCGCAGCCAGAGCCGCGCCGCTTTGGCCAGGGCCGCCGCCTCGCCCGCTGGGTGGCCCAAGCTCTGGGCGCAGCGCGCCACCGCGCACAGCTCCCTCGCTTTTACGTAGTACCGTGTTTCCCCGAAAGTAAGACATATGTCTTACTTTCGGGGTATGGCTTATATTAGCCAACCCCCCTGAAACCCCCCATATGTCTTACAATCGGGGGGGTCTTACTATCGGGGAAACACGGTATCTATTGCCAAAAAGCAAAATTTTTGCCTCCTACAGAATTCCGAGTTTGTGATATTATTTTTTCTTCAGTATTTATTGTCATCACCTCACATTTGATGTCTTTAACTACTTCTTTCAAGAGATCTACAACAGAAAGGCATTGCAAAAGGCTATCACTGAAACCTATGATTCCATTTTCATCATGTAACAGGCATGAACTTAGTGTGAGATAGAAGAACTGGTTCTGTTAGAAAGGCAGAACAATGTGAAGTCAATTTTCACTTTCCACATCTCTATCTCCCAGACTAAATGTATTTATCAAGCAAGATTTCTCTTGTAGCAATCAGCACAATGAAATGCAGCATGTTATGTCTGATGTGGTTTCTCTTCTTTCGATACCAAATTCTTGGAAGGTATTAAATCCTGTTTATGGGCTGCTAGTGTATAAATGAGTCCTAACGAAGGCAGGATCACATTACCAACCTACATTTCTGAAATATTTCCCTGTCTCGTCTGAAACTTCAGACGTTTTGCTGCTAGGTAGGAATAGCACCACAAGGTCATTTAGAAATACTGTACAGGTGTTTCATAAGTAATCACACATATCTTGTACTTATTAGTGAAATATCCTTAGTCTAAATTTCACTTTTCATGTGATGCAAGCAATGCATAGCATTCCAGGGAGAATGAGGTCAGCAACATCACATCTTTTTCCTTTGGGTATGGGGCCAATGTCCTTAAGGGCAATGCCCTTTAAGAAAGTCTATCTATATGCATACTTTTGTGACTAAATTGCTTGTGCAAGAGTTTCCTCCAATGATAGTGTAAACAAAACAAAAAAACCCCACCCCAAAACAAAAACGCAACTGCAGAATTCCTTTAGTTTTTCAATCCTGTCCTGTGTGGCCCACTGATATCACATAAAAAGCAGAGTTCCCCAATACCCAGTGACTTACAGTTAGAATCACCATCCCCAGTTGAGAATACTCGGATTTGTTCTCTCTGCACCTAATGTGTAAATCAGAACACCAACATCAGAAAACCTTTTTCCAAATCTTCAGTGAGCAAATTGCAATTGGCCAAGGGTCTGATGCAGCCAGTGATGGGCTGCTGCCCCCACCGGGTGTGGGGGGTGTCCAGTGGGGATAGCAAGTTTATGCACTATTTATTGAATACTTAATAGTTTTTTTTATTGTCCTTCCTTCTCTAGTACCTTAGTATGATCCTTAATTACTTTTAAAATAGGAAATAATTAAATAGTATGTTTTTACCCATAAACGCTTTAATCATTTTAAGCATTATCTGGAACTGAACTTTTATAGCAATTAAAGAAAATTGAGCTACTTGCCTGATCTATTATCATACTAAACCATGTGGGTTCAGTACAAAACCTTAAAATGATATTGTGCTCCTCATCAAATAATGCTCTCTATCTTTTGTCCTTTTTGTGGCTATTCAAATACTGTAATGTGACTTAATCAACTGAAAAAGAGTCCAAGCACCTATTTGAAAACTTATCTTGGTTGGCAAGCCGCTCCCACTAAGTCACATAGAAACATAGAAGACTGACGGCAGAAAAAGACCTCATGGTCCATCTAGTCTGCCCTTATACTATTTCCTGTATTTTATCTTAGGATGGATATATGTTTATCCCAGGCATGTTTAAATTCAGTTACTGTGGATTTACCAACCACGTCTGCTGGAACTTTGTTCCAAGGATCTACTACTCTTTCAGTGAAATAATATTTCCTCACCTTGCTTTTGATCTTTCCCCCAACTAACTTCAGATTGTGTCCCCTTGTTCTTGTGTTCACTTTCCTATTAAAAACACTTCCCTCCTGAACCTTATTTAACCCTTTAACATATTTAAATGTTTCGATCATGTCCCCCCTTTTCCTTCTGTCCTCCAGACTATACAGATTGAGTTCATTAAGTATTTCCTGATACGTTTTATGCTTAAGACCTTCCACCATTCTTGTAGCCCGTCTTTGGACCTGTTCAATTTTTTCAATATCTTTTTGTAGGTGAGGTCTCCAGAACTGAACACAGTATTCCAAGTGTGGTCTCACCAGCGCTCTATATAAGGGGATCACAATCTCCCTCTTCCTGCTTGTTATACCTCTAGCTATGCAGCCAAGCATCCTACTTGCTTTTCCTACTGCCCGACCACACTGCTCACCCATTTTGAGACTGTCAGAAATCACTACGCCTAAATCTTTCTCTTCTGAAGTTTTTGCTAACACAGAACTGCCAATGCAATACTCAGATTGAGGATTCCTTTTCCTCAAGTGCATTATGTTACATTTGGAAACATTAAACTGCAATTTCCATTGCTTTGACTATTTATCTAGTAAAGCTAAATCATTTACCATATTACAGACCCCTCCAGGAATATCAACCCTATTGCACACTTTAGAGTCATCGGCAAATAGGCAAACCTTCCCTACGAAACCTTCCCCTATGTCACTCACAAACATATTAAAAAGAATAGGACCCAGAACAGACCCTTGTGGCACACCGCTTGTAACCTGTCTCTGCTCAGAATACTCGCCATTAACAATAACTCTCTGATATCTATGCTCCAGCCAGCTTGAAATCCACTGAAGTATCCAGGGATTAAGACCAATCTTCACTAATTTATCTATCAGCTCTTTATGTGGAACCGTATCAAAGGCTTTGCTGAAGTCCAGATAGGCAATATCCACAGCACCACCTTGATCCAACACCTTTGTGACATAGTGAAAGAAATCAATGAGATTAGTCTGACATAATTTGCCTTCAGTAAAGCCATGCTGATTTGGGTCCAATAAGTTATTGTTTTTTAGGTGCTGATTTATCCTCTTTTTGAGTAGAGTCTCCATCATTTTAACTATAACTGATATTAAGCTAACTGGTCTGTAGTTACCAGCTTCTTCTCTACTGCCCTTCTTGTGGATAGGCACAACACTGGCCATTCTCCAATCCTCAGGAACATCTCCTGTTAACAAGGATTGGTTAAACAAATCAGTCAGGGGGGTAGCAATGACAGATCTGAGTTCTTTAAGAACTCTGGGGTGGATGCCATCTGGACCCATTGCCTTATTTATCTTTAATCGTTCAAGTTCTTCTAAGACATCGGCTTCTAAGATCACTGGAGCTGAATCCGTACAGCTGGAAGCAATGCTATATCCCTCTATAGTATTATTTTGTAAGGTGTCTTTTGAGAAAACTGAACAGAAGTAGCTATTGAAATGGTTAGCAATCTCCTTATTCCCATCAATGCATGTATTATTCCTGGTACTAAGCTTCGTGATGCTGCAGTTTTTCTTCTTCCTATCACTAATATATCTGAAGAAGGTTTTATCCCCCTTCTTTACATGACTTTTAAGCCACCCCGATCACATGATTGTCAAGCCACTCCCACCTGGTCACATGACCACCAAGCAACACCCTCACAATAAGCCACGCCCACAGTGTAGTAGTACATTTTTTGCAGCCTTTCACTGGATGCAGCCTCCAAAGTACCAGAGTCAGAACTGAAGAAGCTTCTTAGATGAGAAGTGAAACATCTTTAAGGAAAACCAGAGGCCTTCTGAAAAAAGTACCACTAGGGACAACCTTGGACTGGATAACTGAGACTCTTCATAGACACAGCCCCCCAAGGGCCACATCCTTGCACTCTGAGCTCTGCTGCTCTCTCTGCCTTATTAACCCTCCTCTTGGCTTCTGCCCATGCATCTCATTTTTCTTTCCCAACCCTGCAATGCCTAGAAGAGCATTGGTTCTCCTTTCTCTTCTATTTGCCTGCTTTTTAATTTTTTGTTAGTATTTGTACTGATTCACCACACTAAAGGGTTCACCTTTCATCTTACTTTTTGTTTGCTGTCTTTTTAAAAGATGCTTTAATCTTGTCTGTATTGTATTTATAAATAACTCAAGGCAGCCAATACATGCAATACTCTTTCTACTTCCTATTTTCCCCACAACAACCCGATAAGGTGAGTTGTGCTGAAAGAGAGTGACTGGCACAGACGCCCAGTCAGCTTTTTTGCCTAAAGCAGGACTAGAACTCATGGTTCCTGGTTTCTAGGCCAGTGCCTTATTCACTAGACCAAACTGGCCCTCAGCTGACTCTTATTTTGTTAGTGCTGACAAACAGCCAGATAAAATCATCAGTCCATTTGGCATTTGAGTGAAAGACCAGCCTTTCAATCAGGAAAGAATCATAACTAGAACGGACAGCGGCCTATGGACCACATCGTCCATGATCCCTTCCCTCTCTATGATTTCATTATTTATATCTAATTATTCATATTTAGCCACTACGAGTTCTCGGAGAGGGGCGGCATACAAATCTAATAAATAATAACAATAATTTTGTTCAAACAGCTCTGATCAACTTTAAACCAATTATCCCTATTTGCAAGAAGGTGAGAACTGCAAGTATGATTATGGAGTTGATCATAACTGTGTTTTTCTCAGTACTATGATAGTGACATTTATAATTGGAATAATTAGCCCGAGTCTGCGGAGAGGGGTGGCATACAAATCTAATTAATAATAATAATAATAATAATAATAATAATAATAATAATAATTATTATTATTATTATTATTATTATTAGCCCAGCTAGTAGCAACAGTTATCCAATTTTGGCTAGTTTTGGAAATTAAGCAAGGTAAGACCTGATAGTATTTGAAATTAGGATTAGTTAGGAATGTCAAGTGTCTAGGACAAAATAAGAGGTAGAATAAAAACCCCTCTAAAAATGTAGAAGTAATTTACTTTCATACATGTGGATATATCCAGGTAAATCACCAAACGCCATGCACATTTTGACTTGGGAAAAATAAACAAAAACACTTATTCAAACCAAGTTACTTCTATTGATAGAGCATCTTTGACCTCCTATTTTCTAAATTGTTTATTACCTTCAATATTATTAATCAATGGATCTTGCTTGGCCCTATTAGGAGTTGAAATCTAACAAATCCTGCATGGCTGTTATGATTCTTGGCTGGAGATGATGGCAGTGGTAAATCAACATAACTGAAGGATGCAAGTTTAGGGAAGACTGCATTAAGAAAGATACCTTAGAACGATTATGATTGGTAGTAATAGAGTATTTACAACTAGTACTATTTTTATTTGGTATAAGCTTCTAAGCACTATACAAGTACTGTATACAATAAAACAGTATAGACCACAATCAACAATACAACAAATAACTTTTGAAATCCAATGCACTTGTATGTCCCATGCACAAGTTGGGAGAATTAGGTTAAACTATACCAAAACCAATTGGAAGAGAATCTGCCTACATAAAAATTACAAAGTATCTTTTGAGATTGATTAGTCTGAGTGAGATTGGCACCCTTCATCAACATCTTTACTAAAGAATGGGACATTGAAGATTAGCCAAGTTATCTAAGGTGCCTCGGTCAAGAAATGCTTTTTTTAAAAAAAGAATGTGTACATGAAGAAACATAGACGTCTGACGGCAGAAAAAGACCTCATGGTCCATCTAGTCTGCCCTTACACTATTTTCTGTATTTTATCTTAGGATGGATATGTTTATCCCAGGCAGGTTTAAATTCAGTTACTGTTGATTTAATCTACCACGTCTGCTGGAAGTTTGTTCCAAGGATCTACTACTCTTTCAGTAAAATAATATTTTCTCATGTTGCTTTTGATCTTTCCCCCAACTAACTTCAGATTGTGTCCCCTTGATATGATATAAGACTTGATATGATCTATCAAGTCTTTAGCTGCCTCTGCATGAAAGTTTAACATTGGGAATGAGGAATTTGGCCCAAACTATTGAGCAAACTAGTCACAAGAATATGAACTTTCAGGATGCAAGAGCCCAAAAGACCAACTCATTCTTTAGTGCAGTTTATGGCACACCTGGCTTTCCAAGGAGCCGATAATATGAAGAAGTGATACCACTATCAATGGTAGAGATGTGAATTTGGGCCTTCACCTGTATTGGTTCATCTCTGATCATCTTCACTCCTTGTTCTCCAGCATTTATCCAGGTTTCCTAGTAGACATTTCATCTCCCAAAGCTCCTCAGTAAAGCAACTAACCACCATGGACACATATATTTGGAAAGACCGCTTGAGAGCAATCCTATCATACACCCCAGATACCTACCGTAGGGTTCAACCAGGCTTCCAATAGAGATTAAAATACTGAGTTCACACATAATCCAGGGGTGTGACATGGTATGGTACGGTACAGTGTGATTTAGTATATTGTGCAAACTCAGTTGTGAGTTTCTAAGCACAGGTAAATAAGACATTTTTTAACCATACATAGGTGACTCACGAGATAATGGCACAAAATTTCAGTTTTAGAATTTGAAATTCTTCCTATATAAACCAATGATTTCAAAAATACCAGTAATTAATAGAAACCTAACAAGTTTATAAAAACTGTGAGACAGGATAATAAACAAAGAAGTTGACTTGTCTCTGTTGTATATATGTATATATGTATAGTTTCCTTCTCTTCTCTTTTTTTTTCTCTTCTCTTTCCTCTTCTTCCTCCTTCTTTCTTTACTTTTTTACTTCTTCTTGACCTTTTTTATTTTATTAATGTGTTGTTCTTTTCTTTTTTATTCAACTAAGCCACTAACTAGCTATTATGAAAGAGGTTTAATGCAAACATTATATATTTGTATTTGTTCTTATATTCCTCATGTTCGAATTTATTTCTTGTGACAATGTACATGTAGCAGTGATGGGCTACCAAATTTTTATTACCACACTGTGGGCGTGGCTTATGCTTTTTGTTTCAACATCTTTCAGTGCAAATTGGGTGTTCTGGGGTGGAGCTCCATTTTCGCTACCCCACTGCGTTCCCCCCCCCAATCTGGGCAGTAGCCCACCCCTGATTATCTACTATATAAAGTGTATGTACACACATGCACGCACAGCTCTTCTAAAATTATACACATTCAACCTCATTTACTGCGATAGGAAAAACATGCCCAGAAGGGGGAAAAAATAAAAATAAAATTTTTGCTACCGGTATTGCGAACCCACCACTGACATGTAGACACATATACTTTGTGGTGTTGTTCTTTCTTCAATAAAGATTTATACATTTTTTAAAAAGACATTTTTAATAGTCACTGTTAAGCATAATGGTTTATAATAATGACTGAACCAGGCCATAATAGAATTAATTTACCAGAGCATTTTCTAATACCGGTAAACAAAAGAAACCATTGAAGAGGCAAGTTAGTGATCCACTTTTTTATATTCTGTCTTCTAGAATAATAAATGGAAGAGCATTTGGCTCAGATAGTCTTCCCCATTTTCTCCAATCAATCTACAGACAAAATTATTCTAGGGGAAAATTTGGGGGAAACACCTTCTGTAGTAATTACCAATAACTCCTCAGGCAGCTTCTTCATAATTTGCAAATCAGTTCTAAGTAATTTGCTTCATATTGATTTATCTTACATATTTACAAAGAAACAAAACAGAGAAACAGGAAAAAATATTTACATGTGTCTTTTTACCAAAAATAAAATGCTTTTATAGCTTTGGGTTTTTTTGGTTGTTGTTAGTTGCGAAGTCATGTCCAACCCATCGACAACGTTCCTCCAGGCCTTTCTGTCGTCTACCATCCCTCCGAATCCACTTAAGCTCACTTTAAAATTATTAAACTATTTTTAGTAAGTCCTTATAAATGATCCAATTTGGATATTCGTAAGTTCTTTATTACAGCTTTGATTGCTAATCACAGTATTAAAATGAAACAACACAGAAATAATTACAGTAACTGCCACTTTTGGACAACTGCTGAGTCACTGCTCTTTTTCACTATGTCACATAGAGTTCTTTGTGTTTCCTTAACTACAAAAAGCAGGAACTTGAGTAGTCAACAGTCATGCTCAAGAGGCAAGCAATCAGATGATCTAAGCATCTCTGTTATCATATGGGTCACATGGATTTGTGGTCAGGCTTTGAGGGAAAGTTCTAAGTGTAGAAAACATTGTTTCAACCATCATTATGAGATGGGTACAAACATGAAAGCTATTTGGAATTTATTTTTAAAGTTCGTTGGAAACAAGAGTAATAATGGCAAAAATGAGTAATTGTGGGACTTTATGTCAGTTTAGCTGAAACAACATAATTAATATAATATTAAATTCATTTCAATTTTAAGACATGGTTTTTGTAATACAGTGGTACCTCTACCAAAGAACGTCTCTACTTACAAACTTTTCTAAATAAGAACCGGGTGTTCGAGATTTTTTTGCCTCTTCTCAAGAACCATTTTCCACTTACAAAGCCTCTGAAACTGTA
Organism: Erythrolamprus reginae; assembly: GCF_031021105.1. Taxonomy (NCBI): domain Eukaryota; kingdom Metazoa; phylum Chordata; class Lepidosauria; order Squamata; family Dipsadidae; genus Erythrolamprus; species Erythrolamprus reginae. Next base: position 365,560,609 of record NC_091950.1, on the reverse strand, counting down.
ACCAGAAAAGGCAAGGCAAAGCCTCCGCGGGGCCTCTCTAGGAATCTCCTAGGAGAAACAGGGCTGGAAAAGGCAGTGAGAAGCCTCCTTGGGGCCTCTCTAGGAATCTCCTGGGAGGAAACAGGGCCGCCATCCTCCCTGTGGTTTCCCCAATTGCACTCATTATTTACTTTTACATTGATTCCTATGGGAAAAATTGCTTCTTCTTACAAACGTTTCTACTTAAGAACCTGGCCACAGAATGAAATACGGTAAGTTCGTAAGTAGAGGTACCACTGTACTTTATTGATGATTACTTTGTTTTAATTGCCACCTTTCATGGTATTACCTTTTCTTCTTAAAAGCTATTATCTCTTTCAGCTAGTGAAAACATTCTGAATTCTCAAAATGATAGGGCTCCTTCTTACTATTATCCTTTTCTTACTGTTAGGTTTGAGAATGAAGGAAACAGACCTTTCCAATCTAAGCTCTTCACAAAGCTAGTAGTCAATCAAAAAATCTTGTCAATCTTCTAAGTGCATATGCCAATCACTTTTGAAATTTATAATAGCATTAAGAAATGTATTGACTCTCTATTCATATACGGCACCTATAATTCTGGAAAAAAGGAGAAAGGAAAAGGGTTTCTTTATTCAGAGTATATATAGGTACATTTTTTTCAAATGTAAAAAGCCTAACCACCCACAAAATATGCAGGAATCTGGAATGCATTTATCACACCAGCCTTCTTTACTGCCATTACTACCGTTTAAAAACAGCTAACTTTCTTCTGCAGTACATGGGAACAAGAAATAAGTGAAATTTTCTACATACCACTGACCAATTTCTAGTGCTTTTAGCTTCCTTCACTGAGGAATTCTAGAAAAAATGACTCTTTTTCAGATTGTGTCAACCCTCTACTTAGGAAGGATACCCTACACCGCTTCAGACAAATGGTTATCCAATATCTTCTTTAAAACTATCAGTGTTGCAGCATTCACAACTTCTGAAGACAAGTTGTTCCACTGATTAATTGTTCTGTCAGGAAATTTCTCCTTGGTTTTAGGTTGCTTCTCTCCTTGATTAATTTCCACCCATTGCTTCTTGTTCTACCTTCAGGTGCTTTGGAGAATAGCTTGACTTCCTTTTCTTTGTGGTAACCTCTGAGATATTAGAACACTGCTATCATGTCACCCAGTTCCTGCAACAGTTCTTCATATGTTTTAGCCTCCAGTCCCCTAATCATCATTGTTGCTCTTCTCTGCACTCTTTCTAGAGTCTCAACATCTTTTTTACACCATGGCAACCAAAATTGAAAGCAGTATTCAAAGTGTGGCCTTACAAAGGCATCATAAAGTGGTATTAACACTTCACATGATCTTGATTCTATCCCTCTGTTAATGCAGCCTAGAACTGTGTTGGCTTTTTTGACAGCAACGGCACACTGCTGGCTCATATTTGGGATCCTGGTTGTCCACTAGGGTTCCAAAATCCCTCTCACAGTTACTACTATTGAACAAGGTACCACATATACTAGTGATAGTGAACTTATGGCATGCATGCTGGAAGTGGCATGTACAGCCATTTCTCTGGGCGCACCAGCCCTTGCCCGTTTCTCTTCCGGGTTCTGGCATGTATGCAGGATCGCCGGAAACCAGAAGAGCAACTCCCTGGTGTGCATGCATGCACCAGGAAGCTGAACTTCTGTTTCCGGTAATCACATGCGCACCAGCCAGCTGTCTTCATGTGTGCATGCACACCAGAAACCAAAAGACCAGGTGACTGGCAAACATGTGCACGCCCGAATCCGGAAGCTCTTCTGGCTATTCCAGTTTCTGGTGCTCTCCTGCATGCGTGCATGCTTTCATTTTGACACTCAGTGCCAAAAAGGTTCACTAACACTGACATATGCTGTACATGTGCATTTTGTTTTCATGGCCTAAATGTTAAAAACAAGAAAAAGGTTAAGGAAACAATTGGTCCATTGTTGGGAGAAAGTGGCAAGAAGATAACAAGCAGCAGGGAGAAAGCAGAACTACCATATTTTTTGGAGTATAAGACGCACCAGAATATAAGATACACCTTAGTTTTTGGAGAGGAAAATAGGGGAAAGAATCTGCTTACCAGGTGTTTAAACTTAGTCTGGTCAGCTTCAACACATTATTTAATTCCCTGGTTAAGGGCTTAATTTTTCTTAGAAGAACTTGAACCATTAAAGATAAATAAGGCAATGGGTCCAGATGGCATCCACCCCAGAGTTCTTAAAGAACTCAGATCTGTCATTACTACCCCCCTGACTCATTTGTTTAACCAATCCTTGTTAACAGGAGAAGTTCCTGAGGATTGGAGAATGGCCAGTGTTGTGCCTATTCACAAGAAGGGCAGTAGAGAAGAAGCTGGTAACTACAGGCCAGTTAGCTTGACATCAGTTGTAGTTAAAATGATGGAGACTCTACTCAAAAAGAGGATAAATCAGCACCTAAAAAACAATAACTTATTGGACCCAAATCAGCATGGCTTTACTGAAGGCAAATCATGTCAGACTAATCTCATTGATTTCTTTGACTATGTCACAAAGGTGTTGGATGAAGGTGGTGCCGTGGATATTGCCTACCTGGACTTCAGCAAAGCCTTTGATACGGTTCCACATAAAGAGCTGATAGATAAATTAGTGAAGATTGGACTTAATCCCTGGATAGTTCAATGGATTTGCAGCTGGCTGAAGCGTAGACATCAGAGAGTTATTGTTAATGGCGAGTATTCTGAGCAGAGTCAGGTTACAAGCGGTGTGCCACAAGGGTCTGTTCTGGGTCCTATTCTTTTTAATATATTTGTGAGTGACATAGGGGAAGGTTTGGTAGGGAAGGTTTGCCTATTTGCCGATGACTCTAAAGTGTGCAATAGGGTTGATATTCCTGGAGGCGTCTGTAATATGGTAAATGATTTAGCTTTACTAGATAAATGGTCTAAGCAATGGAAACTGCAGTTTAATGTTTCCAAATGTAAAATAATGCACTTGGGGAAAAGGAATCCTCAATCTGAGTATTGTATTGGCAGTTCTGTGTTGGCAAATACTTCAAAAGAAAAGGATTTAGGGGTAGTGATTTCTGACAGTCTCAAAATGGGTGAACAGTGCAGTCAGGCAGTAGGGGAAGCAAGTAGGATGCTTGGCTGCATAGCTAGAGGTATAACAAGCAGGAAGAGGGAGATTATGATCCCACTATATAGAATGCTGGTGAGACCACATTTGGAATACTGTGTTCAGTTCTGGAGACCTCACCTACAAAAAGATATTGACAAAATTGAACGGGTCCAAAGACGGGCTACAAGAATGGTGGAAGGTCTTAAGCATTAAACGTATCAGGAAAGACTTAATGAACTCAATCTGTATAGTCTGGAGGACAGAAGGAAAAGGGGGGACATGATCGAAACATTTAAATATATTAAAGGGTTAAATAAGGTCCAGGAGGGAAGTGTTTTTAATAGGAAAGTGAACACAAGAACAAGGGGACACAATCTGAAGTTAGTTGGGGGAAAGATCAAAAGCAACATGAGAAAATATTATTTTACTGAAAGAGTAGTAGATCCTTGGAACAAACTTCCAGCAGACGTGGTAGATAAATCCACAGTAACTGAATTTAAACATGCCTGGGATAAACATATATCCATCCTAAGATAAAATACAGAAAATAGTATAAGGGCAGACTAGATGGACCATGAGGTCTTTTTCTGCCGTCAGACTTCTATGTTTCTATGTTTCTATGTTTTTAGTCTGAGAGATTAACAATGAAAGTTTGCAAGCCGGTAAAAGGTGGGAACATTGTTAGCACCTAGTTAGGGCTGGAAAGAAATATTTGGAGCAAACAGAGAATGAAAAAAAAAAATCAAAGACAGGATTTGGAATACATTCTTGGCAGAGATTAACAATGAAAGAGTTTGCAAGCTGGTAAGAGCTGGGAACATCGTTAGCACCTGGTTAGGGCTAGAAAGAAAGTTACTCAGAGCAAGTTAGAGTAATGAAAAAACCCTGCAAAGACTGAGGGCTTGGAAAACATTCTTCACAGAGAGAAACAATGAAAGAGCCTGCAAGATAAGAGCTGGGAAGATCGTTAGCAGCTAGTTAGGGCTGAATAAAAAAGCTACATTCAGAGTATAAGACGCACCCTAATTATCAGCCTATTTTAGGGAGGAAGGTGCATCTTATACACCGAAAAATATGGTACTTAACTCATTGTTTGCAACTGTCTTTACGCAAAGAGAAAAAAACAGTCCAACTTATCAAAAACAGCACCACAAAAAACAGATTAGGAACACAAGTTAAAATAGGGAAGAAAATGATAAGTTTTGTCTGCCCTAGACAAGTTCAAATCACCAGGACCAGATGGATTATACCTAAGTTAATATTCAATTTTAACTCCTGACTACTGAATGTGAAGAAATCCAGCCACCACATTTTGGAAATTAAGAAATGAGTAGGTCACGTGAAAAAATCAGACTGCTTTTGCTCAGTTCTGGTTTTTGTTACCAAATTAAGAAATAAAACTAAATTTAGAAGAGTCACGGGTACTCTAGCTGTTTATTCTATTTATATAGCCAGGAACAGGAAGAGGACAATTATATTAACAAGAACTTGTCCAGTCTTAGAAATGGGGGTGGGTTGAGAAATGTGGAAAAAATAAGCTTGTCCCATGGTCATATAAAAAATATGGTTATAGTCACCCAACATGCTAAGCCTATAATGGTGACCAGTGAAGGGCTACCAAAATTTTTACTACCACACTGTGGGCGTGGCTTATGCAGGACACTCTGCATTTTCTTTCAACATCTTTCAGTGCAAATTGGGTACTCTGGGGTGGAGCTCCGTTTTCGCTACCCTATTGCATTCCCACCGGTCCGGGCAGTAGCCCACCCCTGATGGTGACCCTTTTAGACACCGAGTGCCCAAACTGTATACATGTGCATGCTCAAACTGAAAGGTGAATGCGTAGACATGGGCATGCGTGCATGAAGAAATCTGAAAAACAGCTAGCCGGCAGGAGACGGGGCATACCAACACCGGCAGTGCCGCAAAAGGGAAGCTCTTTTTCTTTTGGGAGCTTCTGTTTCGTTGTTTTGGGTGTCCTCCTCAATCGACAGCTGACATTGGAACATCATCTTTCGGCTGTGGCGAGGAGGGCGTTTGCCCAGGTTCGCCTGGGGCACCAGTTGCAGCTCTATTTAGACAGGGAGTCACTGCTCACAGTCACTCATGCCCTCATCACCTCAAGGTTCGATTACTGCAATGCTCTCTACATGGGGCTACCTCTGAAAAGTGTTCGGAAACTTCAGATCGTTCAGAACGCAGCCACGAGAGCCATCGTGGGGCTTCCAAGATTCGCCCATGTTTCCTCAACACTCCGTGGCTTGCATTGGCTGCCGATCAGTTTCCAGTCACAATTCAAAGTGTTGGTCATGACCTTTAAAGCCCTACATGGCTTTGGACCAGACTACCTCCGGAACCGCCTGCTATCGCACGAATCACAGCGACCGATAAGGTTCCACAGAGTTGGCCTTCTCCGGGTCCCGTCGACTAAACAATGTTGTTTGGTGGGCCCCAGGGGAAGATCCTACTCTGTGGTGGTCCCGGCCCTCTGGAACCAATTCCCCCCAGAGATTAGAATTGCCCCCACCCTCCCTGTCTTTCGTAAACTACTCAAGACTCACTTATACTGCCAGGCATGGGGGAGTTGAGATATTCCTTCCCCCTAGGCCATTACAAGTTATGCATGGTATGTCTGTGTGTATGTTTGGTTTTATAATAAGGGTTTTTAGTTGTTTTATTATTGGATTGTTACATGCTGTTTTTATCATTGTTGTTAGCTGCCCCGAGTCTACGAAGAGGGGCGGCATACAAATCCAATAAATTATTATTATTATTATTGTTTGCAGGGAAGCTGTGAGCGGAGCTGTGACCTGGGACTCATGGTACGCGTGCCAGCGGAGAGGGCTCTGCATGCCATCTCTGGCACCCGCACCATAGGTTCGCTATCACGGTTCTAAGCTATTATCTGATTAATGATGACTTATTGATTTAAAGTATTGATTTATTTAAGCAATTTATGGAGCTATCCATGTCAGAGATGTGATTCTGAAGAGTACACAAAGATTAAAACATTCCAGAAATGAAAACAATGATTGAATGAATACAAATCGCTAAGTTAGCACAACATTCCAAACTATAAAAACAGTGCATTACAAAATACACCTGCTAGGATTCAGACAACAGGCTTGCAGATATAGAAAATGGTTAGCGAAATGTTAAAATAGGGATGGGGTTGCTTACTGAATATTACGTGACCTTTTTAACATGTGTGCTTCTACTCAACTTTTTATACTGAAGTGACAGTTGAATATGTCAGGGAAATATAAAAATAAATTCAACACATTTAAATATGTGGTAAAACAAAAATAGATAATATCTATGAATGGATGCTGAATAAATATAAATTAAATACAAAAATGAGTGATCAGTATGAAAGAAAACTGACTAGTCATATAGACCCAACAAATGAGAATCAAGATGCAAGGCACATGCAAAGGAAGACTGAATAAATTAACACAAAGGTAAGACTAAGACAATGGTGGTTGAACAGAGTTAAGGAATGTGAACTTTAAAAGGCAGAAAGGAAGTTTTAAAAAACCAAAAGTTCATGTTTCAACAGCTACGTGGACATGTGAAAACAAAATAATTTGAAAAAGCATTTTAAATGACAACAGCACAAAGTATATACGTGTGTATCACGGCTGGTATCAAGCAAGAAGTGATGAGTGTTTATTATAAATATTTGTGGTCGAGTATTTTGGTGTCCTGATGACAATTGTAGCATCTTCACAGGGAGAGTGAGCTACTTTGTAGTATATTTCTTGGCCCTTCTATTGAATTTGGCAAGCTCCTCTGACTGGATGTATCACAGAGTCCAAGAAAACTGATTCTAGGTCAGGCAAAATTGTTGTAAAATTGGGCACAACTCAACTAACAATTGCATCACTTAGCAACAGAAATTCCAGTCTCAATTATGTGATCATTAGTCAAAGACTACCTGCAACTAAGACATATTGTATATTGAAAGCCAACACACATGAGTCATTATTTATATAAAAGTTCCATCATCCTCCCAGAAGTGAACCATCATCAAAACTCCTACTGACTGTTCCAGATTCATCTAGGACACTGCAAGATTATCAGATGACTTCAGACTTGATAATGCTCTATAAGCTAATGTGAGTAATCAATCTAACAGCAATAAATACACTGCATCCAAAGGCAAACCACCTCCAATAGGAAAATGTTTCTCCCTTATATTGAGAAAGTTATAATCATATCAGAAAATTATTAGAGAAACAACTAAATAAAGCAAACAAAACCTAAAAGCATCATTAGCACAGCGCTTTAGTTGTGTAGAAGTATAGATTGGAACCACAAGTCTATTAATTTTTGGCTTAAGGAACATGGAAGGCATTGATATAATCAATGTCAAAGAATGTATTTGACCCACCATCTACTTCAAAGACACAGATGTATTGGCCAGTCTGTCAAGCTACAATATACACTACCCAGACATACTATTGAGATCCATAAACATTCCAATAACTTCAATAAAGAGAAGGAGAGTTTGGAAATCAACAAAACATGGAACCTAGCCTTATGCCACACCAAGACTAAACAGCCCTTAGGTAATCACATTAGCTCAATCAATTAAGCAACTCATGCTCAATCAGTTGAGCAACTTGATAACATCTTGTTCAAATCACTAAACAAGATGAATGGTTTTTCTACATGTTTTAGATTGTTTTTATACTGTTTTTTACATGTTGCACACCGCCCAGAGTCCGGCAGGAGTTGGGTGGCCTATAAGTATAATTAATAAATAAAATAATAAATAAACCACCAAAAAAAAAAAGAGTAGTAATATGGCTCAAAAACTGGCTAAGGAGGAACAGGGTTTTCTTGGATTTCTCTAAAATTGATATGTCATAAGTCTGGATAGATTGATTGCAGGCCACCAAGTTATTGTCAGTTCTTAGCACCAGCACAGATAAATTTTTCCATGCCAATCTGTCCCTCCTTTGGTCCTTCAGCTCTTCCAACAGTGCACTCATTGCTATTGCAACTGTATGTATCCTTCTTGTTTGTTTGTTTGTTTATTTATTTATAATTGTAAAGGCCTAGGGGGAAAGCGTATCTCAATTCCCCCATGCCTGACGGCAGAGGTGGGTTTTAAGTAGCTTACAAAAGGCAAGGAGGGTGGGGGCAATTCTAATTTCTGGGGGGAGTTGGTTCCAGAGGGCCGGGGCCGCCACAGAGAAGGCTCTTCCCCTGGGTCCCGCCAAGCGGCATTGTTTGGTTGACGGGACCCGGAGAAGATCCACTCTGTGGGACCTAACTGGTCGCTGGGATTCGTGCGGCAGAAGGCGGTCCCTGAGATAATCTGGTCCGGTGCCATGAAGGGCTTTATAGGTCATAACCAACACTTTGAATTGTGACCGGAAACTGATCGGCAACCAATGCAGACTGCGGAGTGTTGGTGTAACATGGGCATATTTGGAAAAGCCCATGATTGCTCTCGCAGCTGCATTCTGCACAATTTTTTCTTTTCTTACTCGTCATCCTCTTCCCTTCCCTTCCCAGCATTAGAGCTTTTAGAGAGAGCTAGGGCTTTGCATAATGGGTCTAAAGTAGGATAAGTAGAGAGTGGTCATTTGTGCCCAGTAAGACTTCTACCACTGATTTGTTTGGCGATCCATTTGTTTGGGCTTTTTGCCAATCCATAGTATTCTCAGAAATCTCCCACATCAAAATTCAAAAGTTATTTGCATATATATCGTACAAAGAACCAATTGGCAGCCTCATTCAAAGAGAGGCAAATCAGGTACCAATTCTTTTGGAAGTTCTTCAAAACAGAACAATCAGAAACCTATATCGATGAGAAACCAGCTTTCTTGGAATTCCGTCATATAGGCCAACCAGAGGATCTTGCCAGTTATCAATATGAGAACCCAGTCAGTTGCCAGTGAAGGACACTGCAAAGTAGCTCACTCTGCCTCTGAAGATGCTACAAGGCATCCAAAAACATAGCTATTCAGCCTGAAAGTTTGTAATTGATTGCTTTTCCTTTCTTCTTATTCCAAGCTATTATTATTTTTGAGCATTTATTATTTCTTTTCATAGTACACATACAAGCTTTTCCCTTGAGGTTGAACATAAGGGAATCAGATGATGCTTGTGACTGTACTATCACCAATTAATATATCAATTCATATTAAAATCTATTCATAAAATTAAAGGCTACAATTTATAATCACCCCCTGGAAAAAGAATATTGTAGCCACTGCATTTTAGATAGATTTTTAAAAAAATTATAATATAACCTCACACTAAACAGAAGCTCCATTCCACAAGGCTTCTAGAAATTTAAATAGTTTGCTAGATTGTCATGACCCTTCATAGTAGTTTCATTACTTCGGAACTGTTACGAAAATAATATTGCAGCACTCGAGGATTACGACACCCAGAACTGTAAAAGACCTTTGAGTACCTGCTCTTCTCTTAACCTCCTGATCAGCAGGAGGGTGAAACTTTAACATATAGTCCTCAACTTACGACAATTGAGCCCCAAATGTCTGTTAAGTGAGACATTTGTTGAGTTTTGCCCCATTTTATCACTTTTCTTGCCACAGTCGTTAAGTGAATCACTGCAGTTGATAAGTTAGTAACCTGCTTGTTAAATGAATCTGGCTTTCCCATTGATTTTGCTTGTCAAAAAATTGCAAAAGGTGATCACATGCTCATGGGACACAGCAATAGCTCATATCTCCCAGCGGCCAATAAGGGCCCAAAGAGTTGGTCTCCTCCAGGTCCTGTCTGCCAAACAATGCCGGCTGGCGGGGCCACAGGGAAGGGCCTTCTTTGTGGTGGCTCCACTGCTTTGGAACCAACTGCCTTCAGAGATCTGCATTACACCCACCCTAACGGTCTTCCTTCGGGAAAGCCGTTAAGACCTGGCTTTTCTGGCAGGCCTGAGACCATGAATGATAGAAAGTACGTATGATTTTTAAGTGTTATTAATGCATTTGATATTGGTTTTTTTTTACTATTGTTATTGTAACCCATATTTTTTACACTTTTAATTATTGTTATTGTTGTAAGCTGCCCAGAATCCAATTGGAGTTGGGCGGCATATAAATTTCACAAATAAATAAATAAATAATCATAAATATGAACTAGTTGCCAAGCATCTGAATTTGGATTGCAAGACCACCAGTAACATTTTAAGGTTTTGTACTGAACCCACCAGGTTCAGTATGATAACAAATTAGGCAAGTAGCTTGTTTTTCTTTAATTGTTATAAAAGTTCAGTTCTAGATAATGATTAAAATGATTAAAGCGTTTATGGGTAAAAACATACTATTTAATTATATACTATTTTAAAAGTAATTAAGGATCATACTAAGATACTAGAGGACAATAAATGAACTATTAAGTATTCAATAAATTGTGCATAAACTTACTACCCTCACTGCATCCACACACACCCCAGCAGCCCACCACTGCCTTTGGCTACCCTTATAAGGGGAGAGTAACCTATGCTGGAAAACGGTACAGCTGCCGTTGTCACCTCCGTCCCAACCTCGTTATTCAGAACTCCAAAATTCCGGACGACTTTATATACGTCTCTAGACGATTTGGATTCCATCTGCTGCCACCTAGCGGTCAACCGTCTTCTTGCATCGAACGTTGGATGGCTCCAGGGCTCAAAATACATCCCAAGGAGGTGGGGGGGAGGGAGAGGCAGGCAGGCCAATCGCGGGGCGAGGCCGAAACCCGGTCACCGCCCACCTACCGTTCGCCTGACGTCATTCTTCAGCCTTTTCGGAGGCTATAAATAGTCAGATAATGCGCCTTCCTTTGGAGGCGGCTTCCGCGGTCACTGATGAGTCACTCCTTCAAGGAGAAACAGACCGTAGTCCCGCCCCTTCTGAGTCACTCCTTTACAGCAATCCGCTCGCTGTGAACCGAAGATGGAAAAAGCCGATGAGGAAGGGAGGGAGGTGTGTGCTGCTTTCCTCGTTGCCTGCATTGAAGCTGCTCGGGCCCGACCGACTGACCTTCTCGAATGCTCTTGTCCCGCGACATTATTCTTTTGTTTCGCGTCGGCACCCCACTTCCTCTCGAGGCTGAAAGGGGCGATGATACCATCGGTTTGCCATGACGTGTTTTGTGGGGCCGGAGGAAACCTGGGAAGTTGATTGGAGTAGCCGAAGTCTTAAAGGGGCATGCAGATGAGGACCCCCGTGGAAAAAGACACATGGTCGTTGAAACGTTTCAATAGATCCTGAGTATGCAAAGTTGGCTCTTCTATGACATGTGGACTTCAACTCCCAGAATTCCTGAGCTGGCAAGATTGGCTCAGGAATTCTGGGTATTAAAGTCTACAAGTCATAGAAGAGCCAACTTTGCCCACCCCTGCAATAGATGGTTGCAAACTTTTTCATTTTTTTTTCAATAAATGGTAGCTAAGCAAAAAATCTCCAAAAACGTTTCACAAACCCTGAAATACCCTCATTATTTACCCAAATGCTTGTATTCTTTGCAGTAGGAAAACAAAACAACCCCCTGCCAAAACCATTGTTATTCCCATTGATCAATTATTGGTGAAAGTATATTCTAAGATAAAACGACACAAGTAGGCTTCTGTTTATTTAATCACACTGGGGAACAATTTGTAACAAAATTTATGTTGAGCTTGATTTTTGAGCTTTTTTTATAGTTAATTAGGCATACTGGTTTCAAAACTGTAGTTAGTTTTCTTCTACCATATCAAGTTTTTTCTCTACACCTTATATATATAATATTGTCAATTAGGCAACAAGAGCATCAAATTGCATTTTTTACCATCTTGCTAACTTCCCGGAAAATCTTGGTGCAGTCAGTGATGAGCAGGGTGAGCGATTCCACCAAGATTTGAAAGTCTTGGAGGCACAGTATCAAGGTAGATGGGACGTATATATGATGTCTGACTTGTTGGAGCATCAAGCCACTCCAGAAAAATCAATAAGTGAAAAAATTTACCTTAATATGTATAATTACCATTTGATAAAAAAAACAATTATCTGTATGAACACAATGTAACTTGCAGTAACTATTATAGCCTTTGTATAAATAAAATTATTCTTTGTAAACAATATATTTGGTACGTTTTTACTTTATTTTCCTTTATATGCACAATTTGCATGACTTTTGAGGGTATCCTGTAGCTTAAAAAGTTGATGTGATAACCAAAATCTGTGGTTATTTTTGGATCCAGAGGCCAAAACAAGTCACAGATTTAAGACAATGAAATTGCTGTTCCCCAGTGTTATTTATTAGTCATTTTTGTATGCATCTCAACTCCCAGAAGACTCTGGTCAACTTCCAAGGAATAAACATAATTAGCAATATCCAAGGAATAAACATAACAGCAATATAAAAACAATGTAAAACAGTATAAACATTAATAAACCCAACCAACATACATACCCTCAATCACATACCTAGTAATCTAGGATCCATTTGCTCAACAGAGTGAATGGATGTTCTAGAGTTAATCCTTCGTTATCTACACTGGCTTTAACCCTTCTGAATAGTCTGGTCATGGAAAAAAGTAAATCTGTTTACTTATACAAGCAAGTCCTGTTTCCTTCAGTTAGGTGACTTCTAGATATAGTGTGCATTCCAAAAGTAATGCAATTATTTTTTAAAAGTAATTTATTGAACAGATTTGCACAAACACCTAAAATTCTACAAAGTACTGTCCTTGGGCCTCTACACATTTTTTCCAGCGACTCTGCCATGACCGGTACGCACCCTGGAAGGCGTCTTTGGGGACCTCTCGCAAGGTCTTCATCATGGCTGATTGGATCTCTTCTATGGACGAAAAATGCACCTTGCCACAATGCACTACAAGTCTGCGAGTTCCTGGCCAAACACCAGGTGCCAATGCTGCCCCCCCCTATAGTCCTGACATCGCCCCAGCAGACTTCTTTTTGTTCCCCGCCCTGAAAGGAACCCGTTTTTCGTCCAAGAAAGCTACTAATGTTCTGAAATAATAGACAAGAAAAAAAGCTGCTTCCAACACACAAACAACAAGAAAAATATCAAGGAAAAAGTTGGTCCACTAAAGAGAGAAGAAGGCAAACAAGTAACAGACAACACAGACAAAGCAGAGCTACTTAACACGTTCTTTGCATCAGTCTTCACAGAAAAGGAAACTGCAGCCCAACAACCCAACAACACAAATATTAAATATAGATTCAAAACAAGACTCAACTTAAGCAAAAATAAAATAAGAGATCACCTGTCTGAACTTAACTAATACAAAGCACTAGGACCAGAAAGATTACATACCAGAGTTCTAAAAGAACTAGCAGAAGTCATCTCAAAACCACAGCATCACATCTTCCACAAATCATGGAATATGGGGGAACTACCTGAGGACTGGAAAAGAACTGATGTCCCCATCTACGAAAATAGATACCTGGACTTCAGCAAAGTATTTGACAAAGTAGACCACAATGTACCTTTTCACAAGCTAGAAAAAGGCGGGATACACAATCAGATGGATTAACAACTGGCCGACTAACCGTACCCAGTGAGTATTCCTCAATCACTCTAAGTCCACATAGAGAAAAGTAAGCAGTGGGGTAACCACAAGGTTCCATCCCAGTACTCTTCAATGTCTTCATAAATGATCTAGATGTGAGAATAGCAGGAGAACTAACCAAATTCACAGATGAATTGGCGGGAGTAGCAAATACTGGGCCAAACCAACAAAATGAAATTCAACAAAGAGAAAAGTAAAATTTTACTCCTAGGTAAAAACAATCAAACATACACATAAACTGGGCAAAGCCACACTCAACAGCAGCGACTGCAAGAGGAATCTCAGAGTCCTGGTAGACAGGCAACTAAATATGAGCCAGCAGTGTGCAGCAGCAGCGAAAAAGGCCAATGCAGTCCTGAGCTACCTAAATAGGGATACAATCAAGGGCCAGAGAGATACTAGTACCACATCTAGAGTACTGCATCCAGATTTGGTCACCACACTACAAAAAACTCTAGAGAAACATTGAAACTCTAGAGAAAGTGCAGAAGAGAGCAACCAGGATGGCAAAGGTCTGGAAAATAAAACATACAAAGAGTGACTGCAGAAACTGAGTTTGGCTAGTCTGGTGAAGAGAAGGAACAGGGGTGACATGATAGCAGTGTTTCAATACTTGAGGGGATGCCACAGAGAGGAAGGAATAGGCTTTTCTCCATGGCACCAGAACACCAAAGAAGGAATAATGGATGGGAATAATGGATGGGAGCAGACCAAAGAGAGAAGTGAGGAGAAACTTTCTGACAGTGAGAGCGATCAACCAGTGGAACAGCTTGCCAACAGAGGTTGTGAGATCCCCAAGACTTGCGACCTTCAAGGGGAGACTGGACTGCCATCTGTCTCAAATGGTGTAGGAACTCCGTCTTGAGTGGGGGGTTGGACTAGATGACTTACAAGGTCCTTTCCAACAACAGCAACCAACAACAATAACAATAATAATAATAATAGTATTTAGAGTCAATAATGTCCTGGAAGAAGACTAACTGTTGTGGTTGCCTCTGGCCCAGCTCCTGCCCCAGGGAATGGGGGTGTGGATGCAGGGGAAAATTCAACATGCTACAGGCCTGTGTTATTGCCGACAGAATAAGTTCAGAGTTTAGTTTCCTCAGACGAAGAAGAAGGTGGCAGTGAATCGGCAGGGGAGGGCTTGGCACACAGCCAAGGCAGTCAATCTCCCTTATCTTCCATTGATTCAGATGATGACATTTTGGACCCACACAAGCGCAGAATTATGCGTAGAAGAGACGAAGTAAGAACATATTACAGGAAATAAGTGAGGCCACCTGTGTTTGGCTGGGGCTCCAGTAATTAGGGCTGCTGCTATAAATAGCAGCATGTGGGTTTGGCCATTGTGGAAGAATATCTGATCGCAGTTCGTCAGGAATCTTGTATGCTGGACTTTGTTGCTTTTTCACACCTTTGAAACCAAAGCAGAGCAACGTGTGTGTGTGTGTGTGTCTCACTTCATTGGAAGAAGAAGGGTTGTGAAGTTTCTTCACAGCTGCTGGCTAAGTACTTAATGACTGCTTAAGGGAAATTGTACAGACTACCCGGTTGTTTTGGGAAGAGTGCTCTTTGCAATACAAAAAGAGTGCTTAGTTTATTTAGACTTTTGTGATAAAGAACATTGTTTTGAATTTTCAAACGTGTGTGTGTCTGAAATTTGTACCCTTGAATTTTCGGGAGGCTCCTATCAGAGAGTCTGACAGAACACTAACAATGGTAATCTGGAAAGCTATAAGTCCTGGCTTTTCTGACAAGCCTGGGGTCATTGACTTCGGGGGGATGACTAGCGAGGTTGGCTGAAATTATTTTAAATTATTTTAAATTGATTCATGTTTGTTTTTGTTGTGAGCCGCCCTGAATACCTAGAGAGTTGGGCAGCGCAGAAAAACAAACAAACAAATAAGGATAAGGGGAGATGTAACTCTAGTTAGAAAGCAGACAAATGCAAATACAAATGCTATCTGCTTTGGATCAGAGAATACTTCCCTTGAAGAATGAGGTTTCAGATTAATATGTATACTATTAAAACTCTTGTATCTGAAACTTTTAACTGGGCAAAATTGTACACCATAGAGCAAAACCTTTTCAACCAACATACCACAATGGACTAAACACAGAATGCCCCCAAATTCTGGGACTCATGAGTCCAGTGGAATTGAAATCTGGAAACTTATAAAACATGACATTAAAAATATCGTGAAAGTATGTTATGACAAAATACAAAATACCATAAAACATTTCCTGTGGTCAGCTCCTGATATTTGACTATGCTAGACACTTCCACATGGGTTACTTTCAAGGCAGATATATCTCTGAATATCTTCCTGAATGTTTATCAACTTCTAAAATACATTAGAAGTTCCACCATTGATGAAGGCATTGAGAAATTTGGTACAATAAAGGAAATAACTTTGAAATGATGAACCAAGGTGACAGGTTGTCTAGTTACTGGTAAATTCTTCAGGTATGTGGAAATTGAGGTTATAAGTAATTTTCCCTAGTTTAAATAGATACATCAATTGTATCTATTCTTGACGAGGTCACACCTGGCTTTGGTGACACAAAGCTTGTAATTACATCTGAACTACCTGCGTCATGATGCTCATAAAGTCTTGTAAATTAATGATGCAAGAGTAGGATAAAATGCAAATAGGCATTACCAAACTTGCAAGAACACACTAGTTACAGATTTGTTTTCAGGCATAATTCAGTATAGCATTGAAGACTTTCAAATTTCTCAAACACTGAAGTCCAAGATATTTTAGGATTACCTCTGTTCTGAATTAGCTTTTTTTTATTTATTTATTTTTTTATTTATTTATTTTATTTATTGATTGATTTTGTCCAATACATAATGAAGGTTTTAGTGGGTATTCACATAGTAAAATACCTAATGAAGGTTATAGAGGATATACTCATAGTAAAATATATCTAAGAAAGAATAGAAGAGAAGATATAGGAATAAAACATAGCAATGAAAGAATAGAAGAAGAGATATAGGAATAGAAGAAAGGTATAGGAGATGTAGGAGAGCAATAGGACAGAGGATGGGAGGCACTCTAGTGCACTTGTACTCGCCCCTTACTGACCTCTTAGGAATCTGGATAGGTCAACCGTGGATAATCTAAGGGTAAAGTGTTGGGGGTTTGGGGATGACACTATGGAGTCCTGTAATGAGTTCCACGCTTCGACAACTCAGTTACTGAAGTCGTATTTTTTACAGTCAAGTTTGGAGTGGTTAATATTAAGTTTAAATCTGTTGTGTACTCTTGTGTTGTTGTGGTTGAAGCTGAAGTAGTCGCCAACAGGCAGGACATTGCAGCATATGATCTTGTGGGCAATACTTAGATCATATTTAAGGCGTCTTAGTTCTAAACTTTCTAGGCCCAGGATTGAAAGTCTAGTCTCGTAGGGTATTCTGCTTCAAGTGGAGGAGTGACATTTTCAAGGGTATTAATGTCTGAGATGCGATATGGGTTCCAAACAGGTGAGCTATATTCAAGGATGGGTCTGGCGAAAGTTTTGTAAGCTCTGGTAAGTAGTGAGAGATTGCCAGAGCAGAAGCTACATAGGATTAGGTTTACAACTCTTGAAGCCTTCTTGGTTATGTTGTTGCAGTGGTCTTTGGCACTTAAGTATTTTGTTATTAGCTGTAACTATGGGGGAGATCCAGATAATATTTTATTTATTTATTTTATTTATATATTTGTCAAACAATTATAGGACTGTAATTTGTATAAATAGAACATTAGAAAAGTAATAATAAAAAGTAATGATAGAAGGCAATAGAACAGTAGGACAGGGACGGTAGGCACAATGGTGCGCTTATGCACAGCCCTTACAGACATCTTAGAAAGGGGGAGTGGTCAATAGTAGATAATCTAAGGTTAAAGGTTTGGGGGTTAGGAGTAGAAATGAATGAGAAAAAGTATTATGTTGTGATTGCATCAGGGGTGGGTTCTAGCCAGAACGCTAAATTGGGCTCACCGCCGTGGCTCCTGAGTGCTTGTGGGGCTAGTGCGATTTTGCTTCTGTACATGTGGAGATAGCAAAATTGTGTACGGAGCCACAGGTGCATCCATGTATCGGCATGTGCAGAAGCAAAAAACCCTCACCGAAACATGGGCGCACCTGCGGCTCCATTCACGATTTTGCTATGTCCACAGGTGCAGAAGCAAAATCGCGCTGTCCCCGCAAGCACTCATGAGCCGTGGCAGCGAGCCCAATTTAGCATTCCGGCTAGCAGTCTACCCCTGGATTGCATTATAACTCCGGAATCTTCCCCTGTTAATAATATCAGTGTTTAATAACAGTGGAGTGCTGGAGTTAGATTATCAAAATCTTTTTCATGTAATTATAATATCATCTTACTGCAATCAAATTGTATGTTACTGTGTTAACATAAGCCATCATAAATAGTGCATAATACAAGCAAGGTAAAATTGCACATTTATACTAACTAAAATAGTAACCAATGTTATTTTCCTATCCTATTTGCCTTTCATCTAGGTCAGGGCTGTCAAATTCCAGGCCTGCAGGTCGCATGCGTCACATGCTGGCCACACCCACGCCCACGGCTTGTTTAGCAAAGAAGGGGGGGAAGTCCTGATACATCATGATGTGACACCGTGGTGACGACATCAGTTTGACACCCCTGATCTGCGCTCAAGAAAAGTTCTGGAGAATGCAAATTTTGATTGGTCTGCCCTAATAGAATCCTGGGACATTTAATTATTTTAAAGATGTTTTAAATTAAATTGTAATGCATTTTGTAGAAATTGTCAAATTGAAGTGTTGCTTGCACATACAGCAGAAATTGATACGTTTGAAAGAAAAAAAATGCAGTCCAACGTTGATGAAATACATCACCTATAATAACACCCAAAACCCATGTTTTGTTCCAAATATGTAGTTGTCATATTGAGTCATGAGTTGTAAGCACTCTGAGTTTATAATTCATATCTCTACTATGGTTTGAAGTCAGATATGTCAGAGTTTTTTCTAATAAAAAAGCAAGGATCACATGAGTCATTGCCTAAGGCTATCAAATATGGGTTGCAGAAAGCACAAACAAGGTGGCAGAGATGGTTGTTCAGATTTTTTGTTCTGCCAGTCCTGCTATTGTCACTCTTGATAGTGGTCTGACCATTAGAGTAATGAAATAAGACCAGGAAGACACAGAATAGGCTTCAAAAAGTATTGAAAAATACTGAGTGAAGTATTTCTCTAAGACATCAATACATCATACAAAATTCAAGTCAAAAAGTTGTTTTCTTAAACTTTATTCCGAATTATCAAGGACATTTAGTTGGTCTGACAGAAAACAGATGAAAGGCCTAGGACAGTGATGCCGAACCTTTGTTCCCTCGGGTGCCGAAAGTGCAGACACACATACTATCACGCCTGTGTGAGTGCCCACACCCATAATTCAATGCTTAGAGAGGGCGAACATTGCCTCCCATGCCTTCCCAGAGGCTCTTTGGAGGCCAGAAACAGCCCATTTCCCAACTTCTGGTGGGCCTGGTCAGGGCCGCCGATAGACCGGTATTACTGGGAGTGGCGTCACGGGCCTGGCCAAATTGAAAAATGGGGGGGGGGGGGGCCGGCGCCCGCCAAAAACTCCCCAACCCCGATTGCGATGAACTCTGCCTCTGTGGAGCTTCTCCGATAGCAGCCCCACACCTTCTTCCCACCCCCGCGAGGAAAGAAGGCTTCTCTGCCGGTCTTGTGTCCCCCCGAGGATTGAGAGGGCAAGAGAGCCGCGCCTTTCGGCCTCCGGAGATGCTGGGCCGTGGGTTCGGGGGGGGGGGCCGTGAACACCGCCCGCCGCCCGGAGCCAATAGCTTCTTTTGGGCAGGCGCTGGCTTACTCGCTTGCATTCCTGCTGCTGGCGCTGGGAGCAGGTAAGCGCGAGGGGGAGGCAAGTGGAGGTCCAAGTCCCTCTTTTCATGCATCCGCTCAGTGAGCCTTTCTTTGGAGTTGTCTTTTTCTTTCTTTCTTTCTTTCGTTCTTTCTCTCTTTCTCTCTTGCTCTTTCATTCTTTTTTCTTTCTCTTTCTTTCTTTCTTTCTCTTACTTTCTCTCCTTCCTTCCCTCCTCCCATTTCTTTCATTCCCCCTCTATTTTTATTTCTCTTTCATTCTTTCTTTTTTCTTTCTTTTTTTCCTTCTTTCTTTCCTTCTTTCTTTCCTTCTTTCTTTCCTTCTTTCTTTCCTTCTTTCTTTCCTTCTTTCTTTTCTTTCTTTTTCTTTCTTTCTTTCTCTCTTGCTCTTTCATTCTTTTTTTCTTTCTTTTGCTTTCTTTCTTTCTTTCTCTTGCTTTCTCTCCTTCCTTCCCTCCTTCCATTTCTTTCATTCTCCCTCTCTATTTTTATTTCTCTTTCATTCTCTTTCTTTCTTTCTTTCTTTCTTTCTTTCTTTCCTTCTTTCCTTCTTTCTTTCTTTCTTTCCTTCTTTCTTTCTTTCATTTCTTTTTCTTTCTTTCTCTCTTTTTCTCTTGCTCTTTCATTCTTTTTTCTTTCTCTTGCTTTCTCTCCTTCTTTCCCTCCATTTCTTTCATTTCCCCTCTCTCTTTTTCTTTCTCTTTCATTCTCTTTCTTTCTTTCTTTCTTGCTCTTTTTCTTTCTCTCTTTTACCTTCCCTTCCTCTATTTCTTCTTTTCTTTCTCCTTCCTCCCTTCTTCCCTCCCTTCCTTCAGTCCTTCCTTTCTTACTCTCCCCTTTCATTAGTTTCCTTGCTTCCTTCCTCTGTTCCTGTCCCTTCCCCATTTCTTTTTTTCTTTTTTTCTTTCTTTCTTTCCTTCCTTCCTTCTTTCCTTCCTTCCTTCCCTCCATTTCTTGCTTTCCTTCTCCTTCCTCCCTTCTTTCCTCCCTCACTCCCTTCTTTCACTCCTTCCTCTCTTACTCTCCCCTTTCACACCTTTCCTTGCTTGCTTTGCACCCTTCCTCTGTTCCTGTCCCTTCCCTCTTTCCTTCCTTCCCACCCTCCGTCCATTCATTCACCCATTTCTTTCTTGATCGCCCCTTTTACCATTCCTTCCTTCCTTCCTTCCTCCTTCCTTCCTTCCTTCCTAGCTTGCCCTCGCCTTTCTTCCCTTCCTTCCAGATGGGAGTGCCCCCTCAAGACACCTGCCCGACTGCTGGTACCCTGCTTTTTCTCTCCCCTCGTCCTTTCCAGCTCCTCGCCAGTGGCTGCCAGGTGTGGGATCCCCCTCCCCTCTCCCCTCACTAGAAAGCACATGGTTTTGTCAACAAGGCCTCTTCCAAGAAGGGAGAAGTGCCAAGGAGCTGTAAATAAGCCATGCTCCGCCTGACCAATGCCAGGAGGCTCTTTCTTTCCCTCGCCGCTCCCGCTTCTTTCTTTCTCCTGGATGAGTCCACACAATCGGCTTAACCCAGTTCCTGAAATAGCCTATGGCAGTGTTTCCCAACCTTGACAACTTGAAGATATCTGGACTTCAACTCCCAGAATTCCCCAGCCAGCGTTCGCTGGCTGGGGAATTCTGGGAGTTGAAGTCCAGATATCTTCAAGTTGCCAAGGTTGGGAAACACTGGCCTATGGGACCGCCTCGCTTGGCGTGAAGCGGGAAATGATCCCCGGGGGATGGAGTGGCTCGGCGACTTAAAATAGTTTTAAAATGGCGGGGGGGCCCAGACACTTAGGCTGTATGGGGCCCCAAAATTCCTGATGGTGGCCCTGGGCCTGGTAGGCCCGTTTGTCACCCTTCCCAAGCTCCTGAGGCGGCCCTGGGGCTGAGGAGGGCAAAAACACCCTCCCCCATCCACCCGGAGGCTCTCCGAAAGCCAAAAATGCCCTTCCCAGCTGGCTAGTGCATACATGAGAGTTGGACCTCAATGAGGGCAATGGCTTGCATGCTGGCAGATATGACTCCACATGCCACCTGTGGCACCCATACCTTAAGTTCGCCATCGCTGGCCTAGGGAAGTGTTTACTTATAATATCTATCTCCTTTGAGCTAAGTTTAAAATTATTTAATAATTGGTGACGGATAAGATTGCCTCTCTTCATCCAATAGAAATTATTGATTTCCTGAAGTTCCCTTTTATATGCTAAATTGAGACTTGTCCTCTGCCTTTGCGCCAGGCACGCCACATGACTAACATGAATTACGTAACAGTTTGCAAAATGATGTTGTTGTGCAAGTTATATGACTTCACCAGCCCCATGTTGAAATGTATACTGCAATGCTGTATGTTTTATATCATTGTATATTAACATTTCAATAACTATATTAACATTCCCTATCTTATGTTGCTATCAGTGTGTATAATTTTTAAAGAACGCATAGTTTATTTATGCCATTTTCATTCATCTTATTTTGAAATAATTGAGACAGAAACATGTTTTTCTTCCTTCTCCACTTCATATTTATTTCAGTACGATAGTATTATGAAACAGCTCAGGTTTAGCTGAGCATCATTAACTTAGGTTTATTTTTCTAAACCGACATTACAGTATTCAGTTTTTCACACACTCTCATAACAGCTTGCAGAATGACTTTGACTTAACCACATTTGAGCTCAAAATTTCTGTTGCTAAGTGATACAGTTGTTAAGTGAACTTTGCCACATTTTTATGATTTTTCTTGCTATAATTGTTAAGTGAATCACTACAGTAGTTAATTTAGTAACATTGCAACTATCGTAAATATGAGTCAGTTGCCAAACATCTCGTTTGGGGCTATCTTTGAAGAAAGTTCAGAGACTGCAGCTAGTCCAAAATGCAGCTGCGTGAGCTGTCGTGGGTTTAACAAGGAAGGCCCATGTATCTCCATCACTCCACAAGCTGCATTGGCTACTGATTCAAAGTCTTGGTTTTCACCTATAAAGCCCTACATGGCTTAGAGTCCTCGGAGAGTCCTCAGAGAGGGACGGCATACAAATCTAATAAATAATAATTATTATTTATTATTTATTATTTATTATTTATTATTTATTATTTATTATTTATTATTTATTATTTATTATTTATTATTTATTATTTATTATTTATTATTTATTATTTATTATTTATTATTTATTATTTATTATTTATTATTTATTATTTATTATTTATTATTTATTATTTATTATTTATTATTTATTATTTATTATTTATTATTTATTATTTATTATTTATTATTTATTATTTATTATTTATTATTTATTATTTATTATTTATTATTTATTATTTATTATTTATTATTTATTATTTATTATTAGGACCAGGATACTTACAGGACCCTCTCCTGCCTCACATATCCCAGCGACCGGTCAGGGCCCACAGAGTTGGCCTTCTCCAAATCCCGTCAGCCAAGCAATGCCAGCTGGCAGGCCTTAGGGGAAGGGCCTTCTCTGTGGCAGCTCCGACCCTTTGGAACCAACTCCCCCCGGAGATTCGCACTGCCCCTACTCTCCTATCCTTCCGGAAGGCTTTAAAAATACACCTTTGCCAGCAGGCCTGGGGCCGTTGAGTGTTGATACCCTGCTCTGGTCGATAGCATGACTGAGATCTGGATGAATGAGGTTGCTGGATGAAAGGATGAATGAGCTTTTTATATACTGTATTTGGATTTTTAGATTAGTTTTATAATTGGACCTTATAAGCTTTTCTATACTGTTTTATATGTTGTAAGCTGCCCTAAGTCTTCGGAGAAGGGCGGCCTAGAACTCCAATTAAATAAATAAAAAATAAATAAATCGCAATTTTGATCAAATGACCAAGAGAATGCTGCAACGATTATAAGTGTGAAAAATGGTCTGAAGTCACTTTTTTCAGTGTGATTGTAATTTCAAATGGTCCCTAAACATAAGGTTGTAGGTTGACGACTCCCAGTACTTTATAAGCAACTCTCTTCAATCAATTTTATATCATGTAATCTTCCACTCTGTCTTCTATTCTTTTTATTTTTTAAATGCTCTTTTGAAAAGTTTCTATCCTTCAAAAAAAAAAAAAAAGTAAATGAAGTAAATACCAAAAAGTAGAAAATGACTTAATAGAGCAGTAAAGGATCACAAATATTTATAACTTTAGTGGGTTTCAAGCTACAGACCTTGCCTTTAGTAAGGCTATCTTTGGAACAAGGGGCCCCATTCTGAAATATAGCCCCTCACTCACTTTAAGGTCGAGATGATGCTATTGCTTCATATTTAGATCATGGCTAGTGAAGAATTATAGGGCGCCTATTAGTCACCTATTATGTGACTTAGCATTTCCACTCAGTTTAGTAACAACAGTTGATTCGTAAGGGGCAAAGAAGATTGAGCTTATTAACAGAAGTCCCAGTTAAATAAGCAGAAGGAGAAGGCAGCAAGAGAGATGAAAAGTCAGGATAACAGACAGAGTTTTCCAGGAGATGGATGATGGCCTCACCATTCCGAGTATAGCTGACTGGTCCACCTTTCCATTCTCTCAGGTAGATGTAAAGCCTGGTTATATTCAAATAATTTTTGAGAATGTTTGTAAAGAGACTCCCCCTTTTTCCAGAGCTATACAAACAAATGTAAATGATCATATTGATGTAACAATGTTATCTATTTTCTTTCCTGAAAATTTAAGAGCGTTCAGAAAATTTCCCTCAGCAACTAATTATTTGCAATGGTAGTCACCAAAGAAATCTGTAAGGTTCCTATATTTTTTTTTGCAAGTGTAGTATTCCTTTACATCAGCCTACAAAATATTCTTGCTTGAAATTGTGTTTCTGACGATAAGTTGAATTAAGAGCTTTATATTGCTTTATATACAAGAGAGGGACGAGAGGATACTGTTATATGGCTAAATCTATTGTAAAAAGCTAAACTCTCTAATTGTCCCTCATTTTAATGAAAAAGAGAAAGGTGATTATTTACATGAAACAAAACAGATTTAAAAATATGAATTTTAGCAGCAATCATACCTTTTGCAAACATTTTATAGGATACAATTGTTCTTATTTAATCAGATAAACAGGCTTATACTTCTAAACTTTCCTCATTCAAGAAACGTTGTCTCCGTAAGATTTGTATAAAATGTATTTATAGGTTCAAAGAAAAGTACAACTCAGATATGAGACCACAATCATGGAAGTTGTTTTGATCAATTGGAGTATTTTGTCTCTTCCCCACAACTAACATTTGTAAAATCCCACTACATTTAGTAAAGCCCATTGAGGCCAATGAGCAAATTAAGGGATAGGTACAGTATTAATTTTGTTATTTGCAACTGATCATGCTAAACTGGGGTGTTTAATGTGGATGTTTTTCTTCTTTTTTTCCCTTTGGATTATATTGTCATTTTATTCCTTGGATTATATTGTCATTTTATTATTTTACTTTGTAATCTGCTCAGAGAATATTTTTTAGTGGTTGAATCAAAACTATCTGGATAAAGTAATAACAGTCCCACATCTGACTGGGGTCCTGACACCAAGTGTTTGCATTTAGGGAAAATATGTATTATTTTCATTTGAGCAAATAATTTCTTAACCATGTCTTTAGCATTGGCTCACATGTGAATCAAAATCACTGGGACTGATGTTTTGATGCATAAGGAAGTAAAAGACCAACTTACTTTTATCAGCATTCTTGTCGAAAAGTATAGGATACATACTAATTGTAGAAATAAAACACAAACCTATTAAATACAAAGCCTGGAAGAAACACTTGAGTAGCCTGCAAAGCTCCTTAGCACAACATTAAGATTGCGCAAGATAAAGTGGCTCAAAATAAGGTCTACATAGTAATCCATTTTACTAAAAGTATACGGTACTTTAAATAAAAAGATACTTTGCTTATCAAATAGGTGAGTTTTAAATGAATATATTTCCTTGTGAGAAACAGGGAATTTCTTTAGAGGGAGGAATTTATTTAACCACTGTGCATGCATCAAATGTCATTATAATTTGTATAATTTGTAATAACTTGTAATTACAATTATAATTTATTATATTTTTACAAATGTCATTATAATTTATATAACTTGTAATAACTTGTAATTACAATTATAATTGTAATAACAATTATAGAAAAGATGTAATAGCTAAAAAATTAATGTCTGCAGTAAAAAATAACAACAGTGACTATAATCACACCTAACCCTGTTATCATAAAATGTCATAATATAACAATCATAACAGTATACAATCCAGTTTCAAAGTATAACACTAAGACAACATTCATATATTGTACATGAAAATGAAGGAAGTAGAAAAATCAATTAGATACAGTATGTATGTAGACAGATGTCTAGACATTTTTTTCATTGGCGTTAAAACTACTGTGTTTTCTCATTTTTGAGCAACATTTAAGACAGTCTTGCTGTAATGGTTGCTAGAGCTATAGATATTTCCTCATAGCCCACTGTTGTTTATTACAAAACAGTTTTACATAATTACCAAACTAAAAAAAAGAGAGGAATACTTGTCCCACCACATGACAAACACTTAAACTTGAATGCATTATATAATGTTTCTAATCCATAAATCCACTGTACTAAATGAGGCTTTATTCTCAGTCAATTTACAAAGGAAAGCACAGTATATGTGACACTTGTTGCTGATATATACATAGTTAACTGTTGTATCATTTAGACCAAGGCTAATTACATCCTCAGTGATTTCAGTGGATTTAAACATACTTAATCCTACATTAGCTTCTCCCACTCTTCCCTTGGTCCTTGTACTTAAGAGTGCTCAAAAAGAAAAAAAACCTTTCACTCCCTATAGTTCTAACTTGTTTACTAGAAATAGCTGCCTGCTGGCTTGCCTATGAAATAATAAACCAGTGAGCCTGAATTGCATTAAAATCAATTTTCCTTCCAACCAAGGCTTGTAATTTAACGACTCTCACTACCCAGTAATTTTGCTGCTTACCTCTGATTGGCCCCATCCTTCTGTGGTGCAGAAGTATATACCGCATTCAGAAACTGACCTGGAACTGAAGTCTGATACACAAGAGCTTTCTGTTTCTCAGTGACTCATTTGACATTAACATAATTATCCTATAGCAGTCAAAGTGATTTTCAAACTATGAGTAATACAAAAATGAGAGAATGTGTATATAGGAGAGTAGGCATATCAGCTGGCTGAAGTAATCACCAGCTGCTGATAGATAGCAGCTGAGGAATGGAAATCCTGATGTAAAACTACCCATGTCTGAAACCTATATAAAGCACTGAAACCTAGAGTGCAGGCAGTCTCCTAGGAATCAGGGGACATCCAAGGCCATTTTATCCTAAGGATAATCAAAACTTGTGTAGTCAAGAGTTCCTTTGTTTACTGATTTTTCTCTACTTTCTTTTTCTCAAGGTTTCAGAGTTAGTTATCGTTTCCAATTCTAACCAAACTGAGTTGTAGCTTTTCTAAAAACTTCAAATTTCCCTGGAAATAATAAAAGGAAATAAAGTAAAAGGAAAAAACCTTCCGCTACACAGCACTGCTGATATTTTTTCTTACAGCTCGTAAAATAAAAACTCACTTTGCCTTATCCAATTCCTTAAAACTCCTGGTTTTATGTCGAGCATAATATGTACTATATTAATAAAGTTAAAGAAAACACAGTTTATAATAGTTCTTTGTCTTGATTCCTAACAACCTCACAATCTCACACTCTTCATAATACGGCCAGGACCTGGATCCTAGAATTGTATCAATATCTATTTTGATATAATATTCCACAAATAAAACTGACAATGTCGCAATAATTAAATTGTAACTAACTGGCCATATTTGAAGAAATGTTATACTCTTATCTTTAATTTCAGATAATACCTGAAATTTGTTTAAAATTTGTGAAAGCTATTTTTGGGGGAGGGGGAGACTTTGTTGTTTGTCAGTTCCTTTCTGCAGTCTTTATTATTAGATCTTAATTTGGTATTTCAGGGTCTTCATTTAAGTAAACTATCAAAACAGAATTTGTTTTAAATTTAAAATCTTTAAATTTTATAACTTCTTAAAAAGTTATAAAATTAACTTTCATACTTTTATGATTACTATGATCTTAATTCTACATTAAAATTTATCATTTTTCAATTATAATCATGATGTTTATTTTTATAATGATGTTTTATTTAAACAATGTTTGATTTTTTTTACTTCTTGTTAAGTTTTCATTATATTTTACTTGTTAATTTTTCTTTATATTTTAATTGACAACAGTTTGTCGTGGCGCCCATAGTATTATCAATTCCCCACTTCAGAGCTTGAATGTTTACCATTTTTTTCTTCAAAAATAATTCCCCTCAAAAGATCACAAGAGCAATTAAATTTTAAGTTAACCCCCCCAAAGTATCTGGGTTAAAGGAAGTTTCAGAAATTTTAAAACACACTATCTTTTATGACAATTTAATACTTAATAATTACATAACTTGGATATTTTTTCTAAGAAAGTAAAGAAAAAATATCTGACTTTTGATTTGTTTCAAAATGCAACACTTCATATTTTTCTGCATTTTTTTGGGTGAATCAAAGGATACCTGCCAATTGAAAATGACATAATATCTCGTCATATAAAATTGGGTCAAGTTCATACATTATGTGTGTGGTGCTATAATAATTTGATTAGATTTTAAGGTCCATACCCTATTTTATTTCCATTGCTTTGGAATAGCTAAACACATATCTTTAGGAATAGGTATCTGTAGTTTTTTATATAAATAATTTAGCTCTTTTTAATAAGAGGCCAATATACATATAAGAGCAGACAGCAGACATATTATGATCAACCTTTAAAAAATGCAATTAATATAGCGAGATTAAGCATTTCTAGGAAGGAAAGGGATTTATTTCCAAGCACTGTAAACTTGGACCGGATTATATTGCTTAAAATCACTTGTTGAAATTGACAATGAATGAATAAATGAAAAATTCTACAAAATTCTATGTTTTTCTGTTAATAAACCCATAGTACCATTTTAGTTTGCTTCAGATATGTTGCTGTTATGTTCCTTTATGTGGGAATTCTGGAACCATAATTCTAGCAAATAAGGAGGATTACAGCTTGACAAACTGCTAGCTTACTGCAGTATAACTTGCTTGAGTTCCCTTCCATTTCAAAAGCAAGCTGGATTGTTATTTGACTCTAGGCGAAACATATTAAAGATGTGTGTGTGTGTGTTTCTTTTCAACATTTGCATGGAATATTTTCAATGAGATTATTTCCATCAAATTCTTAATGTAATGGAAATGTTCTTGGCTAAAGTGGTCAGATCACAATGTCAAGGAGTGTACGCCTGCAATTTGTTCTGCTTGTTAGTAATACAGGTTCCCCTTATCACTTGCCCAAGGTGACAGAATCAGAAAAAATGTACTTGCTAAAATTATCTTTTTTTGGCAGAACCCCCTGGTTGATAATGCAGAATTTTGATTATGATCACCATGATTATCATTGAGATCAGGGGTGGGTTCCTACTTAGCTTGCTGCTAGTTCATTTCCTCCCATGCTGCTTGAGCGTGTGTTTTGTGTGTGCATGTTCAGTAGCAAAAAATAAAAATAAATAAAAATTTAAAAAGCTGAAAACAAGATGGCAACAGCATGCACAGCGCCAGAAATTCGGCTTCTCTGCATACTCAGAAGAATTTTTTAAAATTATTTTTTTAAAAAAAAGATGGCGCCCACCGACTGGCACCAACCAAACTGGGTCAGTGACATCATCATGACATCACCAGCCGTTTGCTACCGGTTCACCTGAACCAGTCTGAACCAGGAGGAACCTACACCTGATTGCAATCCATTGTCAGGGTTGGTTAAAATGACAATAAGGGAGAAAAATTTCTAGCTTTTTTACACATCCACAAAACGTATTTTACTTTCATTTGTTTAGAAGAACAAGAGGAAGACCCTTAACTTCATTCTCTAAGCATGATGCTTAAATTATATTTCTGTCAGGTACTTTAAATAAGGCCTTAAATCATCTTTGGCTCTTTTGATCTTGAAATATAAGAAATAGTTTAAGCTCCTGGTTCCCAACGTGGGGACTATGCCTCACAGGGGTGACAATTTGATTTTTAATAAGTGCAACTGGAACCTTGTTTAAACCAAGTTAATGGCCTTTTACTTTTAGTAGGAATTCACTTTTTGAATAGTGAGAATTATATGGGGGGGGGATCAGGATTTTACAGATGCTTAGGTGGGACATGGGGGAAAAAAGTTTGGGTTGAAACCAATCAGTGCTCATATCTTTCCTTAAAGCTGACAATTTTTTATTTGTCTATTTTTTGTGCCTTTGAGTCAGTGATTGATTTTCAGAAGTGGTTTGCCATTGTCTTCTTCTGAGGACATAAAGGAATGTAAATAAGTGTTCTTTCTCACTACCTGGTAGCAGATTACAATTACCCTACCCATTCCACACAAGAAGAAATAGCATTTGATATTAGATACCTACATCAATTGTAATATACATATGGTTGGAATATACAATGGTTGGAAACTATGTGATAGTTATAGTTTATAGTTTATTAGATTTGTATGCCACCTCTCTCCGAAGACTCGGGGCGGCTCACAATATAATAGTGATACAATACATTACAAATCCAATAGTAGAAAGTTAAATCAATTTAAACACATTAATACATAGTAAAATTCCTAACTAGACAATCATACACATTCAACCTAATCCATCATACAGTAAGGCCGAAAATATAATAAAAAGGGGGAGAAGGTGGTAATTATCCCCACGCCTGGTGACTAAGGTGGGTGTTCAGCATTTTACAGAAGGCGAGGAGGATAGAGGCTGTTCGAATCTCTGGAGGGAGTTGCTTCCAGAGAGCCGGGGCTGCCACAGAGAAGGCTTTTCCCCTGGGTCCCACCGGCCGACATTGTTTTGGTTGACAGGACCCGGAGAAGGCCAACTCTGTGGGACCTAATCGGTTGCTGGGATTCGTGCGGCAGAAGGCAGTTTCAGAGATATTCTTGTCCGATGCCATGTAGGGCTTTATAGGTCATAACCAACACTTTGAATTTTGACTGGAAACTGATCGGCAGCCAGTGCAGGCTGTGGAGTGTTGGCAAAACGTGGGCAGGTCTTGGAAGCTCCATGATGGCTCTCGTGGCTGCGTTTTGCACGATCTGAAGTTTCCGAACACTTTGAAAGGAAGCCCCATGTTAAATGTAAACAAAAGTCATTAAATCCTCCATAGCTTCCTAGTTATCTTCCCACCATCCTCTATTGCAGCGGTTCTCCACCTGTAAGTTCCGACACCTTTGGGGGCTGAACAACCCTTTCACAGGTTTGCATAAGAGCATTGGAAAACACATATTTTCAATAGTTTTAGGAACGGAGACACTGCTCCTCTATCTGTCTCCAGGCGGGTCCAACCACATGCAAATAGACTACTGCAAATATATATATATATATATCTGTACCATGGGAACTTCTGAGCATGCTCAGAAGCCAAATCTCTGGTACTGCGAATGCATCGCTATCTTGTTTTCAGCTTTTTTTTGCAACTTAAAAAAAACCCCTGACATACGTATGAGCATGGCCATGCAGCACAGAAGAAAGCGAACCGGCAGTGAGATAAGTTAGAACCCACCCCTAAATTTCCTAATAATTCTATTATTTTATGGTTGGAGGTCACCTCAACATGAGAAACTGTATTAAAGGGTCACGGCATTAGGAAGGTTGAGATCCACGGCACTGCATTTCAAAGCTGCGAAAATGAATGACCAGCAATTTTGCAACCAGGTAGTGTTTTCCACAATTGCCAATGTTGAGGTTACATATTGCTTCCGCAGTTGGGAAGCTTCTTTCTTTTTTGCCAGTCAGTTTTGGTTACATATTTTGACTCTCGATAAAAACAAGGATATTTTTGAATGCAGTTACAAAATTTATGGAATTGAGTCATTGATTAATATTCATGTACCTGAATTGCTGATTAATACATTTGCATAATGTGCCTGAGTAAATCTGTTCCAAGAATTGTTGGGAGCCTAGCAGCATGCAAGTTTTATGAATTATTATTACCTGACATTGGAGTAAAACATTTTGCGCATGAGATTGTATCAATAATGGTGATCAATGAGGGGAAAGGGCATATACTGTATGTCCCACACAATCCACACCAAGAAGTAACAAGTTCCAGAAACTGCAGACTGAACATGGGGTGGGGTGTACAGATGTTGGTAATGGGAAAAGAGGCTGGCTAGAGAGATGCAGTGATTCCAGGAAATTACCAGCTTTCAATAATTTCAAAGAATTGCTCATGAAGACCATAGTGTGAAACCAATGAGTCCTGGATCAAATTTCAAAGTGATGCAAAACATCCATGAAATACTGCAATAAAAATGAAATATCCATTCTTGTTCATTCCACTCTCTTAGTTACTAATTGTGAGGGAGGACTGCCTTGACTTTCTGTTTCGTATGGTTCTTTAAATTCTGCATCAGATCATCTAGTGAAATATTCACTGTTGAGTGGTGGTGGGGAGACTCAAAATTTAAATATAACAATATATTCCAAGAGACAAAAAAAGGAGGACTGGGGTTATTTGATTTGAATTTGTATTTGGCAGCTTGCTAGTTCTTTTGGATCAGAGATGGGTCCCTCCCAGTTTGTACTGGTTCGGGCAAACTGGTAGCACGCCGCCAACGACATCACGGAACTGTTTCTGTTGGTGGCAGTCCATGGGTTCTTACGTTTTGGCACTGCGAATATGAAGTGCGCATGTGCCCATGAGTTGCTCCCACGCGGTGTGGGATTAAGCAAACTGGCAGCGAGTTAAGTTAGAACCCACCTATGCTTTGGATGATGGTTTGGATAAAGAGTGGATGTTGTTGTTGAGAAATAGAAGGCTTTGGAGTTAGAATACTATGATTTGAGATTTGGATGGCATGGATATTGGTGGCATAAATTCAAAATCAAAGTGGATTTTAAAAACTGTTGTTAGAGAAGAATATGAAATAGATACAAACTCAAGTTGTGCTCCAAAACAATTTTGTGGTTCTCAACATAAGAAGCATTTTATAGATGAGGAACAGGCAAACGCAAATCATTAATTTATTGAGAGGCACTAGAATTTTGTTAAGGCGAGGGTAAAATAAAATCAAGAGAAGAACTGGTGGCCAAGGATTTAGTTATCAATTATTCTCTTATTTATAATTAATACATTTAATTTAAAATAGATGAAATATTATACGATTGTGAACAGTGCATAAGTGCACAAGCGTGCCTCTCATCCCCTGTCCTATTGTCTCTTCTATAACTCTCTATCTTTTTCATCGATCACTATATATATATATATATATATATATATATATATATATATATATATATATTTCTTCTATCACTATATCTCTATCTCTTCTTCTACTACATTATTCCTACATCTTCTCCTCTATTCTTCCATTGATTGATGTACTATGTGTATATCCTCTGTAACCTCATTATGTTTTGGACAAAATAAATAAGTAAGTAAGTAAGTAAGTAAGTAAGTAAGTAAGTAAGTAAGTAAGTAAGTAAGTAAGTGTAAGACTAAATTTGAAAAAGAATTGTGTACAAATAGTGGAACATGTAATTGCTAAATGTATAAACTTTTATTGAAATTTGAAAGAAAAAAAGAATAAGTGAAAGAATATATGACACAGTGAGCTACAATTTTTTGTTATAATATACAAAAGGAACAATGGGAAAATATGTGGAAAGAATTGAAATTTACATTACATTATAGCCTTAAAAGATTTTTTTAAATAAAATGAAATAACAAATATACACCATCAGATACATGATCTTCAGTTTTATACTGGAAAAGTGAATAACAAGAAGGGATATTTTATCATGTTTGGTGAACATATAAAAAGTTGGATACGATTCATGGAATTTTTGTACACAATAACTGAAGCAAGATTATTGTATGCACAAAAATAGAAAGATTCAGTCTTACTGTACCCCCCATGGAGAAATGGCTGGTGAAGTAGATGGACCTTGCCAAGATGGTTAATTTGACTTCTTTGATCAGAGAAAAGAGAATTTGGCTACATTTATTGCCAACTGCAACTCTTTATAGACTTTGCGTTAAACATAAAAAATTATGACTTATAGTTTTGATGATTAAACAAGATAGATTACAGAAAAAATAGAGCTAAGTTTTAACCACATAGAAAAGCTTATAATTGTACCTATGTAACTGCAATTATAAAAAGACTGGAAGCTATTTTATATCATTTTTCTTTTACTCTTTTACTCTCTGTGCACTGTTTTCTTTGTTTCTCCCTTTGTTCTTACATTATATTAGTTGCTATTAATTTTTATATCCTTTTCAAAAACTATTTAATAAAATATTATTAAAATATTATCTGCAGAAAATGGGAGGAAGACTGGTATTGGTATGTTTGCTATAGTTCTTTACCGTATTAAGAATAAGACAGAAAGGATGCTTTTGATGCTGAAATTCTTTCAGTGTAATTATTCAATTTTGATTCTCTTTTGTTTTTCTAGTACTTCCCTCTTTTTTCTCTCCTTAAAAAATCCAACAAATCTGCTAAAATGAGAAATGATAATATCTTTTTGAAACCTAGCAACCACCCATCACTTATCAAGTCCTATCAATCATTATTACATACCCTAATTGTGTAATATTATACTGTGTTACAATAGCAGTTCAAAGAGCCCTTTCCCCTATATATTATCTTTCCCTGTGCTGAGCAAGGGTATACAAGAATTTCTTTTTTTCCATGAAAGTTTAAACCTATGCTGTCTGGTTCTTATTTCTACGAAAACCTATTTAGGAATGTGCAGTTTTCATTTTTTAAAATTAATTCTGCAAAAAACACAGAGAAAAATATTTTCCTTTGTTTTGATTTTCCCTGACAACACAATCTGTCTACAATGAATTTATTTCTAGGCAAATTGGATGTAGCATTACAGCCCTAATATTCTTAATATATTCATTGTATGATAAAAAATTATGAGGGCTTCATTAAAAGGTTTTACTATTTGTTGATAACTTCCTGTTGATAACATTATCAATGCTGAAGTCATCTTGACATTCTATTATAATAAACACACTGATTAGCATATGATCAAAATCTATGTGATACTGTAATAGGCTTCTTGAAACTTTTGACACTCTTGAAACTCAGAAAATATCTTTCCCTAATTCAAGTATAAATATTATACTATATATAGCATAGGCCAATGCATTCCAACTCGTCTTACTATAGTTGTGTCTGGGTTTAACTCCATGCTCATTCTGATTAACTGGCTTTCTTCCTAGCAAAAAGCATCACAGGTTTTGCTTCTGTCAATTCATGGCATGCAATAAGAGAAAGAATTTTGGAAATTTTGTCCAAATATATCAATAAGCAAGTAAATAAATAAATAAAAGCAATTACATTTAAATCTGAGCAATTTAGACATCTATTTATTTCAGGATTATTTAAATTTCTTCTAAGTACTATTTTACCTGAGGAAATGTGATGCTGCTCATAGGTAGAACATTATCTATTCTGAAACTGCATATGAACTTTGATAAAAATTGTATTGTGCAGAAATTGGATTCAGCTAGATAAACACACTTTAGCCAGATTGAAGATAATCTTTGGGTTATGACAGAAATTGGGACTGGCATTTCCATTACTAAGCAATGTAGTTGTAAAGCATAGTGATGGCAAACCCAGAGTTCAAGCCATCATAAACTCAAAGAACCATGTGGTTACGAGTGGCTGTTCAGGTACTGCAGGGGTGCCATGGGCAGGTCCTTTGAATATGCACATGTCATGGGGGTGCTGTGGGCAAATGCATACTTACATCGGGGGGGGGAGCTGCTATGGAGCATGTGCAGATGAAAAAATGGCAAGAATCAGAGTGACTTCAGACTCCTACTGGTGTCTCCACTGTCTTTGCTTGTGGAAGCAGGGAATGTTAGAAATTGCAATCACATGACTGTGGAGATTGTGATGGCTGCAACTTTATAGATGGGCATAGGTCAGTTGTTCAGTGACATCATAACTTGAAGGCTACTAGAAATACCAGCTTCAAGGGGAGAAAAAATCTCAGCTTTTGATCCTTTAAGCAGAAGTATCAAAGACAGTACCTTTTGTGCTGGAGGCAAAATAACACACGGACAACTTACTAAGGTTTAATGAGTCACTTTATTAATTTATTGCTTATAATAAACCTGAAAGGGCACCCCCTAACCAGACCCATCCCCGGAACCAGTGTGGAGTAGATGAAAAAACGGCTATGCAATCCATA
This sequence comes from Erythrolamprus reginae, assembly GCF_031021105.1. Classification (NCBI taxonomy): domain Eukaryota; kingdom Metazoa; phylum Chordata; class Lepidosauria; order Squamata; family Dipsadidae; genus Erythrolamprus; species Erythrolamprus reginae. The sequence continues at coordinate 365,524,786 of NC_091950.1, read as the reverse complement.
TGCCTAAACCGCAAAAAATTCCTACCCGGCCCTGAAAGGCAACCCCTCCAGCACACTGCGAACAAAGGGAGGGGAGTGTCCTCTCAAGTTGGCGACGATCCGGAAAGAAGGAGGCGGCAGCGTGGAGAGCTGCCTTATATACCCCCTTCATGCTCCACCTCCTGCCACCGACTGCACCTGTGCCTGCCATGCAGCACCTTCTGGGCGATCTTGCTCCCTCCCGTGAGATCGCCCATCACCATGCTGCCCTGACATGGCGGCCTCCATGTGATCCTGCCCCACTGCAACTGCCACTGGCGGGGGGGGGAGACCGCTGACAATCACTTGCATTGTTCTAATTGATAAGAGGAGCCTTTAAAGCAGCCTTGATAATACGACCAAGAGTGACCTTCAGGATATAATCCAGTGATGGCAAACCTTTTTTTCCCTTGGGTGCTGAAAGTGCGTGCATGTGCAATGTAGCGCATGTGCGAGTGCCCACACACCCCTAATGCAATGCCCACATGTCCCACTACCTGCACATGCGTGCATGATCCAGCAACCTGATGAAGTGGACAAGGCCATTGGAGCTGTGAGTTCCGCCACCTGTTTACTGGATCCGTGTCCCTCCTGGTTGGTTTCGGCCGGCAGGGAGGTGACACGGAGCTGGGCCCAGGAGATTACCAACGCTTCCTTGGGGAGGGGAGTTTTTCCATCACTCTATAAAGAAGCGCTTGTGCGCCCCCTCCTCAAGAAGCCCTCCCTGGACCCAGCCGTACTTAACAACTATCGTCCAGTCTCCAACCTTCCCTTTATGGGGAAGGTTGTCGAGAAGGTGGTGGCACTCCAGCTCCAGCGGTCCTTGGAAGAAGTCGATTATCTAGGTCCCCAGCAGTCGGGTTTCAGGGCCGGTTACAGCACGGAAACCGCTTTGGTCGCGTTGATGGATGATCTCTGGCGGGCCCGGGACAGGGGTTTATCCTCTGTCCTGGTGCTCCTCGACCTCTCAGCGGCTTTCGATACCATCGACCATGGTATCCTTCTGCACCGGCTGGAGGGGTTGGGAGTGGGAGGCACTGTCCTTCAGTGGTTCTCTTCCTACCTCTCTGGCCGGTCGCAGTCGGTGTTAGTGGGGGGCCAGAGGTCGACTCCTAGGTTTCTCCCTTGTGGGGTACCTCAGGGGTCGGTCCTCTCCCCCCTGCTATTCAACATCTACATGAAACCGCTGGGCGAGATCATCCAAGGACATGGGGTGAGGTATCATCAATATGCGGATGATACCCAGCTTTACATCTCCACCCCATGCCCAGTCAACGAAGCGGTGGAAGTGATGTGCCGGTGCCTGGAGGCTGTTGGGGCCTGGATGGGTGTCAACAGACTCAAGCTCAACCCGGATAAGACGGAGTGGCTGTGGGTTCTGCCTCCCAAGGACAATCCCATCTGTCCGTCCATCACCCTGGGGGGGGAATTATTGACCCCCTCGGAGAGGGTCCGCAACTTGGGCGTCCTCCTCGATCCACAGCTCACATTAGAACAACATCTTTCAGCTGTGGCGAGGGGGGCGTTTGCCCAGGTTCGCCTGGTGCACCAGTTGCGGCCCTATCTGGACCGGGACTCATTGCTCACAGTCACTCATGCCCTCATCACCTCGAGGTTCGACTACTGTAATGCTCTCTACATGGGGCTACCTTTGAAAAGTGTTCGGAAACTTCAGATCGTGCAAAATGCAGCTGCGAGAGCAGTCATGGGCCTACCTAGGTATGCCCATGTTTCACCATCACTCCGCAGTCTGCATTGGTTGCCGATCAATTTCCGGTCACAATTCAAAGTGTTGGTTATGACCTTTAAAGCCCTTCATGGCATCGGACCAGAATATCTCCGAGACCGCCTCCTGCCGCACGAATCCCAGCGACCGATTAGGTCCCACAGAGTGGGCCTTCTCCGGGTCCCGTCAACTAAACAATGTCGGTTGGCGGGCCCCAGGGGAAGAGCCTTCTCTGTGGCGGCCCCGGCCCTCTGGAACCAACTCCCCCCGGAGATTAGGACTGCCCCTACTCTTCCTGCCTTCCGTAAACTCCTTAAAACCCACCTTTGCCGTCAGGCATGGGGGAACTGAAACATCTCCCCCTGGGCACGTTTAATTTATGCATGGTATGTCTGTGTGTGTGACTGTTAGCATATGGGGTTTTTTAAATATTTAAATATTTTAAATTTATCTGATTGCTTATGATTTGTTTTTTACATGTTGTGAGCCGCCCCGAGTCTTCGGAGAGGGGCGGCATACAAATCTAAGTAATAAAATAAATAATAAATAAATAAATGCCTGCACGCGTGATCTGCCCCGTTTTGGCCTCACATCCCAAAACAGCAAAGGGAGGGGGAAAAGCCTCCCATACCCAGACAGAGCTGGGAGAAGGGGGTAGAGGCCTTGCATGCCAAAACCGCACTTGGGTGGAATCCACAGAGATCTGGGAAGGCACGGGTGCTAGAAAGCATGAGCTTATCTAACCCCAAAATCAGCTGGCTGGTGGGAGGCACTCGCACAAGCACAGTGGAACTGGGTTGGGTCAATGGCTCATGTGCTTGCAGAGGGCTCCGTGTGCCACTTGTAGCTCGTATGTCCTAGGTTCGCTATCACGGCTCTAGAATAACTCTGGATACAATAATTTATGGTGATTTAAATGGGACGTTATCAGTAGCTGAAAAACCACAGCAAGTTTGGCCATGTCAATACCAGTTGAACCTTTGAAGCCATTTATTATAAACCTATAGAAGTCACTTGAACCTGCCATCGACAATTATGAGTCTAGGAAAATTCTCAAGCCATGTAATTGTTCTATCCAACAGAGCACAGACCTACTTAGAGTATAAATTATCCAACTCCCTTGCCTTACTACCACATGTCCACAAGATTCATCTATTTTTAATTTTTGAACAGTCCGCACTAGGAGTTGGAGTCCATTGGCTCTAAGATTCGTGTAAGAATTTTGTAGCTATGTTGCTCCAGGAACAAACTGTTCACTGTTGCTCCAGGAACAAACACAATACAACAGTATATCATGTTATTATTGTCTTACATTTGATATGCATCTATGAAGTGGTATATTTTTCATTCTTATTTTCCTTCAAAATGATTTTCTTTTACTTACTATACAGCTACAAGACAACTTTACGTATGGGGTGGGTGGGGACAAGGATCTATTTCTATAAATCCATCCAAACATCAGAGCAATTAATCATCCCATGGATGGTGAAAGCCTACCATAAGATCAGCACCAACAAGTGTTGTATAGGTTTGGGTGCATTAACATATTGTTTAGTTAAAGATACCATAAGATGGTCTGGATGCCCAACCTGAAAGATTCAAGGTGATCTGGATTCCAGAGATTGATTTTCTCAGTAGTGGCCGCCTTCCTCTGGAACAGATTGCTCCCCAATATTGGATGTACCTTTACCCTGTTTTGGAAAATGAAAAAAAACAGTTCTGTATTAGGTAGCAGCTTTTGGGGTTTACAGTATTTATCATTTTAAGTACTATGATTAATTATTGGGTTTATGGTTGAATTGCATAATTTTATGAATGCTTCTTCATATGTTGAATCAGAATAGGAAGCATATACAATTTAATAAATAAAACATTTAAATAATCAAAGAAAATTAGTAAGGAGTTTCTGCTCTTCTGAGATTATAGAGTGTTATGGGAGTGGGAGTACTGTTTGTTGTTAGGAACCAGCAACATATATTGTGTCAGTCTGAAGCCATCATTTTGAGTTGGAGACTTTGGCCTGTCACAAGTTGAATAGCACTGTTGGAATTGGGGAGGAGTGGTTGCATGAAAGGGAAAAATACTAGCCACAACAAATTCCTTCCAGAGATTCAAGGTCATCTTTTGTTCAGCATTAGCTGGAAGTACAGGGGAGGAAGTACAGGGAGGATCATGGACATTGAGAGAACTGGTCTATATGATGAACTTGTGGGTGTGGGGATGAGGGATAAACTTTAACCTGGGTGGAGAACTGTAGGAAAAAATAGTATCGGGTTGACTACAGTTTGTATTTAACATGGCTCTGTTAATAAATTGGAAATTGGAAGAAGGCCAAGGTTTGGGCTCTGATTTATTTCTCGGATGTTAATGGGGATGCTGACATATTGTTTTTAGAATATCCCATGTTCAATTACTTCATTACTCCAAGAAAAATTTTCTTTTGAAAACTTGGGAGATTTGCTGCTAGTCATCTTAGACAATACTAGATAAACTAGAAAGAGCTATTTCAGTTAGAAAAGGGGACTTTGATTTGAGAACTGTATATCAACTACATTCATGATTGTTTGAGTTCATTTATTTTGTCAAGCAAAACTCTGTAAAAATTAATGTGGAAATTATTTGTTCTGTAACAATTTACAGAAAGAGTGGATGCTTTAGAAAAGCAAGATGATACATAATGTACTTATGTACTTTATGTATCAAACGTATTAATCAAAATTAAGTTCAACTGAATGTTAAATAATGTTTTATAAAGAAAGTTTAGGCTTAGGGAGCAGATTTATTTACAAGAGAAATCAGTAAAAATCATGATTCATTTGTAAATAAATCAGGTTTAGGATCATCGTGGATGAAATGGAGTAAGTTAAATACATATCAAGAGTTATAAACAGAGAAAAAGTTATACCTTATATTATTAACTAACTAGCATAAGTTTGCCGACCATCTAATTCTGAAGAAGCCTTAAAGATACAGAATGGAAATTTATTTGTTATAAAATATATAATTAGATATGCAACTTAAATATTATCTTTCTTTCCATTCTTCTTGACAAATAAGTATGTCATGCATTAATATCTGTAATAAATATAATAAATGAGAGCCATTATTAACCATTACCTATATATTTATCTCTTGGCTCATTTGATATGCCATATATTTAAGCTACATTTTCCTTAAGTGGGAGAATTCTTAATGTGTTCAAACCTAAATAAATCAATCAGACAAAACATACTGTATGTATCTCTTTTTATTAGAATATGGAAAATGCAATCATGGAACATAGAAAAGCTGACTCCAATAGAAAGTAAACCCAAACCATGGTGTTTCTCCAACTATCACCACTACACGTAACCTTCAGTTCCAGGTACTAATCTATTTGAATTATGTAACACAATAATTTAGTCTATTTTATATATTTTTAATGAAAAATACAAAAGTCCTTTAAGTATCATTTGTAAAAATGGCCAAAAATTTCAAAACTAGCCCATTCAGAAGACTGGCAAATATACGGTAACTCAACTTGGTGAGCACTCAAGATAGATGCCACTGTTTGCCCTCAGCTACTGGTTTTTGTTATTGGTGGGTTTTTTTCTTTTTTTGTTAGCCATCAAGGGTCATTTTCCAGGACAGCCATATATATGGACTAACAATTAAATATTGTACACCAGTTCCAATCATATCATAATGTTTCACGTTTTTGCCTATAAATGCACATTACCAAAGAGCAAGAAGCAAGGCAGCCATTTTAAAATACAAGGTACAGACAATATTTTATTTATTTGATTTTATTTATTTATTTTATTTTATTTTATTTTATTTTATTTTATTTATTTTATTATTTTATTTTATTTTATTTTATTTTATTTTATTTTATTTTATTTTATTTTATTTTATTTTATTTTATTTTATTTTATTTATTTTATTTTATTTTATTTTATTTTATTTTATTTTATTTTATTTTATTTTATTTTATTTTATTTTATTTTATTTTATTTTATTTTATTTTATTTTATTTTATTTTATTTTATTTTATTTTATTTTATTTTATTTTATTTTATTTTATTTTATTTTATTTTATTTTATTTTATTTTATTTTATTTTATTTTATTTTATTTTATTTTATTTTATTTTATTTTATTTTATTTTATTTTATTTTATTTTATTTTATTTTATTTTATTTTATTTTATTTTATTTTATTTTATTTTATTTTATTTTATTTTATTTTATTTTATTTTATTTTATTTTATTTTATTTTATTTTATTTTATTTTATTTTATTTTATTTTATTTTATTTTATTTTATTTTATTTTATTTTATTTTATTTTATTTTATTTTATTTTATTTTATTTTATTTTATTTTATTTTATTTTATTTTATTTTATTTTATTTTATTTTATTTTATTTTATTTTATTTTATTTTATTTTATTTTATTTTATTTTATTTTATTTTATTTTATTTTATTTTATTTTATTTTATTTTATTTTATTTTATTTTATTTTATTTTATTTTATTTTATTTTATTTTATTTTATTTTATTTTATTTTATTTTATTTTATTTTATTTTATTTTATTTTATTTTATTTTATTTTATTTTATTTTATTTTATTTTATTTTATTTTATTTTATTTTATTTTATTGGATTTGTATGCTGCCCCTCTCCAAAGACTCGGAGTGGCTCACAGCATATACAAAGACACAACAGTACAGTTAATCCAATTAATATACTCCTATGTCAAAGGCACAGGACTGCCAAAAGTGATATAGGGGCCATTAATTGATAATGCCTTCTACGCTTAACGAATGTTATAAGTGATTAGAATGAAAATGACCTCAATTTAAAAAAAAACAGTTTTTGGATGAAATTCTGTCCCTATTTGAGAGACTCTCATAGAAATGATACATAACCTTTCAATGCAACCTACAGAATCTCTGATTGAAACCAATGAGTGAAACCAACTTACATTTCTTTCATTTGAAAGGAATTCCTCTAAGTATGATTAATGTTTGGAACCAGCCTTTCAGTGCCTTTACAGAGCTTTAGCTGAGGCCTCCAAATTTATACTCTTGGAAACATGCATGACTTCATTTAACTTACTGAAAGACTAACTAAGGATATCCCCTTTGTAAATAAAACAGAGAGTCCTGGGAAAATATTCTCATTTTCTTCAGCAATAGAGTGATCAATGCCTGGAAGGCACTACATGACTCTGTGGTTTCTCCCCCAAATCCCCAAAACTTTAAGCTTAGATTGTCTACTGTTGACCTCTCTCCATTTCTGAGGTCTGTAAGGGGCCTGCATAAGTGCACCACTATGCCTACCATCCAGTGAAGGGCTGCAAAAAATTTTACTATCACATTGTGGCCGTGGCTTATTGTGTGGGTGTGGCTTGGTGGTCATGTGACCTGATAGGAGTGGCTTGACAACCATGTGACTGGGGAGGTGGCTTATAGGTCATGTGACTGGGTGGAAGTAGCTTACCAACCAAGGTAAGTTTTCAAATAGGTGCTTGGACTCTTTTTCAGTTGATTAAATCACATTATTTGAATAGCCACAAAAAGGACAAATGACAGACAGCATTATTTGTTGAGGAGCACAGTAACATTTTAAGGTTTGTATTGAACCCACAAGGTTCAGTATGATAACAGATTAGGCAAGTAGCTCAATTTTCTTTAATTGCTATAAAAGTTTAGTTTTAGATAACAATTGAAATGATCAAAGCATTTATGGGTAAAAACATACTATTTATTTCCTATTTTAAAAGTAATTAAGGATCATACTAAGGTGATAGAGAAGGAAGGACAATTAAAAAACCTATTAAGTAGTCAATAAATAGTGCATAAACTTACTACCCCCACTGATGTCTCCCCCAGCAGCGTCCCTGCTCTACTGTCCTCTTTTATCATTACTTTTTACTGATGTTTATACAAACTACTACTATCCTATACATGTTTTACAAATAAAATAAATAAATAAATTTTTGAAGCAGAGTTGCCCAGAAGTAACTCTATTTAAAGTGAGCGCAACCAACCAACGTGAAAAAGAGAAAAAAAGGCAACCCGAAAACTTCTCCAGTACTTTTTTGCAAGAATTCCCACGAAGTACGTTTTTGACCTGCACGCGCCCTTTGCTCCACTCCCACGGAACTACGTCAGCGCATCGCCTCCAGCTTAACCTAAATCCTCCTTTATTCTCGTGGTGGTGCAAGAAAACGGGCAGGAAAAGCATAGAAACTGTCTTCTCCGCGTCGCTCTCCCAACCTGCGCTAGTTTGGGTGGAAAATCCTTTGAAAGTGTGCGTCGGGGTGGGAGGGTGACGTCCACGTGGTATTCAAAACAAGTCGCTCAAAATTCTCGAGATTTTCAAAACATTCCCGGAGGTGGTTAAAACTAAGACAGGGCTAGATATTCGTCCAAATCGAGATAATGACCTTAAAAAAAATAATAACGGTGTGCAAGGTTTTGGCTGCAACGCGAGGCTGAGAGTCTTGGTACGATCGTGGGAACCGCGAACATCTATACTTAAGGAAAGGATCCAGGAGCAGCCTTCTCTCTGTCCAGGGCTCAAAGACAGATTTAACCGGAGGGTTTTGGTTTTTTTTTTGTACGAACATCCTAAATAAAACCAGGCAAGATAGAAATATTGCATTTAAAAAAGGAGATACACGGGGAAGAAAGAGCATTTTCATATAACGAGAGGGAAAACTATTGGAAATAATTTGGGGGACGGAGGATCCAAGCTGGTTAAGAAAAAAAGAGGCGGTTACTTTAAAATGATTTTTATTTTATTTTAACAATTTGGCCGGTCGTAGCTTGTAGAGTGGATATTTAACCTCACGCTGCCTTCCACTCGGATTGTCCCTCGGATTGTCAGCTTCTGGTCGCTTCCACAAACCCATTTTCCGTAGGGCGGGGATGGGAGCGACGCGTGGTAAGCGCGGCATGGGATGACTCAGGTGTAAGACTTTATTACACAAACCCCATACAAAACCCGGCGGAATCTTAAGAACGTAATGCGCCTTATTATTTGATAAGGCGGCGGGTATGCTCAGCAAAGCTCATCTTAATTTTTTTCTCTCACGCCGTAAAATACCCGCCGGAGACCACCAAAGGAAGAAGCGACAAGTCACCCTGCGGCGGCCCTTTTTTAAAGCGGCGGCACAAAATGGCAAAAGCGGGGACTTCCTTTCGGCGGCCTTAAACCAGAAGACGGCGAGACCTGCTCCCGCCTCTTCGAGCTCACCGCCCGCCCGCCCGCCTTCCTCAAAGACTCCCCGGCCCCGCTTTGCGGAGAGATGCCACAGCAGTCGGGAGCCATTACCTCACGAGTGATTCCTTCCCTCCCCCCGTCAGAGCGCGGCTGAGGCAGTTCATTTATTTATTTATTATTCAATTAATTATATTTGTCAAACAAGTATAAAGTTATAGTTTGTATTAACATAACAAAGTAAAAAGAAGTGAGAAAAAGGATAATAGGACCGAGGGACATAATAGGACATTAATTCCATTCCCTTCTTCTTCTTGTTGCTGTTATTCGAGTTCCTGTCAGGACTGAGTTCTGTGGCAGTTAAGCGTTCAAAGGAAGCCCGCCGCCTTTCCTGACTCGTATTCAACAACCTCCCCTCCTGCCCCCGCTCCGAAGGGTGCGCGTTTCTGGCCGGCGGGTTTATTATTATGATTATTATTTATTTATTTATTCATTGGATTGATTTGCCAATTGTATGGCTTCTTAGACAGCGTACTAGACCTCGCGCCGAGGGCCTTCCCTGTTCCCTCCGCCCGGGGGAGCGGGGAAGGCCTTGCGTCACTCGGAGACCCCACCCCCGCGCTCTCCTGGCCCCGCCCCCCCTCGCCGAGGATCCTTAGCATGACATCACCCTCGGCTGGAGCGTTCAGGGGTAAATAGCAGCGCCGTCCGCCGGCTATATAAATGGGGTGATGCAACCGCGCGGCGAGCCAGAGGTTCGAGAAGGCGCTCAGAGCCAGGGCTGCGATCGCTGCCAGCCACGATCGGGGAACGACAGCGGCGGCAACTTCTTCCACTTTGCCCGGAGTCCCGACGACGCGCGTTTCCTTAAAGCCCGCTCTCACCGGTCGCGAGTTCGAAACTCCCTTGTTAGTTTGCCGGGTTACTTTTTCTCGTGTAGTTTCTTTTGAAAGAAGGAAGACCTGGAGTAAAAGCAGGTAGGGAAGCGAGCGAGCGAGCCAAACTCCCGGGGAAGCGGGGGGCAAGACGAAAGGCTAAATAAGTCCGGGGGGGGGGGAACGAGGAAGGTCTTTTGATTTTTGTCCGGCTGTTGTGATGGGATGTGTATGTATTAAGGGGGGCAGGAAGGTGCTTAGAAACAACTTTGGTTCTAGGGATGCGATGGGTGATTTTGGGGGGCTTTATACAGAGGACGGAGACGGGGATTAAAAAAAAAGTCCCGATCCAAATAAATCAAAAGAGATTTTACTTTTTCTGGGCAAAACTGACAAAGCGAAATCAAAACAAAGAAAGAAAGAGAAAAAAAACCCCCAACCCGGGCGATTTCTCTTTCCCTTTGAAATGGGACCAACTGAAAGTAAAAGTTCATTCATCCGAATGAAACTTGGAGCGCTCTTTAATAAACAGGCACGCCTAAAGAAAGAGAAACTCCCAGGTCGTTTCCTTGCTGGTGGCTGTTTCTTTCTTAACAGTGCTGGCGAGGGTCGGGGGTTTCTTCCCTGGGGGGGAAGATCGGATGAAAGAAACCACCTTTCCTTCCTACTTCCAGCTCCAGAAGCTTCAGGTTCAGTTGAGATCATCAGGGTGTAAAATCAATGCGTAGGAAAAGTTATTGCGGCTAGGCGTTTTAAGGTCGTTGCCCCCAACTTATTGTTTCCAATAGACACTGCTCAAAAAAAATAAAGGGGACACTTAAACAGCACAATATAACTCCAAGTAAATCAAACTTCTGTGAAATCAAACTGTCCACTTAGGAAGCATCACTGATTGACAATCAATTTCACATGCTGTTGTACACATTCAACTTTGTACAGAACAAAGTATTCAGTGAGGATATTTCATTCATTCAGATCTAGGATGTGTTCTTTGAGTGTCCCTTTTATTATTTTTTTGAGCAGTGTATTTTCCGATGGTTTCTAGACCAAATAATCATCAGATGATTGTGTCATTCGCTCGGTTACGGGAAATTGCGGGGAAGCGGGACGGCAAAACTATTCAAAAGTTGTAACTTTATTAGCTGCTGATACCTTCGGTCACCGCTAGGTGGCGGGCTCGATGGTGGCGAGCATCGCTTGTGCTCTGAGCGGGATGCTCCGGTTTGAACTGTCCGTTTTGTTTCAGTACACAATACGATGCGAGGGAAGGTGCTTTTTAGGTGTAGAGAAATTACCTGCGTATTTCTTTCCTGGAAATTTGTGACTTATCATGCAAAAGAAAATGCACGATTCATTAGCCCGTAATAAAATATTCCTAGTGCCGGATTAAAAAGAAAAAAACAAAGTTCTTTCTTTCTTTCTTTCCTTCTTCCTTCCTTCCTTCCTTCCTCTTCCTTCCTTCCTTCCTTCCTCTTCCTTCCTTCTTTCCTTTCCTTTCCTTTCCTTCCTTCCTTCCTTCTTTCTTTCTTTCTTTCTTTCTTTCTTACTTACTTACTACATTCACAGACATTTATTATATTTTGATCCAAGGCCAGCATAAATTAACTTTTTCACATCAGAAATTAATCTGTTTTCTTATTTTTTTTTCTGATCTCGGTGGACAGACATTTTCTATTCCTGTTACCTATTGATTAATTGTTCCATTTATTCAGAATATTTTTTGCTTGCCCCAAAGCTGTCAAAAGAGCTATTGTTCAATAACAGGGATTCAAAAGTCCTTACAGATGTACACCACATCATCTGGAGTCTATCTCTCAGTCTACCTTCTGGTCAGTCCAGGTGTTAAATAAGTTCAGTTTGAAATTATAACACTGTAAAAGCACAGGTAGTTGTCAACTTATGACCTTTCTGGCCACAAGTGATTCGCTGCTGTTATTAAGTTATTTACTTATTTGTTTGTTTGTTTGGATTTCTATGCCGCCCTTCTTCGCCGACTTAGGGTGGCTTAGAAAAATAAGAATAAAATACAAGGTACAACAAGAGAAACCTAAACATAAAACTAGTGCTAAAACCCCAAAGTTATTCAAAATCAGACACTCATATTCATTCAAACACAATCCTACATTCATATCATCAGCCAGAGGAAGGTGTTAGTGGGTGCCATTTATTGGGGGTTAAGGGAAAAGGAGGGTTTTGCCTTCTCTTTCTACTCAAGATCCCCATGAACAATTGGTGGGCCACTGTGTGACACAGAATACTAGACTCGATGAACTTTGGCCTGATTCAGCATGGCTCTTTTTATGTTGTTATGCTCAACGGCCCCAAGCCTGCTGGCAAAGGTGAGTTTTTAAGACCTTGCAAAAGGTCAGGAGGGTGGGGACGGTGCGAATCTCTGGAGGGAGTTGATTCCAGAGGGCTGGGGCTACCACAGAGAAGGCTCTAGTTTATTTATTTATTTTATTTATTAATTGGATTTATATACCGCCCCTCTCTGAGAACTCAGAACTCAGGCATATAAATCTAATTGATAAAATAAATAAATAAATAAATAAATAAATAAATAAGATAAATAAGAGTCTCTCCGAGGACTCTTCCCCTAGGTCCCGCCAGTCGGCATTGCTGAGTCGACGGGACATGGAGAAGGCCGACTCTGTGGGACCTGATTGGCCGCTGGGAATACGTGAGGCAGAAGACAGTTCCGAAAGTAACCTGGTTAACATGGTTGTTAAGCGAATCTGGCTTCCCCATTGATTTTGTTGATCAAAAGGTGGCTGAATGGGGATCACGTTACTCCGGGACCAGGGGTGAAATGTTCCCGATTCACTCGTGCCTGTCGGTTGTTGGAGAGCCAGTTGTAAAGGCAAAGCAAGGCTCCGCCTACCCGCCTGGACACTGCTGTTTGGGTTGTTTTACCCTCTGCGCATGCACAGAAGATAAAAGAACCGAAACGGCGGTGTCTGGCTGGGTGGGCGGAGCCTTGCACTGCCTTCGCGACTGGTTCTCTGACGACCGACAGGCACGAGCAAACTGGGAGCATTTCATCCCTGCCTGGGACACTGCAACCATCATAAATATGACTCACTTGCCAAGTGTTTGAATTTTGACTACATGACCACAGGGATGCTGCAATGGTCTTAAGTGTGAAAAATGCTTATAAATCACTTCTTTCCATGCAGTTGTAATGTTGAATGATCACTGAATGAACTGTTGTAAATCGAGGGCTGCCACCATATTTACTTCAAAGCAGGCTTTCTGATAGCAGTTGTAGGTTGATTTCAGGATTTCAACATAGAGGTGATGTTCGGGACCTTTGAGAATTAGGTTTTTGGGTCTTCTAGGCCTGTGTTGGAGAAGGGTGAAGAGTCAGTAATAGATCTGTTATTGGATACATTGAAATTAGGAATAATAAAGTCCAAGATGAGCAAAGGACCCAAAGTTGAAAAAGATGACACAAACACAGATTGTATTGACAGCAAATTGCTTGCTTTTACTGAAGTGATCTTGTAAAAGGATAGAAGGAAAATATCTACATCTGTCAATTTTATTTATATGAAGATGAGTCATTAGCAAATCTAGGATTTATTCCAATTTAAGCTTGGAGGTAAGTCTCACTGAATTAAATGGGATTTACTCCTATAGCTAAGTCTGTGTAATATGGCTGCCCAGAAAGCCAGGGTAGTGAGTTTTCCTGGAACCAAGCCTATGAACTTCATAAGAAGCTTCAAAAAGTTTTTATTAGAGTATAATCTTAGAAGAAAATCTGCATAATTTACTCAGAAGTAAGAACCAAAGCGTTCATTGTCAGTGAGTTGATAGCACCTTGGTTTATTTTCTGTTTCCCCCTAATATATATATATATATGCATAAACATATGCATATACTTTTAAAAGGCAATAAATAAAAAACTATAAGTAAAATACATGATAATGTATTTTCATTTATTCATAATAAATGAACTATCAGAACATATTTATTTAAAATTCCAGTTCAGTTCATTAGGGATTACTCTTTAATAAATGTCCACATAGAATTTCTCCCAAATTCACTATAAAAATGCTGTTAGCAGCAAAATAAACTGCTCTACATGGAGCAAATGATGGTTAGTCAAAAATAAGATTGAAGGATTATACAGTATCTGTTTTCACATATAGAACAGTACTCTAGCCACCTAGAGTTCCTAGGGAGTTGGATGGCATAAAATTTATTTATTTATTTATTTATTTATTTATTTATTTATTTATTTATTTATTTATTTATTTATTTATTTATTTATTTATTTATTTATTTATTTATTTATTTATTTATTTATTTATTTATTTATTTATTTATTTATTGTAATTCATTTATTAAAATAAATAAATCAAATAATTTATTGAAGAAAATGCTACACTTTTGTCCAACTTTTCAACCTAAGCAGGACACTAGTGAAAAAATATCATAGTCACCAGTTTCTGGTATCATTATCAATTGCATTTCACCATTATCAATCATATTTCACCAAGTTAAATATGACCAGATTACAGTGTAAATGTCTTAAAAGGTAAAAATAAATTAAGGGTGATTATGAATTTTAGTTACGATTATAATTGTCAACGTTTATCATTTGCTTCAAAGGTCTTAAGGCATCAATAAGCAGAAGGAAGATATTCAGGGGAAAAGCCAAAGCTATATTTTAATGAAGAACGACATTTAGTTTTGATTTTTAAAAACGAGTGGAGAATCAGGTCAAGTGGTTTTACTTTAATGGTCTGAATGCCAAGCATGTTAACTAAAGGTGATCCAGCTTTTGAAGCTTCTGAGAATGGAAGAGAATAAACAGTTTTGTGAGCTTTAGTAAAATGATATTTAAATTTAATTAATATTAATATTCTACTTAATATTAAAATAGAACAGAAATGGGACCTAATACAAATAACGATTGTAGCAATGTTTAACAATTTTAAGCAATGTGGGCTTCAATTCCCAAAACTCCCCAGTCAGTTTCCAAAGTTAACAAACGTATTATATAGTGAGGACTATAATATATAGTCCCCAGCCACACCTTTTGAAAGATATTCCATTCCATCTCTCCACCCAGTTTTCTACCTCTTGGCCTCCTTCCCTCCCCATCATTCCATGGTCATGGAGCCAGTCCAATTCTCACTGGGCTGTTAGGAGTTTCTCTTTCCTCCTTTTCCTTAATGTTTGTGTCCTTCTGCAAACATTGTACTTTTCACGAAACCTGTGCAGCCTCCTTCTTGCGGATGGTTACATCATGTTGGCTCCATAGTGTATGTTTGGAAAGTGATGTTGTTTTCCTGTATTATAAAATTTGCTTCACTGTCACTCCCAGACACAGTTTCAGAAACATCATAATTTTTGCATCAGAATGCCCATGTGCTAGCCTTATTTGATTGGCTTTCGAGAAAACTCAAGAGTGCCTTTGTTGAACACTGTCAGAAGTATGCGTTAATTGATTCAGACTGAAACAGATGAGAGGCAAAGGATTTTCTACTACTATAGGAGAGAAAACAGCAAAAAATAAATAAATCCCTATTCTCCCCCATAGCGCCTATCGCCTGGAATGATATCTTCCCAAAAAGCAGGATTGTATTGGTTTTTCTGGATGTTTCCCTATTGTGTGGGCTGCATTGTTTTAAATTTCATATATTTTATGCTGCCCAGAGTGACACTTGATAAGGCAGCCTATAAATTCAATAAATAAATAAATAAATATTTGTGATGTGGAGGATTTTAAAGCAGTGATATGACAGAGTAGGTCCTTTGATATGTCTAATTCCCAAAAATGATTTCATTTCTTTTATTAGAAGACATAAAGTGAAGACCTTTTGATGTACAGAGTTAACAATCCTTGAATCATTTAGGCCAGTGTTTTTCAACCAGTGTGCCGCAGCACACTAGTGTGCCATGAGACATGGTCAGTTGTGCCGCAAAGCTCAGAGAGAGAAATTTATTTATTTATTTATTTATTTATTTATTTATGAGATTTGTATGCCGCCCCTCTCCGTAGACTTGGGGCGGCTAACAATAATGAAACAACATATAACAAATCTAATATTTAAAATAATTAAAAGACCCTTATTTAAAAAACCGAACATACACACAAACATACCATGCATAAATTGTATAGGCCTAGGGGGAAGGGAATATCTCAGTTCCCCCATGCCTGACAACAGAGGTGGGTTTTAAAAAGCTTACGAAAGGCGAGGAGGGTGGGGGCAATTCTGATGTCTGTGGGGAGTTGGTTCCAGAAAGAAAGAAAGAGAGAGAGAAAGAAAGAGAAAGAAAGCAAGAGAGAGAGAGAGAAAGCAAGAGAGAGAAAGAGCAAGAGAGAGAAAGCAAGAGAGAGAGAGAAAGAGAGCGAGAGCAAGAGAGAGAAAGACATAGAGGGAGGTAGGGAGGGAGAAAGAGAGCAAAAAAGAGAGGAAGGAGGGAAGGAAGAGAAAGAAAGAGGGATGGAGAGGGAGAGAAAGAAAGAGGAAGGAAGGGAGAGAAAGAGGGAGAGATAAATAGAGCGAAAGGGAGGAAGAGAGAGAGAGAGAATTTTTTGGTCCAAACTTTTTTTAACACCCCCCTCCCGCTCAATGTGCCCCAGGATTTTGTAAATGTAAAAAATGTGCCGTGGCTCAAAAAAGGTTGAAAATCACTGATTTAGGCTCCTTAATCTGAACTCCTTCATATGTGTTGATCTACAGTTTCCATCAACCCTGACCAATATGGGAAGGTGAAATAAATTCCCTAATAACTGGTCCATTAAAATTTTATTTAAAATGCTAATTGTTATGTGCTTCTCCCCTCCCCCCACAACCTTGCTTAAAGGGAGGGGAGCAATTGACAAAGATATTATGGCCTTTTAACATTTCAAAACATAGGTTTGGCATATCAGATATACTTACAGTAATTTGGAAGTAAAACTATGGCATGGCTGTAAATAATTATTCAATGCCTTTGTGTGCTTGCAACCACCTTGCAACAATCAATGGCAGATTTCTGGTGTAATAAAGTGTACTGTTTGTTTCTGTAACTTCTTTGAAAGTTGCGGTATAAGGCTCTGTATTGGGTTAAATAGTTCTATAGTGTATGTGACATTGGGTGAGGTATCATCAATATGCCGATGATACCCAGCTTTACATCTCCACCCCATGCCCAGTCAACAAAACGGCGGAAGTGATGTGCCGGTGCCTGGAGGCTGTTGGGGCTTGGATGGGTGTCAACAGACTCAAGCTCAACCCGGATAAGACGGAGTGGCTGTGGGTTTTGCCTCCCAAGGACAATCCCATCTGTCCGTCCATTACCCTGGGAGGGGGAATTATTGACCCCCTCAGAGAGGGTCCGCAACTTGGGCGTCCTCCTCGATCCACAGCTCACATTAGAGAACCATCTTTCAGCTGTGGCGAGGGGGGCGTTTGCCCAGGTTCGCCTGGTGCACCAGTTGCGGCCCTATCTGGACCGGGACTCACTGCTCACAGTCACTCATGCCCTCATCACCTCGAGGTTCGACTACTGTAATGCTCTCTACATGGGGCTACCTTTGAAAAGTGTTCGGAAACTTCAGATCGTGCAGAATGCAGCTGCGAGAGCAGTCATGGGCTTACCCAGGTATGCCCATGTTTCACCATCACTCCGCAGTCTGCACTGGCTGCCGATCAGTTTCTGGTCACAATTCAAAGTGTTGGTTATGACCTTTAAAGCCCTTCATGGCATCGGACCAGAATATCTCCGAGACCGCCTTCTGCCGCACGAATCCCAGCGACCGATTAGGTCCCACAGAGTGGGCCTCCTCCGGGTCCCGTCAACTAAACAATGTCGGTTGGCGGGCCCCAGGGGGAGAGCCTTCTCTGTGGCGGCACCGACTCTCTGGAACCAACTGCCCCTGGAGATCAGAACTGCCCCCACTCTTCCTGCCTTCCGTAAACTCCTCAAAACCCACCTTTGCCGTCAGGCATGGGGAAACTAAACATCTCCCCTTGGGCACGTTGAATTTATACATGGTATGCTTGTGTGTGTGTATGTTAGTATAGGGGTTTTTTAAATTTTTGAAATATTTTAATTAATTGGATTATGTATTGGATTGTTTTTTCACTTGTTGTGAGCCGCCCCGAGTCTTCGGAGAGGGGCGGCATACAAATCCAAATAATAAATAAATAAATAAATAAAATTTGTTTAAGTAAAGGTAGTACCAATGAAGACATCTAAAGAAAACCTGGTAGATGGTTCAAAATGAAGGTTGGAAACAGGATTAAGAAACTCCAGTTCTTGCTTATTTCATATAAACATTATAGAATAAATATCTTAGAATAACAGAATTAGAAGGGAGATCTTGAAGATCTTCTAGTCCAGCTCAAGCTGGAAATCCTATACAATTTCAGAGAAATGATTGTCCAGTCACATTGTTACCTTATCACAATGTTCTCACCATGTTGATTGTAGAGGCATGTCATTCTGTATACAGAGTTGGACGGGACCTTGTAGGTCATCTAGTCCAACCCCCAGCTCAAGCAGGAGACCCTATACCATTTCCAACAAACGAGAGTCCAAACTCTTGCTGAAAGTCTCATGTTTGGAACTTCTGAAGGCAAACTCTTCCACTCATTGATCACTCTGTCAGAAAGTTCCCTCTTATTTCCAGGTTGAATCTCTCTTTGATCAGTTTCCATCCATTATTCCTTGTCTGGCCTTCAGGTGCTTTAGAAAATATCTTGGTCCCCCTCCTCTCTGTGGCAGCCCCTCAAATACATTCTGAACCAGAATGTATCCTTACTGCACATTCAGCTCTGCTATCTATACAAAATACGAAATAACAGAGTTGGGAGAAACCTTGGAGGTCTTTTAGTCAAAGCCCTACTCAAGCAGGAGAGTATACCATTCTGGACAAATGTCTGTCTGGTCTCTTCCTGAAAACCTTTAGTGATGGAGCAGCCACAACTTCTGAAGGCACGTCATTCCTCTGATTAATTCCACTGTCAGGAAATTTTTCCTTAGTTCTATATAACTTTTCTCCTTTGTTAGCTTCTATCCATTTCTCCTTGACCTGCCTTCAGGTGCTTTGAGGAATAGGTTACCCCCTTCTTCTCTGTGGCAGCTCCATAAATATCAGGAAACTGTTGTCATGTTATCCTTAATGCCATCTCTGGGGTGTAATGTACATTAAATGCCTTTCTTTCTACCATCCAAGATAAAGGTTGGAGTTGTACTAGATATGCAAAAAGTCCATTATCAATGTGCAGAACTCAATACATCTTGAAAACCTTCCCTGATTCAGGAGTTGCTTTATCAAATTTGAGATGTCAAAACCTAGTTTGGGTTACCTAGTAGTGAGGAAAGGTCAGTGACTTCAACCAACCATCTGAAGCACAGCTGAGAATGTGGTCAAATACAGTGTGGTAGTTGGGGTGGCATTACTATAGCCTTGAAGTTGTAGTAATTCTCTGGAAAGTGTTGTGGTGTTGCCAGAATTCTCAGCTGTTTCTCTACCACAACATTGATATAATGAAGTCCTGGCTAGTCCCCAAATTCCCAAGAAGTAGTGATAGAGAAAACATTACAGTAATGGCAATATAAGGAAATGGCATTCTTATCAGACACCTATAAACCACAATTAATTATGATACCTACACGTGTGCATGCATCCCAGCATAAAGTTACCCACTCTTTAGAGGAAAGAAAGAAATCTTGTTGGCAGCATCATTTATTTTTTTAAAAATTTAAAATTTTATAAGATAGGTTCCTATCCCTACAAAGCTAAAACAGATATGCTTTTTCTGTGTATCCCATCCAGAATTATAATGCTCTTTATGATAAATGGAAGATGGACATGCATCAACTGTGACTAATGCTAGGAACAGCTTCTGTTGCCAGTTGAAGGTTTAAATGATTTAAAAAATTTATTTATTTATTTTGTCCAATACACAATAATACACAATGAAGGTTATAGAGGATATAGTAGAGAAAATATAGGAGATATAGGAGAGACTATAGTACAGGGGACGGAAGGCACTCTAGTGCGCTTATGTACGCCCCTTACTGACCTCTTAGGAATCTGGAGAGGTCAACCGTGGATAGTCCTAAGGGTAAAATGTTGGGAGTTAGGGGATGATACTACAGACTCCGGCAATGAGTTCCACGCTTCGACAACCTGATTACTAAAGTCGTATTTTTTACAGTCAAGTTGATAAATGGTAAACCTGAGCACTGTAAACCTTTGTTGTCTTGGTATTTTCTATCTCTTGAAACCATTAAGGAATATCGGGACTTTGAGCTGTGACTCATGGTTTAGGGGATTTCTTAGCAAAATTACACATTTTTCCTCAAGATCTATGTAAATTACAATTCCAGGAAATCATTCCTTTGATGATCGAGAGATCTGAAACCATTGGGATTTCTACTTTTCTTGTTTGAAGTCAGGTCTATACACCATTATACTGTTACACAGAAAATACAGTGGTGCAAAGATTAATATAGACACACTCTATATATTGTCAAATGTTTACATGTCTTTTTCAAGTAGCAAAGCAGGTGTCCATGTCCATCTTGAGATACATATTTAATTGTATGTGGAGATGCTTTCTGTGTTAACTACTTTTTGTGTGTATTTTGAAGGCCCAGAACTTGTGTGGACATAATACAAGCATTAAGGAAGTAAATAAAGACTGAAAGTCTTTAGTTTATTTCATAAATAAATTTGGATTTGCTTTGAATTTGATCTTTAAAATATCACTTTAAATAAAACAATCAATACTGTGCGTTTGTTCACAACGGGACTTGTCAAACTCTATTGCCTGAAATTGCAAAAAAAAATATTGCATAAACTAAATTCTGTTTAACAGCTTATGGAATTTGCTTGTGTATATAAATTCTAAAGGCAATTATTGATTTGTCTATTGTGAATTGTAATATTGCTATGATTATGTGGTAGTTACTGTGCAAAGTAGATTTCCTTACCTGCTTAAGGAAACAAATACATAAATAATACTGTCCTTATATGTCCCAAATATATTTTTCCCAATAAAGACTAAGGAATATGGTTGATTTTATGTGTGAAAGGGCATACATTGTTGTTGTTGTTTTTTTTAAAAAAAACTCATTCCAAATTACAGTACTTGATTATGCCTTATGATGCCTTATGGTGTAGCACAGGCATAGGCAAAGTTGGCTCTTTTACAACATATGGACTTCAACTCCCAGAATTCCTGAGCTAGCATGATTGGCTCAGGAGTTCTGGAAGTTGAAGTCCACAAGTCATAGATGAGCCCACTTTGCCTATGCCTGGTGTAGCATCCTTCTGAGATCTAGGCTGACCCAACCATGTAAGCCCTCTGAAAAGCCCTGAAGAATTGGTTTTACACTTAGCACTGTGGCTAGATTAGTTGAGCCCAATATGAATGAATGACTCTCAGCTTTATTATAATACAGTTTTACTAAGGTTTTTTTTTTAAGTTTTGCATTGAGCATAAACTGCTCAGAGTCACAAGACTGAGATGGGTAGCTATATAAATACAATAAATGAATAGATGTCGTTCTGTGGGTGAATATATAATCATTCTATCAATATCTAGTTATGAGCCAGAATCTCATTTTTCAGTTATTGATTTTCTGAATTCTGTATTAAATGTTGCACCCATTATTATTATTATTATTATTATTATTATTATTATTATTATTATCATTTCTTCATTAAATTTTGGAAAAATTCATTCTTTTCTCTCTTGTTTCCATGCAGCAAAATGATGCTCCAACACTTGGGCCAGGTGTCTGCTTCAGAAGTCAGTGCTTCTGCAATTATTCCATGCTTGTCCCCTCCAGTTTCCCTGGGCTTTGAAGATTTCACAAATCTGACCCCATTGGTGAAAGAGGAATTAAAATTTGCCATCCAAAATAGGTGCCTTTCTCAGAGGATGCCCTCCACCTTGGATACAGTCATGGTTTCTGATAGATCTGAAGAAACATCTATTTTAAAAAGAGAGGTACTTTATTTTTATTTTTAAGCTATGTTCACCTACCACTTATGCTTTCTTAAAGCAGAGAATGTCTTCCCTCTGCACTATTATTATTTATCATTTTAATAATAATTAAATTAAATTTCACAGTATAAAATACAAATGAAAATGAGAATAATTGGAAAATGGGGAAGGGAAAGAAGGAAAAAGGCCAAAGGGGAAAAGGGAAAAAAAGAAAAGCATTTACTTCTGGCTCTTTTTATAGCAGTGGAATAAAATATTACAGCCTCAACTTTTTATTTTTACATATTTAATATATATTAGTGATATCTATAACAACCAAATAATCAGCAAAATCCAAAATCAAAGTTTGACACCCCCCCCCCCATTTCAACACAAAATCTAGAAGCAAATTCCAAGTAGAACCGAAGTTGGTTGTGTTCTTTTCTTTGATTACAGCATGGGTATCAAACTTGCCACCCCATGTTGCCATTGCGTGATGTTGTTTCTCCTTCGCGGAGCTTGGGTGGGCGTAGCCTGTGCATGACACAGCCAGCCTGTGGGCCACCAGTTTAACGCCTCTGGATTAGAGCATTTAATTTAGCTATCTCTGCTAGTTCCATTTTTTCCCATCCATTATCATCATTACATAAATCAGAATATTTAATATTATAAAGTTATTAGTGACAGTGACTTTTTCTTGAATCAAAATTGGCTCCACTTGATTAGATGAAAGTAGTTAGCTTCTGCCTTCTTCCAGAAAACAGACTATTGGGAATCAATAAATAAATGATAGATAGACAGACAGACAGACAGACAGACAGACAGACAGACAGACAGACAGACATAGACAGACAGATTTCCAAGTCTAATATACAGCTTTGGGATTCCCTAATTATTTTTCATACAATAACTAATGAGATGCAATTCTGCTTATGTAGATATCCTATCTAACCATGATGACATCAAAATGATAAAGTAGTGAAGCCACGCACTAGAACAGTGATGGTGAACCTTTTTTCCCTCAGGTGCCGAAAGAGCATGCGTGTGCACTATCACGCATGTGTGAGTGCTCACACCCATAATTTAATGCCTGGGGAGAGCGAAAACAGCTTCCCCCGCCCCTGGAAGCCCTCTGGAGGCCAGAAACGGCTTGTTTCCCAACTTCTGGTGTGCCCAGTAGGCTTGTGTTTCACCCTTCCCCGGTTCCAAAGGCTTCCCTAGAGCTGGAGGAGGGTAAAAATGCCCTCTCCCATCTCCCCGGAGGCTCCCTGGAAGCCAAAAACTCCCTCCCAGAGCTTCTATGTGAGCCAAAAATCAGCTGGCTGGCACACACATCCACACTGGAACTGAGCTAGGGCAACGGCTCACGTGCCAGCAGATATGGCTCCGCGTGCCACCTGTGACACCCATGCTATAGGTCGCCATCACTGCACTAGAGCATAAGATGCAAAGTTTGTCTCATAATACATTTTAACACTTGCTGCCTTCCTGGACACCTATGTCTGCTTAGATTTCAAGATCAGACAAAGTTAAGTAGGTGCTGCCACCTGTTGTGACAAATTGGTTAGTCCCTTTGACATTTGCATTAATATGCTCGAATGGGAATGCCTTCACGAAAGACAAGCAGTGTTGGAAATGTGGTCTGAATCTGGAAGGCATCAGGAAAATGAAGGCTCCTGTAACTTACAGGTTTTATAGTTATGCAATATAACACACTTCATACATTCCTGGGTCACATGCTTTTCAGAAAGGACTACATTATAATATAGTTCATTTTGAACTTATAAATTCTTCATCCCCAGAGATTTTTTTAAAAAAATGAAAAATGTATCTGCATGAGACTTTATGAGCATTGATAATACTTCCTACTCATTTTCTCTATGTTAAGAAAATATATTCTATCTTGCTCCGAAGCATCATTTTAAATATTCTAATTGTAAGGTTGTGCTCTGGTTTCTGAAGATAAGCCTTATTAGGATTTAAACCTGCTTAGAGAATAAAATTCAGAACGAACCTACCCTCTTTAGTCAGAGGTGGGTTCCGGATTGTGTTACTGCCAGTTTGCTCAGGAATGCGCTGTGTGCGTGCATGCGCAGTACTAAAAAAAGCTACGCATGTGAAGAAGAAAAAAAAACATAGCGCCGCTGAGAAAATCGGCTTGAGGGCATAGCAGACCTGGGTCGCTGCCAGTTCCAGCGACCCAGGCCACCAAAGTTACTACATATTCTATAGAACTGGTCTGAACCAGTAGGAATCCACCTCTGTCTTTAATAGATCAGATAAATCCAAGTATATTTGATGCTATTTGGAAGCTGTAGGGAAGCTTCTTCAAGGTTTTCTGACTTACCGTACATCAATCTTCTTAGAGGTTTTCTGAGGTTTTCTGACTTACTGTACCCCAACCGTCTATGTTCCTACGATCTCCAAAACATGCCAGACAACTTCTATTCTGTTTCATACAAGGTTAAAGGGCCAAACTAACCAGTTGGTCATTTGGTTAGCAAGGAACAAATCAGACTTACTGTTATTATAACATCTGTAGGAAACATAGTTTCTCTCTTGCACTCTCCTGCCCCCTTTTTGACTGATCCAACCCCAATCTCTCTGGATTCTATTAGTGCGCACCCCAAGAAGATGATAGGAAAAAACGTCGGAGAGAAAGAAATAAGATTGCAGCAGCAAAATGTCGAAACAAAAAGAAGGAAAAAACAGAATGCCTGCAGAAAGTAAGTTAACCAATACTTTCTAATTAATACAGTACTGCATCTGCAAAATATAAACACATCTATGTAAAGTGAAAATTTCCTTAAAATTCCATGGATAAAATAACTGAAGATTTTCACTGTGAGCTGTTGATTAATTATAACATTGGTAAACATGTTAAAGATGAAATAACTCAGGCTCATCAATCTGGAGAGAAAATGTAAACTTACACTAAAACTTTAGAAGTAGTTTAGAAGTGCTTAATTAATTAAGATTTCTAACTCAAATAATAATGTAAAATCGTTTCTTTTAAAATGTAAACAATTTTCAAGTCATTATTTTTCTTTTCCCTTTTCCCTTTTCCCCTTTTCCTTTTTTTCTTTCCCTCCCTCCCTCCCTTCCCTCCCTCCCTTCCTCCCTCCCTTCCTCTGGTTGTGTTG
The DNA here is from genome assembly GCF_031021105.1 of Erythrolamprus reginae. NCBI lineage: Eukaryota > Metazoa > Chordata > Lepidosauria > Squamata > Dipsadidae > Erythrolamprus > Erythrolamprus reginae. The sequence continues at coordinate 365,499,879 of NC_091950.1, read as the reverse complement.
GACTGAATCTCTTATGTTTCCCAGCTATCAGAAAAATTAATAGAGACCATCAGATTGCAGAAAATAGAGATAGCAAGTGATAATAATAGAAACTTTTTCTATTCATTAAATTTACCGATATATCTTCCCTCTCCTTTCGAATGCCTCCCTTAGTTGTTTTCCCAGCTCCTACCCTACAGGTTGAGATATAGTGACTGAACTATAAATGATCAGAGCCTTGGGCTAGAAGACTCCCAAGGTCCATTCCAACCCTATTATTCTGTGTATTATGTATTATAATTATCATGAACCACACTCTACTCCCTTGAACCATTGAACCACAAGACAGGAATTTGTTTGGTTGACTTGGAGCTGCAACTTCAAGAAACAGAAGATTCTTGTGGGAAATTTAAAATTGGATGAGTAAAAAGATATACTGTGAATAGGAAGATAAAAGTTTGTAAAATGAATATGGAAAGGAATGAGAAGTCATTTAAGGTATATGAAAAATACACTGGATAGCCTGAACATGGGGAAAGTGAATAATTTTAGCTGCAGAATTCTACATAGAGATCAAAAGATACAAAGGCAAAAAGATATAAAGAGGAAGTCATCATAACCATCTATGTAACTGTGACAGAAAATGGGTTTCCATAGCATATTTCCCAATATATATTGTCACATGAATGAGTCCTAAGCTACATATTTTTTTTGTTTTTTCACTTGTATTTTTAACACTTCCACTTCTATGTTTTCTCTTTTCTTTGGTTACCAGGAGTCAGAAAAACTGGAAACAATCAATGCAGAACTGAAAGCTCAGATTGAAGAGCTGAAAAATGAGAAGCAGCACCTGATCTACATGCTCAATCTACATAGACCCACCTGTATTGTCCGTGCCCAGAATGGTAGGACTCCAGAGGACGAAAGGAACCTTTTCATTCAGCAGATCAAAGAGGGAACCTTGCAAGGCTGAACCATAATGAGGCAGTGCTCAATGTTCTTTAGCCATGCTTCTTACCATTAAAACAACAACTTGCCATCCCAAGCCAGAAGCCACGGAGAAAAGAAATTTCAGCATTTGTGGCCTCCATTTACTCAAGAGAAGATGGATCTGACATGATTTTGCTGAGAAGAAAGGACTATGGTAGCTTAGCTTCAGCTTTCCCTAGCAAAGACTTAACTGGGTGGAAGAGAGCCACAGCCTTTGCTCCAGGTCTAAACAGCTGCCACACTTGCTATCCTAGAAGTAATATGGCTCTAGGCTTCTTAAACTCCTGCTGGCATGCACTTGCAATGTTTCTGGTAGGGCTGAAGGGCCTACCAGATGCAGGTCTGTTGAACTGCCAAGCTGAAAGGATTCCACTCACTAGATAGAGAATGTAGGTGGACTGGTTTGTGTTTTGTTTTGTTTTGTACTTTCAAAGAAAAGAGGTTAGCAACTTCCAGAACACTGTTTTCAGTTCCAAAAGGCATTGCAATATAACGGGAATTGCTATGTTTCTACAACTAATACAAGATTTAACTTGGGCACTGCACTTTGTTAAAAACTGTTTTCGTAAAAGCCCTCCTGTGGGTTTTTGATGACTCAGCTTAGAGGTGATTGTAGGACAATGTGACAAGCTTCAATGTATTGCAGAATTGCTCACTGAATTAAGACTCAATATACCACACTGGAGCATTAATATACTTGGCTTACTTTAAGAAGGGGGAATGTCCCCTTCAAAACTCAATTGATGAGTCACCTGCAGTATTCAAAAGACTTATACAACCATAGTATAATCACTAGAGATGTAAAATTGTGATTTATCTTGTCCTCGTGATTTTCATCTTACAAATGTTACCTTGGCACAATCTTTTTCAGAACCAGAGAATGTAATTGCTGGCAATTTACAAATATTGATTTATATATAGACATTGATTAAGTGAAAACATTATCTATGTTGAGGATTATGGCTCTGCTAGGAATAGAGATGAAAAAGTACACTAAAGGTGGGCTCTGTGGTTTGGATTTGCTTTGATGGAATGCTTCACATCACAGAAGCAATGATATTCTTTTCATGACGCAAGGTGACACAATACTTCTTGGTGAACCTGGATTTGGGGTTGCCTTGAATCCTTGCCTGGCAGGTCCATGAGTCAGAAGAGACTTCGAGACAGCTTCTGGAAGTACCAGAAGAAGCTTGTATATGCGCAGAAATGTCTTTCATCTAGTGAACCTGTCAAAGAAAACAGTCAGAACCAATAAAATGATGTAAAATGGCCCTTTTGCTTTTAGAAATGGGTCAGGGGAATGCCACTGTATCCCTTTGAAGACTGGATGAGGAAATAGCCCAAGAACCTTGACTACTTCTTAAGAACTTCAAAGAAAGCCCAGGAGATGTTTCTTTCATCATTCTGTAAAGTAGTAGAAGCCAGTACTGGGGGCTTCCTAGTTGTATTTAACTGCTGAGTCTCAGTCCATGTTGGGCAACAAAATTTGAATCTCCTTAGAATTATGGGAGCATACCTTTAAAACCAGCATTGGCCTTCCATATAAACAACAAAATTAAATAGTTTGTTTAACTGCAATGTTAACTTTTAGCTTAAACTTCTTAAAGTGCTCTTCTGCAGGTCCTTCTTCTAGATATGTAACAGCTAAATTCTCTGAATTTCCAACCAGAATGATCAAGAGACAATGAACACTAGGAATTATGGGAGTTATTGGAGTATTTCTTTTGGATGACCAATGTATTATTTCTAAGGTTCTGTTATCACTGGGAGGTGCTATGATTGTATTATTCTTACTATTTACAGCTGAAGGAACGATTGGCTTAGAGCAGTGTTTCTCAATCTTGGCAGTGTTACAACAGGTAGATTTCAACTCCCAGAACTCTGGAAGTTGAAGTCCACCTTTCATAAAGCTGTCAAGGCTGAGAAGCACTGGTTTAGAGTGAAACATATGGTGAAATGTTGTGAAGCTGTAATTAGATAAAGCTGTAATTTTGATCTGGGAGACTCTGTCCTGATGAATTGTAGCAACAAAGGACTGAGGAGAAAAATGTCCCCACCTTTGCTCCTTTTCATACTCTTGGTTAAACTGAAATGCAGAAGGTTAAATCTGGGACCTCTTGCAAAGGAAGCAGATGCTATGATTCCTCCCTACTTCCCAATAGATTTCTTCACAGACTAACCTTCTGGTTGAAGTCCTGACTGGGATAAAACCCCAAGCCCAATCCTTCAATTATCTACACGTATGACTAATTTCAACAGTGCCAATCATTGTTACACAGTAATGATGGGAAGGGAGGATTAATTCTGGATACCATATGCCTTGTTCCAAAGACCAGCCTCAGTTCCCAGGCTCTCTGCATAGTCCTAAACAGAACAAGAATATTGTGTCTCAGATTTTAACAATTCTTATTTATAATGAAGAATAAAATTGAATCAGGAAGTCTGTACGATGTTGAATATAATTTTAGATCTCAAATTCTGGAAAATTGAAGGGTTTGTTTCCAAAACCTATATTCTTTACAAATTTCAAAATAGTACAGAACCAAAATTACAAAAATGAACAAAGTTCAAATGTTTTCTGAAATATGTTATAGAATATAAATTGGAAAGCTCAAGTTTTTAACTTTGCAATTTTTTGCTCTAGAAAAACTTGAGTTTTAAAAAATGGCGTATACTTCTTTAAAAAAGAAGAATGCTCAACTCTTTTAGGTAAATTACAATATTTGCATGTTTTAGTTTCTGAGATCTATTTTATTTAATGACAAAATTGAAGCAGTAGATTAAATAGCTTGCAAAAAGAATACTTTGTCCAAACATTACTTCTGTTAAAATTCATATGCATATACAAACAGCAACATCAAAATGTAGACTCTCTGTATGGACTAGCTTATTTCTTATCTGACACTAATGTTTACATTCTGTAACAGAAATATTTGATATGCTTTCAATAATCTGGATATACAGTATTGTTATGTCCATTATATTACTGTGTTCCAAATACATATATATCTCATGTAACCAAAATACAAGGAAATGGGCCAAATTCCATCTCTGTAGAGAAATATTTTTTCTTCCAGCATCTAAAATTGCTTTTTCTGAAGGTTTTCTTAAATCACCATATATCCCAGAGACCTTTGTATATCAATTTGTTGACTAAACTTTATATGGAAGGGTATTATGTAACTGCTAACTTCTAGCAGCTGAGTAAATTGGGTTTATTTAACAATGATTCTATGGACCTCTGCAGTTACATCTGTTTACATAGCATATAACCTTCTGTAACTGTTGTTGTCTCTGAAAACTTTCATTCAAGGTAGATGCTGTGAACGGGATCCAAAAATTAAAAGTGGAAGGAAATATGTAGCCTATGCTTCAAGGGACATTGAAGACTATCCCAATAGGCTCCATCATTAGGGTAGCATGTTTCTTGCTTTAGTGTAAGTTGTCTTCAACACGAAAGTTGAAAAACATGGCCAGAGTAGAGGGAATCTGAGAGTCACTTTAAAAAAGGAGAAAAGAGACCTAGAAATTATCTATGCCCAATTAATCCTTAAGCAGTAGCCCAAGCTACTACATGAAGGAATTAGTTCAAACCCTCCCCATTCCAGTGAGATGCACTGTATGATTTACTTACATCCTAGGAATGGTTTCCAAAAGTGCTTCTACATACAAATGTGTACAGTATATATGTCAGCCAATCTTGTAAGCTCCTTTTACTTTTTTTCCTGTTTGTTTGGGTGGGCATTGGTGTATTTGTCTTCATGAATCTTCTTGCCGTTCTATCCCAGTTTTCACAATTACAGTATATTTCTTCTACTTTGGAAGAACATCTCAGGATTTGCTTTTCTTTTGTTTAATGAATGGGTCTAGAATCTCATAGATACATGCAGTAGAGTTTTTGTAAGCCGAAGATAGCTTCCACTTACACAAAGACTCTCTGAGTTCAAGGCTCTTCTCAAGGTAATAAAAGTTACCTTCAGTGCTAGCACAATATGATACTACCAAAGGCATTTACAGACCCACTGTCCGTATATTTCAAGTGTTTCCAAAAGCTATTTAAAAAAAACCCAAAAGTAATTTCTGATGCTGTTTTATGTATCATGTTATATAGACCATTTCATGAGAGAATCAAGATTTTTCCCTTAAATATTTTTCTATGCGTATTTGATATCCTATTTAAAATGACGCAGGCGTCCTGCTGCTACTGCTGCTGTTGCTTCAAGTTACACAAATGTTGTTAACTAGCATGCCAAATGTTTACTAAAGTGCGGCTACCTTTGTCAAAGATATTTCTTTGTTGAGCTGTGGCTGTTCATTTGAGTTTGGAGACAGCATATGCCTCAAGGTGGTGCAAGGTATATATATTTTTCATTGCTTGAGAGAGAATAATCGACAGAAAGACTGGGTGTAAAAAATTGTGTAATCCTATTCTATTTTCAGGTCTGTACTCTGATGAACTCTGTCAGAGGAAAGCTACCTGATGTAACTTTGCCTATTTGTAATAACTGTGTGATGTGATCATGGTGGAATTTCCCCTTATTATCTAAATATTATCTAAAGAAGGGGACTCCAACCTTGGCAACTTTGTCTTGTGGACTTGAAGCCCACAAGTCTCAAAGCTGCCCAGGTTGGAGACCCCTGATCTAAAGCATATGCAAACCCCTACCAGATCAGATATTGTTCTTTGGGGTGGTTAGGAAATATTTGAATGGGAGAAGTGCATGAATGTATTTATCTATTTTTATTTGAACATTTAATAATACAATAAAGATGGTTTGTTTTTTTATTTTATGTTTTGATACTTTCATAATAATAAAGACTAATGTGTGTTTTCCCCTATTTGGCTTCATTTGTCTTGTTTGAAGGACCAATGTTCATGTAGAACCTCTAGAAAGATTATTTTTTCAGTGTGTCCTAACTAATGCCAGTTTGTTGCATGACTCTTAGCTAGTGACCATGTTAAGCCAACATTATACCTCACTTCCCACTTTGTGCCAATGTCATTGTTTTTTTTCTGGACTTCTATTGCCTTCACTCACCATGCTATTGTAGGATATGCTCTGCACCTGGAATAAACTGTCCAATTAGTCATCAGTCAAACTAGCCTGAATATTTTCAAAAAGGTTTTGTATGTGCAGTTTCTATAACTAATACAGTACTAATGGTCATGGCTCTTCCATTAAGTTATGAATAGGATCTCCATGATTGGCATTAAGTTGATTTCCCTAGAAGCATGTTCTTCAATCCTCCAAATGTATTAGGAGTATAATGCCTAGAATATTCAGTTCATAAGATTGGTAGAACTGGATAATTCAATAGAATTGAATTAATAGAAGTTCAACATATTTGGTAAACCTCAGTTTAGGGAAGATTTCTACATCATTACATTTTTTGCATTTAACTGCTATCAGTCCAAATATCAAGCTCAGTGGATATAAATAATTGCTAGGGCAACCACATGTTTTGTCATACATACATACATACCATACATAACAAATTTCTATCTATGCTTAAACAATGAGAAAAGGCAATTCTTTCAGAATTTAATTCAGATCATAAATTAATCACCAGTCACACTGAGATACTATGTAAGTACAGAGATGATAGAGAGATAGATAGATAGATAGATAGATAGATAGAGAGAGAGAGAGAGAGAGAGAGAGATGGAGAGATGATAGATATATGATAGGTGAGAGAGAGAAAGATAGATAATAGATAGATAATGGATTTCAGAATAACAAAAAATGACCTTCATATTTCCAGTGACGGGATTTAAGTAATTGTCCTTTTTTTTCTTATTAAATTTGAAAAACCCAAATGTAACTTAATAGAACTCTATTACCATTTTTAAAAAATCAAATGTATATGTCTTACTCCATTTAAGCGCTTATTCTCACTTCCACATCTTCAGTTCTGCTTTTTCAGTGGCTGCTCACCATCTTATCTGTAAATGAATTTTTGGACACTTAAAATTTTGCAACTGTTTTGCAAACCTATTGACTTAATTGCCTCTTTTAAAATGCTTTGTTTATTTCTACTGCATTTTAATCAGTTTGGAGTAGTTTTTTGAAAAATGTTGTCAGCTACGAAGTAATGTCCGACCCATTGCGACCCCATGGACAATGTTCCTCCAGGCCTTGTTCTCTACCATCCTCTGGAGCCCATTTAAGCTCATGCCTACTGCTTCAGCGACTCCATCCATCCACCTCATTCTTTGTCGTCCCCTTCTTTTTTGCCCTCAATCTTTCCCAGCATAGGCCCTTATCCAGTGAGCCCTCCCTTCTCATTAGGTGGCCACAGTATTTGAGTTTCATCGTCAGGATTCAGACAGAGTTTATCTCCTCCTCTGATCTTGGACTGGCCGATTTGATCGTCTTGCGATCCAGGGGACTCGCAGGCAATACAAGGCAATGGTAAAAGATCCTGATCCAAAAATGACTCTGTTTATTTTTCCCCCTGTCAACTTCTCCCTTGCTTTATCACCCTTTCTTTGAGCTATCTTCTAGTTCAGTGATGGCGAACCTATGGCATGGATGCCACAGGTGGCACATAGAGGCATATCTGCTGGCACGTGAGCCGTTGCCCTAGCTCAGCTCCAACGTGCATGTGTGTGCCAGCCAGCTGATTTTGGCTTGCAGAGCGGTTCTTGGAAGGCATTTTTGGCTTCCAGAGAGCCTTCGGGGGAAATAAGGGGAGGGCGTTTTTTCCCTCCCCTACCTCCATGGAAGCCTTTGCAGCCTGGGGAGGATGAAACACGAACCTACTGGGCCCAGCGGAAGTTGGGGAACAGGCCATTTCTGGCCTCCAGTGGGCCTCCAAGAGGTAGGGGAAGCTGTTTTTTGCCCTCCCCAGGCATTGAATTATGAATGTAACTGAATTTAAACATGCCTGGGATAAACATACAGTGGTACCTCAAGATACGAACAACTCGTCTTACGAACAACTCGTGATACGAACCCGGGGTTCAGAAAAATTTTGCCTCTTCTTACGAACTTTTTTCGAGTTACGAACCGGCGTTCAGAGACAGCTGGGAAGCCGCGTGGCTGTTTTAAAAGGTGACAGCCGGGCGGTGGGGCTTCCCAGCAGCCTCCCGAATGCCGGTTCGTAACTCGAAAAAAGTTCGTAAGAAGAGACAAAATTTTTCTGAACCCCGGGTTCGGTTCGGGAGGTTGCTGGGAAGCTCCCCAGCCGCGCTGGGGGGCTTCCCAGCACCACCCCCAAACCCCGAACCCGGAAGTTCGGCAAAAGTTCGGGGTTCGGGGGGGTGCTGGGAAGCCCCCCAGCGCGGCTGTGACCTTTTAAAACAGCCGCGCGGCTTCCCAGCTGTCTCCCGAAGCCGAACGCCAAAGCCAAACTTCTGCGTTCGGCGTTTGGAGACAGCTGGGAAGCCGCGCGGCTGTTTTAAAAGGTCACAGCCACGCTGAGGGGCTTCCCAGCACCCCCCCAACCCTGAACCTGGAAGTTTGGCAAAAGTTCGGGGTTCGGGGGGGTGCTGGGAAGCCCCCCAGCGCGGCTGTGACCTTTTAAAACAGCCGCGCGGCTTCCCAGCTGTCTCCCGAAGCCGAACGCCAAAGCCGAACTTCCGCGTTCGGCGTTCGGAGACAGCTGGGAAGCCGCGCGGCTGTTTTAAAAGGTCACAGCCGGGCGGCAGTGGTTTTTTTGCGGTTTTTTTTTTGGTTGCACGGATTAATTGACTTTACATTGTTTCCTATGGGAAACAATGTTTCGTCTTACGAACCTTTCGTGTTACGAACCTTCCCCTGGAACCAATTAGGTTCGTATCTTGAGTTGCCAAGGTTGGGAAACACTGCTCTAGACTATGACTATCACACCCTGTGGCATGAGTCTTCTCCTGATTCTTTCCCTTCTCCTCCATGCAGAGAAGGCAAGTCCCATAGGTTGGCTTCTGTCCAAGTGCCTGTCTTTTTCTTTCAGGGGTTCTTCTCACTAGTCTTAAAGATTTAGGGGAGAACAAGGAAAGGGAGTCTTTGTAATAGCGAGGGAGAGGGGTGGGAAAGCAAGGGGGCAGTGATGGCCTGCTACCAAAAAAGTAAGGTGCTATGTTCCAGTAGCGATTTTTGGGATGGGTCCACAGTGTGCGCCCCCAACGTGGACCACATATGCCCATGAGAGATTTAGCTTTTGCATATGTGCAGCAAGCAAAGTCTCCCATGAAGACCCTTGCACGAGTGAAATTTCACCATTTTTTACTGATTTTTTGCTTCTGAGCATGCGCGGAAGCCAAATCCCACATCAACCGTCACGGAGGGCACACCGGCAACGCCAAAGACAGCAGGCCTTCGCTGCGAGGGAGCATGCTTCTTGGAGTGTAGACAGAAACTGAAAGATGTCTATTGCAAAATCTAAGTATGGAATGCAGGGATGGACTTCTGCTGGGGTTGGGGGAGCCACAAGAATAAGGAGTCAATTGACTTGGTATTTGAATCAATCACACAATAAGAAAGGATATTTGCTGACCAAGAAGAACATACCCATATTTTTGGAGTATAAAACACACCTTCCCCCCAAAATATGCTGAAAATTTGGGGGCACCTTATACTCCGAATGTAGCTTTTTGGAAGCTTTTCCCCCAGCCCTAATGAGGTGCTAATGCTCTTCCTGGCTTGCAGGCTTGTTTTCATTGCTACTCCCTCCAAAAAAGGTTTTTTTTTAGCCCTAATGAGTTCCTAACGATCTTCCCAGCTGGCAGTATTTTTTCATTGCTACTCCAAAGATGTTTTTTTACAGCCTTAAGTCTTTGCAGGCTTGTTTTCATTGCTACTCCCTTTGAAGAAGATTTTTTTGCCAGCCCTAACCAGATACAATGCTGAAGCTGACCAGACTAAAGATGCTAGCCAGATTAATACCTGGTAGGTAGATTTCCCCCCCCCCCCTCTATTTTCTTCCCCTGCAACTAAGGTGCGTCTTATACTCCGGTGTGGTTATGGTCTGAAAAATACAGTAAGACTCTATTATCTTAGGAGGAAAAGAATTCCACAGGGCAGGTGATGAGGAAGGAATTATGTGGAGCAGTCTCATCAGTTGCAACAGAGGTGATACTAGTTTGGAAGGAAATATTGCAGATTGCCCACTCTGAAGAGGTTAAGATATCATAAGACCAAACCAGGAATCATGAAACAGAGCTTCAAAATTTCGGTGATGTAAATGGCGGAGGAAATGACCCTGAAGGACAGGAGAAAGAGCTCCTACGAAGGCAATGGTCAGATAAAAGTGGTAAGATACCAATGCAAGAATGTAGCATGCAGATAAATCTTAGAAAGTCAGTCCCTAGTTTGACTGTCTGAGATGTGGAAGGGAAGGGAAGAAGTGGGAAAAGGACATTGAGACTTGTAAGATTCTGTTACTACAATATAGATTTACAATAAAATAGTATTGATTTGCATGATGTTGGTTTCTTAGTCTGATCTACCTTGAAGGGGACAGGAGGGGGTGCATGGACTGGGAGAGGGTAGAATATGACATCATACGTTCCTGAACTCAAGAAATGGTGGGTGGACCATACTGGCAATAGGGCAAGCAGAAAATGCAGATCTTCCCTTTCTTTCGTAAGGCAGAGAGTTAGCAGTTGAGCCACCAGACCTTGATCCCTCCAGCTCTGTACCAGGGAGGGGCTATATGTTTTTTTATGTCGGATCACCCTGGTATATTGAAGGAACGTCACAGCTCCTTTTTGCCTCTAGGCCCAACCCAGGACCATTTCAAGGCAGTTAATTTATTCATAGCCAACAGCTATATTCTGTATGTATCAAATGTTTTTATATACAGTATATCATATATACTTATATATTCACTCCTTATCTCTTATATCATATATATACTCTCCCTCCCATCTACTTCTCTTCTTTTTTACTTTCTATCTTTATATATATTACTTAATGTCTATTCTCTTCCATATGTATTGTATATTGGAGAAAGAATAAATAATAAATAAATAATAATAATACAGATTGAGTTCATTAAGTCTTTCCTGATACAATTTATGCTTAAGACCTTCCACCATTCTTGTAGCCAGTCTTTGGACCCGTTCAATTTTGTCAATATCTTTTTGTAAGTGAGGTCTCCAGAACTGAACACAGAACTGCCAATACAATACTCAGATTGAGAATTCCTTTTCCCCAAGTGCATTATTTTACATTTGGAAACATTAAACTGCAGTTTCCATTGCTTTGACCATTTATCTAGTAAAGCTAAATCATTTACCATATTACAGACGCCTCCAGGAATATCAACCCTATTGCACACTTTAGAGTCATCGGCAAATAGGCAAACCTTCCCTACCAAACCTTCCCCTATGTCACTCACAAACATATTAAAAAGAATAGGACCCAGAATAGAACAGTAGATCCAAATACATCTTCTGCTAATTAGAATTCTTTATTAGAATAGAATTATTTATTGGCCAAGTGTGATTGTACACAGAAGGAATTTGTCTTTGGTGCATATGCTCTCAGTGTACATAAAGAAAAAAATACATTTGACAAGAATCATGACATACAACACTGAAGGATTGTCATAGGGGTCAGATAAGCAATGAGGAAACAATCAATATTAATAAAAATCTTAAGGATGTAAGCAACAAGTTTCATAAGTGGGAGGAAATGGGTGATAGGAATGATAAGAAAAAACTAGTAGTAATAGTACTGCAGACTTAGAAAAGAGTTTGACAGTATTGATGGAATTATTTGTTTAGCAGAGTGATGGTGTTTGGGAAAAAACCTGTTCTTGTGTCTAGTTTTCTTGGTGTGCAGTGCTCTGTAGCGACGTTTTGAGGGTAGGAGTTGAAACAGTTTATGTCCATATTTAGAGCAAGTATCTGGCAAAATAGAGCAGGTATTCTCATAGGAGTATGTCTATGTACAAAAACCAATCCTGCCTGGAAAGACATTTCTGCCTTTAGAGGGCTCAGATAGGGTTACTGAATCACTGAGTAGTGTAACAAAGCTACCAGTAGCAGCTTCCTATATAAGATAAATTATTTTCAGTTTATTGGGTGGATGGCAGCAGTGAGACAATTTTATTTCTCTGACTCATGGTATTAAAAATCCAAATTTGTAAATAGTATGAGCTGTTCGCCAGCATGGGATTTGATGGATGTCCGTATAATTGAAAGTTCAATGTATATAAATTAAGATAAAACAGTGCTATATTTTGATTTGTAATTCTCCAAAGACAAGTCATTCTTTGTAATCCAAACAGAATGATTGTCTGAGACATTAAACTGCAAATCATGAAGGTTTTAATAGGTAGAGCTGTTAAACCTGGATGACGTATTCACTAAAGAAGTTTAAACATTCCAAGGGAAATAAAAGGCTACTAGTGATGGATGCCGTTTGTTTTCGGAACAATAAAAAACAAGGTGGCTTCAAGGCAACTTCTAGATCTGGTAAAATCTTTGTGAATCATCCCCAAAAGTTTAGAATATTTTAAATCTGTTCTCTGAGACCAGAAAGAGAACTAAAAATGTAAAAGGGAATGGCAGATTTTGATGCCATGACCTCGGCTGACATAGAAAGTTTCACAGATCCTGTTTATGGCTTCCATTCCGGTCCAAGGATTTTAAATTTTAAGAGCATCTAAACCTCTGGAGAGGTTTGAAAAGACTAGTGGCTGAGCGATCTCTAGGGAGAAATGTACATGACATATAAAAAGGATGGCTTTAGATGGCTTTAATTGCATATTTATTATTTTTATTTATTTGTTTGTTTATTTCTTTTGCCAAGTTCATATTGGTGGTGGTTCCCCCCTTCCAGAGTAATGGATGAACAGATGGAAGACAGATGTCCTTGGGAGGCAGAACACACAGCCACTCCATCTTGTCGGGGTTGAGTCTGAGCCTGTTAACACCCATCCAAACCCTAACAGCCTCCAGACACCGGCACATTACTTCCACTGCTTCACTGAGTGGACACAGGGTGGAGATGTATAGCTGAGTATCATCAGTAGGCGAGCCATGAGGTGATCAGGCTATGAGTGACTGTGAGTAAAGATTCCCAATCCAAATAGGACCGCAACTGGTGCATCAGGCAGACCTGGGTAAAGGTCCCCCTAGCCACAGCTGAGAAATATTGTTCTAATTTCAACTGTGGATCTAGGAGGACTCCAAGATTGCGACCAATTCTGAGGGGGTTGAGATTCCCCCCCCAAGAGTTAAGGATGGACAGATGGAACAGTCCTTGGGACTGCTCAGTCTTTTTTGGGTTGAGCTTGAGTCTGTTTACTCCCATCCAAACCTTCGCAGACTCCAGGCACCGGCACATCGCTTCCACTGCTTCACTGAATTGGCATGGGGTGGAAATATACAGCTGAGTGTCATCAGCATACTGTTGGAGCCTCATCTCATGCAGTCGGATGATCTCACCCAGAGATGTTAAATGTTAAATAACCACTAGAGGACAGTATGAATCAAAATATGTTTCCTTGTGCTGTTCTACCTGAAATCTTTTCTTGTCAATTATGTTTGCATCATTCCAGGAGTGCAGCTATCCATTTCCTCTCAGCAAAAAAAGACAACGGTATACAGGTAGTCCTGGACTTACAACTGTTCATTTAGTGACCGTTCATAGTTACAACCGCCGTTTTTCATACTGATGACCACTGCAGCATCCCTATGATCATGTGATCACAATTCAGATGCTTCAGATATTTATGATGGTTGCAGAGTGATCTTCTTTGGTGATCTTCTGACAAAGTCAAAGGGGAAGCCAGATTCACAACTAACTTAACAACTGTAGTGATTTACTTAACAACTTTAAGTGTTAAGCAAGCTTATAAAATGGAGAAAAGTTCACTTAACAAATGTCTCACTTAAGAACAGAAATGTTGGGCTCATCAATTTTCAGGTTCAACATTGTGGTACCTCAACTAATTACAGTATTTAGAGATACTGTTTCTTGATTGGACTGTTGGATTAGTCGATTCGTATTGCCACCATGTCACATAATACTTACTATAGAAGGAAGACAAATAAATTCCCAGCCTTTGAAAAATATATTCTAAACTATATCAACCTTAACTTAACTGTTTTTAGTATTGGATTATTGTTATATACTGTTTTATTACTGTTGTTAGCCGCCCCGAGTCTGCTGAGAGGGGGGGGCATACAAATCCAATAAATAATAATAATAATAATAATAATAATAATAATAATAATAATAATAATAATAATAACCTTCCCCAAACTTGAACCTCCCAAATATATTTATGTATATCTCCTAGAATTCCCAAGTGTGATAGAAATTCTGAGAATTGTACTATTATTATTGTTGTTGTTGTTGTTATTATTATTGTTGTTATTGTTATTAATTAGATTTGTATGCCGTCCCTCTCCGGAGACTCTGAGCGGCTTACTACAACAATACATAGTACAAATCTAATGGTTAAAAAAGAACAGTTTAAAATCCTCATTATAAAACAGTCATGCATCCACACAAACCATACATAAAATGAAACGGCCCGGGGGAATCAATTTCCCCATGCCTGGCAGCAAATATGGGTTTTTAGGAGTTTGCGAAAGGCAAGGAGGGTGGGGGCAGTTCTGATCTCGGGGGGAAGTTGATTCCAGAGGGTTGGGGCTGCCACAGAGAAGGCTCTTCCCCTGGGCTCCGCCAGATGACATTGTTTCGTCGACGGGACCATTGTTTCGTCGACTATAACCCATACAGAGAGTTCTAAGCTGGTTGAGGGAGGCTGATCTACCTTTTGACTGGTAAATCAATAGGAAACTTAATGCCATTTATTTTCATTACACATATCCTACAATACTTAGCCCAAGGTCTGTCCAAATGACCTGTATGGTATCTACATATTTAAACAATGGTCAAGATTATTTAAACATTTTGGATCTATTCTCTTTTAAGCAATCTTGAAAAATCCAGATTTACATCTGGTTATGATAACATTTCATTTACGGGAGAAACCTACATAGGCCCTGAAATGCCAATTCATGGTTGAGGAAACCACATGATATTATGATATGCATGACATTTGCAATGACAACGAATGGTGATAAGCATCTTGTTTACAATAAGAATGAGTAGAATTGTTACGTTTCTCTGGAAACCGAATGTTGCAATTGATGTGGGGAACTATGAATGATGGGAAGTGAAGTCTTTCAGTTTTTCTTTTTGGACATACACGTAAACATTGGGGAAAAGATTCTTGACTGCCCCTGAAATGCATTATGTTAAACTGAACATTTGATTTCCCAATGAAAAAAGTAAACTTATCTGAATTCAGTATTTTCTCAAACATAGAAACATAGAAGACTGACGGCAGAAAAAGACCCCATGGTCCATCTAGTCTGCCCTTATACTATTTTCTGTATTTTATCTTAGGATGGATATATGTTTATCCCAGGCATGTTTAAATTCAGTTACTGTGGATTTATCTACCACGTCTGCTGGAAGTTTGTTCCAAGGATCTACTACTCTTTCAGTAAAATAATATTTTCTCATGTTGCCTTTGATCTTTCCCCCAACTAACTTCAGATTGTGTCCCCTTGTTCTTGTGTTCACTTTCCTATTAAAAACACTTCCCTCCTGGACCTTATTTAACCCTTTAATATATTTAAATGTTTCGATCATGTCCCCCCTTTTCCTTCTGTCCTCCAAGACTATACAGATTGAGTTCATTAAGTCTTTCCTGATACATTTTATGCTTAAGACCTTCTACCATTCTTGTAGCCCGTCTTTGGACCCGTTCAATTTTGTCAATATCTTTTTGTAGGTAAGGTCTCCAGAACTGAACACAGTATTCCAAATGTGGTCTCACCAGCGCTCTATATAGCGGGATCATAATCTCCCTCTTCCTGCTTGTTATACCTCTAGCTATGCAGCCAAGCATCCTACTTGCTTTCCCTACCGCCTGACTGCACTGTTCACCCATTTTGAGACTGTCAGAAATCACTACCCCTAAATCCTTTTCTTTTGAAGTATTTGCTAACACAGAACTGCCAATACAATACTCAGATTGAGGATTACTACTACCATGTTTTCCCAAAAATATCACTCTGTCTTATATTCCTTTGAATCCTGAAATATGGCCTTATTGTTATACATTCAAAAGCCTGATTTGGTTTATTATTATAGGATGTCTTATTTGAGGGGAAACAGGGTATCTTGGCTTAACTATTTTAAACTGAAAATATTGTTATATACAGTGGAACTGAAAGTTAACATTTTACAACGTTATGACATTTGTTATATCATAATCTGTCTTTTATAATGAAATCCAGGACCGGTCTATTCAGATGCTTCACTGAGGTCAGAAGGACAAATTTATTTATTTATTTATTTATTAGATTTGTATGCCACCCCTCTCTGTAGACTCGGGGCGGCTAACAACAATAATAAGACAATATAAACAAATCTAACATTTAAGTTTAAGTTAAATTAAGAAACCCTAATTTGAAAAATCAATCATATATACAGACATACCAAGCATAAATTTTATAAGCCTATGGGGAAGGGAATATCTCAATTCCCCCATGCCTGACGACAGGGGTGGGTTTTAAGGAGCTTACGAAAGGCAAGGAGGGTGGGGGCAACTCTGATCTCTGGGGAGAGTTGTTTCCAGAGGGTCGGGGCCGCCACAGAGAAGGCTCTTCCCCTGGGTCCCGCCAGACGGCATTGTTTAGTCGATGGGATCTGGAGAAGGCCAACTCTGTGGGACCTAACTGGTCGCTGGGATTCGTGCGGCAGAAGGCGGGCCAGGAGATATTCTGGTCCGATGCCATGAAGGGCTTTATAGGTCATAACCAACACTTTGAATTGTGACTGGAAACCAATCGGCAACCAATGCAGACTGCGGAGTGTTGGTGTGACATGGGCATATTTAGGAAAGCCCATGATAGCTTTCGCAGCTGCATTCTGCACGATCTGAAGTTTCCGAACTCTTTTCAAAGATAGCCCCATGTAGAGAGTGTTACAGTAGTCAAGCCTCGAGGTGATGAGGGTGTTTGATCAAAAGGTGTAAATAATGGCTGCCTAAGCTTGTGGAATGTCCAGGGCGGGTATGTCATATGGTTTAAGACCTCATTCAGTATATGCATCATGGGCTATGAGCCGGAACACTAAATTGTGCTTGCCGCTGTGGGTTGTAAGTGCTTGTGGGGCCAGCGCGATTTTGCTTCTGCACCTGTGGTAGTAGCAAAATCGCGCACAGAGTTGCAGGTAAAACCTTGCTGAAACACGGGCACACCTATGGCTCCATGCGCAATTTCCACAGGTGCAGAAACAAAATCACGCTGGCCCCGGAAGCACTTATGAGCCACATCAGCGAGCGCAATTTAGCGTTCCGGCTCATAGCCCACTGCTGAGTGTATGTGAGAACATGATTACATTGCTGGGCATGGAAGTTGATCAGTTAGGGAACTGTTAATATTTGGGTAGGAGACTACGAGAACATTCCAGGCTATAGGCTTACTACAGCAAGATAGTGTTGTGATTCAGTCTGAGGCTCCTCAGGGAACGGCTGGAAATCTGCCGGCTCCATGCTCAGAGGAGGAGGACGAGGAACAGGAGGAGGAGGAGGACCAGGCAGACGGGGAAGAGGAATGCCAGGACAAAGAGGAGGGAGAACAGCCTGAGACCCCCGGGGGGGATCTCTCCCCAGCGAGTAGCCTGGAATCCTTAGATGAGAACGCACAAGCCATCATCGATATGAGGCAGAGAAGGGCCTCCCAACGAAGGGGACAATTAGCCAGGTATTTCCATCCCTAATAGGCAACAGCTGAGTTTGGGTGTGGTTCTCCTCAGAAAGGCTGAAAAGGCAGGCCCGCCCTTCCTGTATTGTGGAGAGTTATCTTTTGGGAGTTCTGTGACCTTGCTTCAATCCTTGGCGTTTCTGATTCTGGCTTGTGGCCTCGAAGGCTGAAAACTTGGGGGAGGCGTGGGTTTTATTATCTACAGTAGTGTGTGTGCCAGCAAGAAGCCTGTTGTATGGTCTGGCCATCGTGACTCTTCTGTGAAGCCTCATAGCATTCCAGTTTGTAAGAACAGTTTTTGTTCTCTGTGTTTGTTTTCAAAGATATAAAGTGACTTTGCTTTTTACCAGCGTGTCTGGCTGCTTTTTTCAGTTGGTGTTGAAGTCTGGGGGCACCCAGACAGAACAGATAGTACTGTATTTTCCTTCAAATTTAAGACAGAGAAAGATAGTAGCCTAATTTAAGGAAATCCAGCCAGTTACAGCTGTTGCCTTTTCTTCCCTTGTAACATCTGCTGACAGATGTGGTATCTGGTATCTCCAGCCTGCCAATATAAATTAGTATAATCATTTGCAATTTTGCACGTGATCAGAGACATTAGATGGGTTTAAGGATCTAGTTAAAATAGGCAGGACCACACGTGTTCTATTTTTCTCCTTTTTACTCAGTTTGTTGAAACAGAAAGAAGGGCAGGCACTTTCACTTTTACAGCTTCAGTTTTGCTAATGTAGTGCATTTCCCCCCCTGAGTTAGTTTGCTCTTCCCTAATGAACCATAGAGTTGCAATCACAATATCAATCTAATATATACTTTCTTCTATCTATGCCAGTAGTTACTGGAACAAATTCTAACCATTCATTTAACACTACAGAGCTGACAAAAATCCATGAGTTGCCTGACAGATGGACAGACCTACTTATCTTCAACTCATGGTAGAAGATTCTTATAGAACTTTTTCTCTACAACACATTTCTTCTACTAGTTCATGCCTTCAAATGCTCATACCCAGTGTCGAATTAATTTCTTACTATGTGTAAATTGTTCACTGGATTTCAGAGTTACTATGCAATCTAGAAATTATTTAGAAACCAACAGACAATAGCCCAACAGCCGTTGGAACTACCTAATCTATGTTAGTTATTACAGCATCTACCCAGCTACTACCCAGATTTCTTGATTACTCAGCTTCTATTTCCCAAAATCTTCTCTGATTATATTTTGACTTCTAATCTGACACTGATAGAAATCCCTTTGAACCTCCTTCTTTTCCTGTAAAAATCTCAAAAAAATTCCCATAAAAATCTAAACTAGTCCCTACTCTTACCTTCTGATCAACTAAGTGAGTGTATTATTTCAGTGTCTGCATGGATGTGTAAAAAGCCAGCAAGACTCTGGAGGAAATCAAGCTCACCACACCGTCTCTTCCTTTGACTTCTGCTTTAATGAGGCATTGCCTCCTTTTTGGCATGGTATTCAGCAGTTGCTGCTGTATAGAGCTGACCTGAGATTAAATTCACATAAGCTGTAAAGATAGGACAAGTTTTATGAAGCATGGTTCAAAAACCCAGACACAGTTATGCGTCTACAGAGAAAATAGATAGGTAAATATGGACTGATACAAAATTCCTGCCATATTTTTAAAGATAAGCATGTGCACATCCCAAAACTTGTAATCAGTTCCAGTACCAGATTCTCCCTAGTATGACATCTGGCTTTTTCCTGCCCTCCCCAGCAGCTGCATAAATATAAATGCAAAATGTGTATTATGTATGGAACTTGAGTGCCAGAAACTGTCTGGAACCCATACCACATCTCAAACATCAACACCCTTGAAAATGTCCAAAGATATTTCACCAGAAGAGCCCTTCACTCCTCCACTCAAAACAGAATATCCTACGAAAATAGACTAACAATCCTGGGCCTAGAAAGCCTAGAACTACGGCGCCTAAAACACGATTTAAGTATTGCCCACAAGATCATATGCTGCAACGTCCTACCGGTCAATGACTACTTCAGCTTTAACCGCAACAACACAAGAGCACGCAACAGATTCAAACTTAATACGAACCGCTCCAAACTTGACTGTAAAAATATGATTTCAACAATCGAGTTATCGAAGCGTGGAACTCACTACCGGTCTCAATAGTGTCAACCCCTAACCCCCAACATTTCTCCCTTAGACTCTTCATGATTGACCTCTCCAGGTTCCTAAGAGGCCAGTAAGGGGCGTATATAACTGCACTGGTGTGCCTTTCGCCCCCTGTCCAATTGTCTTTCCTTTCTTTCACTTATCATATCTCTTTTCTACTTTTCATATATCCTCTCCTCTAAGTTCACTTTTACCCTTATATATATTAATACATGTCTATTTTTCTTACTATGTACTGTATTTGTGTATTGGACAAATGAATAAATAAATAAATAAATAAATAAATAAATAAATAAACAATTGCTGATCTATTCTCTCATAGATCGGCCAGTAGATTCCAATTTTCCTTTTGCCCATTTTTGTTCTAGAGGTTTATGTAGCTAGAATACATTTCACAAAACATCTGAGAAAGTTTCTGTTTCAGTTTCTCATAGTGCATGCAGAGGGCAATGAATACTTACCTGGAAATTAACTTCCTTCCTTGTCTCAGAGAAACAGGCATCAAAATACAATTCTAAGAAGTCCAAATTATCATTTTTATTGTATTGTGGTAAACTAAGGAAATTTGTGGTTGCACATTTACTACTACTGTTAAACGTGTTTATGGTCAATAGTTCAGCTATCACTAAATGAAAATCACAGGTAAAAAGCTCTTGTTTGCAGGTATTATTTAGTGCTGATAGTATTCACTGATGTGCATGGGCATGCCCTTGTGCAGAGGGTATTTACTGAAAAATTGAAGAACAAATTTTTATTTTTAAATTCTATTTTGCAATATTCGGGTTTACTAATGATAGAAGAACTTGATGTAGAATCCCAGGTCATTGGGGAAAATTCTATCTGTGATGGTTTCTGGATTGTAATTAGTAATTTTCTGGAGAAATTCAGTTGGGTAATCTGAATATTCAGAAAGTTCTAGCAATGTGTCAATAGTTCAGTTTTGCATTTAAGAAAAGTTCCACTATCTGTTTTATATATGGATATTTCACTGCGGTTCTGTCAGATTGTCAGTGGTTTTAAGTGTAACAGTAGTAACAAAAATAATAGTAAAATGTTAGTCCTACCAAAAGTAAACTTTTACTATAAAAGTTATATGAATAATGTTTATGAATGACTCTTACTTACAAGAATTAAGAGCATTTTACATAATTAAGGAAATGTTTGGAGTAGCATATATTGAGAGAGAGAGAGAGAAAGAGAAAGAGAGAGGGAGATGAAGATGTAAAGCATCCAGACTGCTGGTATATATTCACATGATCATAGTTTATAAGCAAATAACTAACTGCATTGTAAAATTTTGAAATGGTTTATAGGTTTTGAAAATAATGGCATCACAACATTGGATCAAAAAATCAGTTTTTCCATTCTTTGTGTCAGCATGTATATTTCCATTGTGCCATCAAATCTGAATATTCAATTTGGGCCATTAATTAATTTGAAATATTATCAATAAATTTCAATTACCATATATTTAATTTAATAATTGTCCTTTATCACATTAAGAGGTTAATGAAAATGAAATACCAGTTCACATCTAACTTTGGAACTTTTTGATATGACAGCTAGCTTAGATCAATTTTTACATTTTTAGACAAAATCATGAAGAATAAAGCTATTGATTACTGTTCATGATGATTAATACATTTATTCTGTGAGCCGCCCCGAGTCTTTGGAGAAGGGCGGCATACAAATCTAATAAATTGAATTGAATTGAATTAATACATTATTTCTGGTACCAGAGGAAGATAATATGCTTCTGCCTAAATCAGGAGCAGTAATATGGGATTTCTTGGCTCAAAAACAGGATGGCTGTGAATACTTGTTTTTGGCAAGCAAAGTGAAGGAAGTCTCCCGTACATTCTTCTCATATATATTAGGTTAGCTCATGTTGGGATGTTTGACCTAAATAGGCTTTTATGTGATAGAGCAACAGTCTTCTATGTTCCTATGTGAGCTCCAATGAGCAATAGCATTAGGGATTATTTCAATGAGTGAAAGTATACTAAGTCAGTGATGGCGAACCTTATTTTCCTCGGATGCCAAAAGAGTGTGGGTGCATGCTATCGCGCATGCACGAGTGCCCACACCCATAATTTAATGCCTGGGGGGGCGAAAACAGCTCTCCCCCCCCCCAGAGGCCCTCTGGAGGCTGGAAACAACCTGTTTCCCAAATCTGTCCAACCTCTTCTTTAAAGAACAAACAAACCCATTTTGGAGCATCCACAACTTCTGGAGGCAAGTCATTTATCATTATCATATAATAAGAATTTAGGGTGATTGGAAAATTCTGAGGTCTTGGGGGATGAGTACATTACCAGTTAATATTTTAATTTTAAAATGATTTTAGTGCCTACTTTAAGATTAAATGTAATCTTTATTAAAATTCCTGATTCCATTTTTTTGTTTTAAAATTTAGTTAGACAAGCTGATGCTAGTTAATCCTTGGATGAGAATCGGGAAATAACAGGACAGAAATTTAACAAGAAATATCATTTCCAAATTGTTGCCAAGAATGTGGTTACTGAAGTCACCAAGAGTTAAGCTTCGCTTGAAGGAGACATTATATTTTTTTAGTTGTCTTGGATGCAGTACTTTCCAGAACAATAGGGCAGGATATAGAGATATAGAGATACCGGATAAAGTGTTGTGTAACATTGCTATTAATAACTAGATCTTCTACACCCAGGTATTGCTACTGAATCCTATTAAGCTATCCTCTCAACAATTCCTATTCCTCTGAGCCATGAATATATTTTTACTCTAGCTTTTAAATCAACGGTTTAGTTTAACTTTGTCCACTAGGTTTGGAAACATCCATTCCAGATCTTAGAGAATACTGAAAGGCAATGGAAGACTGGACGCTTGAAAGATATCTCCATGCCCAACAGTGGAAAACAGATAAAATACCGGAAGAAAACATAATAATTAAAAAAATACTAGACTGTGCAGAGATGGACAGGCTATCCAAAAGATTAGAGGGAAAAGAAGAATCAGATTACTATAAAACATGGGCAAAATTTTATGATTGGCTAAAAGAAATAAATAAATAAAAATTTATGCAAAGCAACACATCAAACAAAAGAATTCAAAAATTAATATTATGTAAAAGAAGTGCAATTCTCTGATTAAAGATCAAAAAAAAAAGTGGGGAAACTTTCATTTCCCAAATGTTGTATATATATGTTTTAATGTATGTTTTTTCTTTTGTCTTGTATGTATTTTAAATTTAAGTTAAAAAAAAAGAAAGAAAAAAAGAAAGATATGTCCAATTCCATAGTAGTATCTCTATTTACACAGATCACAAATTATTTTCTGCAAATTTTAGTAGCTAAAAAAACCTGAATGAAGCTACTACCTTTGATTCAACTTCTTCTGGTTGTTAGCTTTGTATCTGTGGCAGATTGCCAACAGTGGACATTAAAAAAACCGGTAGTAAATTGGGAAAGTCAATTCTTTTTGGCTTTTCACAAGGTTTATGTCTTTCGCAAACCACTATTTTGCATGCCTGAGCTACTTTTCAGGGTTGCTGTTGGACTACAATACTTCAAGAACATTTCTCAAGTTCTCAGTAGGAGTCAGCCATAAATCATAGGCCTCCTGATTTTACACAGCAGAAACTCTTTCCTGGCTGGATTCAAGAGATACATCTCACCAACCCAGTTCTTTAAGAATCTTTATCGCCATAAAGACAATCTAAGCAGTTACTTTATTGCTGCCAATGTAAAGACACAAGTGTTAGTTATTCTCAGAATGATTCAAATCTATAGTTTTGTGTACAGTACACCCACCCCCCACTTTGATCGTTACTCATTTTGCCATATAGAGCCAGAGTGGCGCAGCAGGTAGAGTGCTGTACTGCAGGCCACTGAAGCTGACTGTAGATCTATAGGTCAGCGGTTCAAATCTCATCACCGGCTCAAGGTTGACTCAGCCTTCCATCCTTCCGAGGTGGGTAGAACGAGGACCCGGATTGTGGGGGCAATAGGCTGGCTCTGTTAAAAAGTGCTATTGCTAACATGTTGTAAGCTGCCCTGAGTCTAACAAAAATAAACAAACAAACAAACACACACACACAAACACACAAACAAACACATAAATAAATAAATAAATTTCACGCTTACAGAAAATTATTCTAGGATTTTCCTTATTGTTTTACACATACACATAAACACACAGAAAGATTGAAAAAGTGGCACCCTGTCATTTTGCTGGATGAAACAAATCCTAGATGAGAAGCAAACCTCTTAAAGGAAAAAGAAAGTACAGTTGCCTTTTGTAAAAGCACTTTTGGGGCAAACTTTAATAGTTTCCTGATATGTTAATTTCTACCCAGCCAAACTATTGTCCATGACCACTGTTCCCTGTAAGCTGCGCACATGTGCATGCGCGTACCCCAAATTACCCCCCGCGTACCCTTTTCCAAGGGCGCGCAAGGAGCCGGACGTTGGAGTTGGGGGTGGGGAGCGACGAAAGTGCAGAGGCGTCGCGCGCGCTTCCAATCCCCCTGCCAGCCCGTGGGTGGAAGGAAAGGGAGCCGTGTGTGTGTTATTTATTTATTTGTTTGTTTGTTTGTTTGTTTGTTTATACTTCTATGTCGCCCAGTCCCAAAGGGACTGCCGCTCAGACACTATACATTTCCGCCCACACCAGGGAAAAAATAGAGGGAACATTGTCCATGACAGCTGAGAATTTCAGATTTTTATTCCATAACTGTCCCCTGTCCTATAGTCTCTCCTATATCTTCTCTTCTATCTCTTCTATCCATTATATCTCTTGTATCTCTTTTATCTCTTATATTTTCTGCTATTCTCTCTAGTTATATTTTACTCCTATATTTCTCTTCTATACTCTCTTTGATACATTTTACTCGTATATATCCTCTATTATTATTGTGTATTATTGTGCACTGGACAAAACAAACAAATACAAATAAATAAATAAACTGGCCCGGAAAGTATCACATTGGGGAAAACTGCTCTATAAGATCTATAAACATCTGGCAACTCCAAATCTCAACCAAAAAATGCTCTGTCCTACATATTGGCAAAAAGAATCAGAACACCAAATACAAGCCGAATAAACAAGATCTTACAGACAACCCTCACTCCGTAAGAGATCTTTGAATACTCATACAAATTGACCTAAGTGCCAAAGCCCACTGCAACAACATCTCCAAAAAGGCTTCAAGAGTTGTTAACCTAATCCTACATAGCTTCTGCTCCGGTAATCTCATACTACTAATCAGAGCATACAAAACTTTCGCCAGACCAATCCTTGAATACAGCTCATCTGTCTGGAACCCACACCACATTTCGGACATAAACATGCTAGAAAATGTCCAGAGATACTTTACTAGAAGAGCTCTCCATTCCTCCACTCGCAACAGAATACCTACACAACTAGACTTACAATCCTAGGTTTAGAGAACTTAGAACTACGTCGCCTTAAACACAACCTAAGCATAACCCATAAAATCATCTGCTACAACGTCCTTTCTGCCAATGACTTCAACCACAACACACAAGTACACAACAGATACAAACTTAAAGTAAACCGCTCTAAACTCGACTGCAGGAAATACTACTTTAGTAACCGAGTAGTTGATGCATGGAACTCACTACCAGACTCTGTAGAATCATCACCTAACCCCCAAAACTTTACCCTTAGACTATCTACTGTTGACTTCTCCCGATTCCTAAAAGGTCAGTGACGGGTTGGCATAAGGGCACCAGAGTGCCTTCCGTCCCCTGTCCTAATGTTTCTCTTCTACTAGTATCATGCATATAAATATTATTATATCTCTGTATACCACCAATACGTACTCGACAAAACAAACAAATAAAAAAATAAAAAGATACTGCAAGTGTCCCATGGGATGGTGTGTTTTCTTCTCTCCTTCCTCTTTATCTCACACAAATTTCCCCTTCCTTCCCCCTTGCAGCTTGAATGCTGGTTAAGAAACATTTTTACTGAAAGAGTAATACTTACTGAAAATTAATGTCAAAGTCAACCATGAGTGGATTACATTTGCTGTAATGCTAATGAATACTTGGGAGTGAGAAGAGTTGTGTAACACAGAGACTACTTCAGATCTCTTTATGGTGGTGAAGCACTCAGGAAACAATACAGTATATCTAAAAATAACCTTGCTAATATCAGACGTCTGCCATAATTAATACTAGTCAGTCACTATTGATTACAGCAGTAGCTTAAAAAAAGACTTAGGATCGATCTTCCTTGGACCTCTCCTATACACCACAGAATTACCACTTTAAAACAGGAAATGATGATCTTCTCCATCTAAAAAATGGAATGGGCATCCTCTAGTCCAGTGATTTTCAACCTTTTTTGAGTTGCGGCACATTTTTTACATTTACAAAATCCTGAGGCACACCCCCAACCAAAATGACAGAAAATGACACTCTTAACACAGTACATATTATACATATAGTTAATAATATAGTTTCTAAATGTATTTATACTCACTTAGTGTGAAACTTGGGCCTATATACACCATCAGGATAAACATAACCAGCTGAGGCTTCATCTAGTGGTGGCAACACAATGACAAGTGCACAGCAGCCCGAGCTGGGACCTACCTGGGTGTGGATGAGAGGCAGCCTGCTATTGGTTCATCGCTAGTGGTCAGGATGAATCCTAGAAGGTGATTGGTCAGTGAGCATTCCCTGTGCCTCCATTTTTCCTGTTGCTGATAGCTGGAAGGATTGTGAGGGGAATGTTTATGTTTGGATGGAGGCGACTGGCAGTGGGCTGGATAAATGGCCTCTGCAGGCCGTATCCGGCATGCGGGCTGTAGTTTGGGGACCCAAGTGTAATTTCCCCACCGCACACCTGACCATATCTCACAGCACACTAGTGTGCCACGGCACACTGGTTGAAAAACACTGCTCTAGTCCACTTTCAGAAATTGGCATGTGTTTCTATGTAAGAGTTGAGCACCCTCTTTTAAAGAGAATTACAGAGTTTTCCCCAACCAGATGTTCCCCAGATGAGTGGGTCTCCAGAGCTGGACAATATGTTTAATTCAGGTTCTGATGTGATGAAGTGTTCAGCTTCTTTGAAAGATAACTGAACTTTTTCACAGACTGGTGTAAGCAATATGAAGAAGAAATTGCATATTTCCTCAGATATGAGGTCACAAGTTTTCTACACTTGATTTTCCTGAAACTAAAATAAGCACCCTTTGATTAGCTCCTATAGCTGAAATGAGAGAAAAAGACAAGGATCTTAGTGATAGAAAATAAACATCTGTTTAGTGGAAGATAATAATCCTGATGCATTTGCACAGTAAAATGACACTTAAAAGGAACTAGTTGAATTACTGTTTCTTCTTTTCAGGAATCCTGGGAACTAGTTTGGAAAAGAGACATATGGAATGTCTACAGAACTTTTGCCATCTCATAAATTTTCAGGATTTTTTTTAATGAAAGCCACAATAATTAAAATAGTATTAAAGCAGGAAAAATATTGCACAATGGGTAGAAATAGGGTTCTACTGAATATTAATTTCTCCAGAAACAGTCAATCATCCAAGAGTAAGCCTCAAGAAATTGTCCTTTAGGAAGCTATTTTGCTTCTATTATCAGGTGCCTGAAATTTATTTATTAATTTATTTATTTGTCAAACATGTACAAAATAGCAGGTATAAATATGAACATGGACATGAAGAAAATGAATAAAAATAAATGAGAACAGTAGGACAGGGACGGTAGGCACACTGGTGCGCTTATGCAGTCCCCCCCATTACAGATCTCTTAGGAATAGTGTGAGGTCCATAGCAGACAGTTTAAAGTTGAAGCTGTGAGGGTTTGATGATGGCCACTCTGTTGCTGAAGTCATAGTTTCTGCAATCGAGTCTGGAGCAGTTTACCTTGAGTGTGTATCAATTGTTTGCCTGTCAATCTTCTATGTTTCTATGATTATTGAGATTGAAGCTGAAGAAGTCGTTGACAGATAAGACGTTGTAGCAGACAATTTTGTCTACTATGCTTAGATCAGACCACAGATTGTCCAAGCCTAAAATTTCAAGCCTGGTGGCATAAGACAGTGTTTCCCAACTTTGGCCACTTGAAGATATCTGGACTTCAACTTTCAGAATTCCCCAGCCAGCGAATGCTGGGGAATTCTGGGAGTTGAAGTCCAGATATCTTCAAAACTTTTATTTACAAAACTTTTGCCAGACCCATCCTCGAAAACAGCTCATCTGTTTGGAACCCATATCGCATCTCAGACATTAACACCCTTGAAAATGTCCAAAGATACTTCACCAGAAGAGCCCTTCACTCCTCCACTCGAAATAGAATACCCTACGAGACTAGACTTTCAAACCTGGGCCTAGAAAGTTTAGAACTAAGACGCCTTAAACAAGATCTAAGTATTGCCCACAAGATCATATGCTTCAACGTCCTGCCTGTCGACGACTACTTCAGCTTCAACCACAACAACACAAGAGCACACAACACATTTAAACTTAATATTAACTGCTCCAAACTTGACTGTAAAAAATATGACTTCAGTAAACGAGTTGTCAAAGCATGGAACTCATTACCAGACTCCATAGTGTCATCCCCAAACCCCCAACACTTTACCCTTAGATTATCTATGGTTGACCTATCCAGATTCCTAAGAGGTCAGTAAGGGGAGAGTACAAGTGCACTAGAGTGCCTTCCGTCCCCTTTCCTATTGCTCTCCTATACCTCCTATACCTTTCTTCTATTCCTATATCTCTTCTTCTATTCTTTCATTGACATGTTCTATTACTATATCTTCTTTTCTATTATTTCTTAGATATATTTTACTATGAGTATCTCCTCTGTAACCTTCTTCATGTATTTTACTATGTGTATATAGATATATACCCACTAAAACCCTCATTGTGTATTGGAAAAAATAAATAAATAAATAAAATAAATAAAGTGGCCATGGTTGGGAAATGGCATAAGAGATTCTATTGTGAGTAGAGGAGTGGAGTTCTCTTTTCGTGAAATACCTCTGGACCTGCTCAATTGTATTAATTATCCGATATACAGTGTGGATTCCCAGCAAACAAGCTATATTCGAGAATTGGTCTGGCAAAGGTTTTATATGCCATAATTAACAATACAATGTTACCAGAGAAAAAGCTTTGCAAAATTAGATTAACAATTCTTTTTTTAAAAAATAAATTTTTATTAAAGTTTTTTTTTATAAAAACATTTTTTACAATTTTCTTCTTTTCAACATTTTCACATCAGTAAACATTTCTTACATATCTGTTTTTCTCTCTTACATCAATTTGCCATTTATACATATGATTCTAATTTTAATTTATATACATAAAGATAACAATGTTCTGAATTTCAATCATACATTCTGTGTCGGTTCCATTTCCATTTGTTTGTTGCAGCATTTCAACTCCTATATCTTCCTCCATTACATTCCTTATTTTTTATCTCTCTTCTTTAACCATTCATCATTTCTCACATTCTTATATTTCTTTTGTAAGTTTATCCATCTCTGCACACTGCAAAACTTTTCTAATCAAATTTTCTTTTTGCGTTGGGACACATCCACCACATATGATAATATGTTCCGATTTTGTTTACATTTCCAGCAGTTTGATGGATTATTGGGGAACATTTTAACCAATCTCGCCGGTGAAAGGTGCCACCTATAAAGCATTTTATAAATATTTTTCTTGTAGGCTACAGACAGTCAGTTTATAGTTTATTTGTTACATAATTTCTCCCATTTATCCAATTCAATGTTGTAATCAAAATTTTTGGCCCAAATTATCATATTTTCTTTCACTACTTCCTCTTCCATTTTTTATCTCAATAAATAATTGTATATATTACTGGTATTTATTGTCCTCCCCACCTTGAAGAATTTTATCTAGTTCGTATGTTTCTCTTTGAAATCATATTGTTCTAAATCTTTCCTGTATCTGGATTGTATCTGCCTATATGACC
The DNA here is from genome assembly GCF_031021105.1 of Erythrolamprus reginae. NCBI lineage: Eukaryota > Metazoa > Chordata > Lepidosauria > Squamata > Dipsadidae > Erythrolamprus > Erythrolamprus reginae. Next base: position 365,470,067 of record NC_091950.1, on the reverse strand, counting down.
ACCAATCAATTGTCTGTACCCTGTTCTTTCAGTTCTTGTCTTGTTTTCAGTTCCCCTTGACCATTTAATAAATCTTTATCTCTCTTAATTTAGTCAATATTCAATATGTTCGGTTATATTAATGCCTTCATTGTTGATAACCATTCTGGAATTTTATTGTAATGATTGTTTTTTTATTCTTTGGCATATTTGTAGTAATGCATCTCTAATTAAATGCCTCTGGAAATAACTCTGTTGCCTGTGTTTTCTATCGCATAGGTAGGCATGCCACCCTACCTGTAAGTCATGCCCCTCTAATGTTCAGATTCTTTTGAACAATTGTTATTGCCTTTCTGGCAATACTGTTACAATGAGCTCTGGGGCTTAGATCATTTGAGATGAGTACTCCCAGGTCCTTGACAGAGTGAAGATCATCTACGAGATTGTTTCCACCCAACTTGTGTTTGATATCTGATTTTTATTGCCAATGGGTAGAACTGAGCTTTATTAGTGGAGAGTTGGAGTTGCCTACTGCACGACCATTCTGACACATAGAAACATAGAAACATAGAAACATAGAAGTCTGACGGCAGAAAAAGACCTCATGGTCCATCTAGTCTGCCCTTATACTATTTTCTGTATTTTATCTTAGGATGGATATATGTTTATCCCAGGCATGTTTAAATTCAGTTACTGTGGATTTATCTACCACATCTGCTGGAAGTTTGTTCCAAGGATCTACTACTCTTTCAGTAAAATAATATTTTCTCATGTTGCTTTTGATCTTTCCCCCAACTAACTTCAGATTGTGTCCCCTTGTTCTTCTGTTCAAGATGGTCAAGATCACTTTGTAGGGCAGCAGCAGTGGTGTTAAATAATTTTGCATCATCAGCAATGAGGACGCAGCTGCTTTTAATATGGTCACATAGGTTGTTGATGTAAAGCAGAAAGTGTATGGGTCCTAGAACACTGCCTTGGATGACACCACTGTTCTGGTGATGGATTTGATAGGGCCCTCCCTATTTTGACTACTTGCTGCCTGTTTGACAGGAACACGGCTATCCATTTGTGTGGGGATCTGGAAATCCCGTAAGAACTTTTTACAATAGTTTGTCATGCACCACTGAAGACTTTGCAGAGGTCTATGTAAATTGCATATATTGCTTTACCCTGGTCAAGATGTGTGGTCCAAACATTTCTGCAGTGTAGGAGTTACAGATTACAGGACAAATTTTTCCTGAAACCAAACTGCTTGTTAGAATGCAGGTTGTTTGTCCCTAAGTAGATGGTGATAGATTGGTTTATAATAGATTCCATGACTTTACAGGTGATGCAACAGAATGAGATTGGTCTGCAATTTTCTACTAGAATAGGGTCTCCCTTTTTAAAGATAACTTGCGTGTCTGTGTGCAATTTTTCTACCTGCCCAGGTGCAGTAGCATAATTGTGCTGGACTCTGCTAGCACTCAGACCCACGGGGGCGAGCAAACGCCACCATTCCACCTTAGCAGCCCACCTCTGCCAAGACATGGGTATCCATGGGAGAAGCAGATAGGGAGAATAGAATTGAAATTCTCTTCTTGCCAGTTATTTTTGTATCTGGCTCTATTATTTCATTTGTTCATTTGTTTGTTTGTTCATTTGTTTGTTCAATCAATCAATCAATCAATCAATCAATCAATCAATCAATATAACTACTAATCTCCTATTTGTGATTCTGAGTTAGTCCTAGGATTAAATTCAACTATATAACACAACTAATAAATAAAATAAAAAATCAGTAAAAACACAATAGCCCCCTTTGTTCCCCCCACTAAGCTCTTCAAATGTAACCATTTGGAGGGATGCGGGTTTGTGTACTTCTTCAGAAGGGTTGCTTCAACTTAATAGCTATGCTATTCTTTTCATGAACCTATTGTTCTTTCATATATTCTGTGACACACCTTGCATACTAGCGATTCCTGACAATGGGATTGGGACAAAATAAGGGAAAGGAGAGAGGTCATTTCCTGTGGTCCAATGTATTTAGACATCAGTTACATAGAAAATTTTAAAACATATAACAAGCAACCTTTTAACAGTGGAATAAACTGCCATGGAAAGTGACCAATTCTCCTTCAGGAGGCGTTTCCAAAGCGAACTCAGGATGCTAAATTAAAACCTCCCGTGCCACATCATTTTCACTTCCCAATTGTCAGAAACTGTTTCAAACCAGCTTGCAATTGTTCTCACACTGCTGCCCTTGAGAAGTCAGAAAACAGCAAAGAAGATCACTGGTTCAAAACTCTGCCCTCTGGTGCTGTGGGTCCTGCTGCTAAAAACAATTGGTCAATTCCACTCCACAGAAAAGAGAAATGAAAACAACCGCTAGTAACCACCATTCATGTCCTTACTTCATGTTGTGTACATTTATTTGGTCATCATGTGTAACGAATCTTGCCAGAACTTCTGTAGAAATGGCCAGCCACCATCAGAGAAGATGACAAAGGAATATGAGGAGGAGTTTCTTCCCAGAAGAATTGGGCTGCCCTGGGCTTCATAGAGTTGCAGCATTTAAAAGGGTCTACAAAGAAAATGCCAGCTTTGTTGCAATTTCAACTCCATTGTGGCGCAGCTGGAAATATATGTAAGTTGATAATCACTGCAGAGAATCATTCATTGAAGCATGTATGCTTTCCAAACCTCATATGCTGCCCAATATATTCACACCTAAAAACAATCCTAAACCTATGTCCAAAAATATGGTAATCAGGTTTTCATAAAACTTTAGGTGTTTCTCACCAAAGGAAATGGAAGAGAGAAAAAATAGACAGGGAATCAAAGTGCTGAGAAGCAAAAACAGTCCCTGTCTTTGATTACAGATTGTCACATCTATGATCCTTTTGGATTCAAGCCATCTTCCCCATTCTCCATTATTATAATTCTCTATTATTATAACGACCATACATCATGATTAAGCCTGAACTGAAGTTAAAATATTCCAGCAATTCCAGCAGACAAGATTTCCTATTCCAGGGTGAGTGTGGAATGCATAGTAGAAACACTCTGAAGATATCCTCTTTAGCTGAAAATCACTTCTATAAGGCTACAGTCCGTGGCTTTTTAACATCAACATTGATTCTCAATGGTTGGAGGACTCCAAGGTAACACTGGATGTAGCATATGCTGCTCTAAGAATGTGTGTAGTCATGCAACATGATGGTCAAAATGACGATAATGGAGAGTCTTGAAATCTTCTCATTCTTTCAGGATTCTCTGGAGGGTGCCTTATCTTGGCAAGGGACCAAGGAGGGCTTCATGTCTTGGAATCAATCCAAAGTTTAAGGCACAATGTAATAAGGGACAGATTTTCTCATGATTCCTCAGCGCTTCACTCAGATGTTTCACTTCATCTGTCAACTTTCCAATCTCCCTTTTTAGAGAGGTATTCTCTTGTTCAAGGCACTCATATTCCTGAAATAATTGATAAAAATAAGCAGATCAAGCATGCAAGCAAGAATCCATGGTTATTTATTATTTTTGCTAAACTATTCTTCATGAAGTGCTTAAATTCTCAACCTCTTTTAGGGGGGAAAAGGTGTGTCTTGTACTTCGAAAAATATGGTAATTTAAGGTTATGACCCATCATCAGAGAAAAGACTATTTCTTTGAAACCCATCTCTTGGTCATCAAATGTGGGTTTACTTCAATGCTTGGCTGATGGGTGCGTGGGTATAGACCAAAAAAGGAGAAGGTAAATCTACTGGTAACACTGAACACTGGAAGTTTTGGATAAGCAAGGATTACAGATTCCCAGTTCTCTAAGAATAGCAGAACTAAAAATTTAAAACATGTACATGTGAACATGCACATACAAACGCATATTGTTGGGGACCAGGGGTACTGAGGAAGTAGGACAGCAGAGGCAGAAAGTAAGGGGACAGAAATATACCTTTGAGCTTTTGAAATGGTGGCAGAGGTCTGTAAGAAATTCAATGAGACATTAATAGGCCATGCCTATACCTGAAAGCCTAAAAAAGGACCAGATAATCCAATGATCAAAGCATCCTCAGAACCCCTTGTTTGAGCTCAGTTCTCTTGCATGGGAAGGATGGGTTTTTGGCACCAAACGTCTAGCAAAAAGCAAAGTTACTTTTACAAACATAAATTTTCCCCATTCCTGTCTGGTGTCAATTTCAATCAAAGCATGAATGAGAAGTCATCTTTTGAGTTCCAGTAAAAGAAAGGAAAGCAAGCGGGACTCAGAAAAGAATTGCTTTACAAGGCAAATGTGTATAAAGTGGCTAGCTTCCCCCTTAATTTAAATGTGGCTGAAACAGAAATGCACCAATGTCCTTAACCAAAAAAAAAAAAATCCAAAATAAAAACCATATGTTCACCCACCATGACCAATATATTCACTAACTGCCTAACTGCACACATGACCTCACAAAAATAGATGAATAATGTGCTTTCTTCCATAGAAAGGTTATGTAGGACTCTGGTCCACCGCCCTTATTCATCATTTTACTCAGGTATATACATAATTGCTCATATGAAAGCTTTGAAGCATTGATAACAATCTCAATCTTGGCCAACACCCTTGCTATTCTAGACTTAAACTCTATTCTTTAGAAGCCAGGTTATAAGCATCAATTGTTCAATTGGAAAGGAGAACGTGAAAAAATGTTGCAGCAATTAAATATGCAAGAAAGGAGGGAGGGAAAAACTTGTGTGGCACTTTTAAATCAGAATAATATTACAAATTGCTTCCCCTGTCAAGTTGTCTGACTATCAGTTAGAACAAGACTGTTTAGATTAGAAGAACTGTCTGGGCATAATAAGATATTAGAATAAGAGTCTAATATCCCTGATTCTGTTTGCATAGTTTAGGCTGCTATCCTAAAAATGCCAGGCTGGTCTGGAGCAAAACATTAAACTGTATGAAGGAGAGGGTAAAAAGGCACCCACACCTGGACATCCCACAGCCATAAGCTCTGAGCTGGCCACTGACTTCAACACACTGATGGCAAGAGAGAAGTTCATTCACACAATCTCCTTGCTCTGAATGCCAAAATGGCCTGCTAACTGTTTGCTGAGGAAAGTGTGTATTAGATCACATAGTTTTGAAGAAAAATACGAGCAACAGGAGACACAGTGGAAGTTTATAAAACAGTAAAACGGAGAGAATAAAAATTAAAAGAAGGTAAATGTTTCCTTTCTCCAGTCATGTCTGACTCTACGGGGTGGTGATCATCTCCATTTCTTAGTTGAGAAAGAGGGAAAGCAAAGAGAGAAAATAACTTGATCATGATAAAACTCCCTGTCACTTCCCAAAATTTACATGTGGGTAAATCCAGGCAAATCTATACTTTTTCATGAGCTATATCCTGTGAAATTCAGTGCCTCATGCATTTGTGACAGTCAATAGCTTAAACATAATTAAAAAAGTGTTAATGGAGGAACAACATCTAAGTATGGGTGCTCTTTGATTAGAAGCAGCGCACTGCCAATCACAACATGTTATATGCCAGAACTCTCCAATCTTGGCAACTTTAAGACTTATGGCCTTCAACTCCCAAAGTTGTCAAGGTTGGAGACCCCTGTATATGCAACCTGCAGGAGATGGTGACTTCCTTTGTGATCTTCGCCTAGCTCAGCATTTCCTAGACATTGGTTACCAGACGTTGGTGTAGGCCTGGAAACTCAACTCAATCCAACTAGAGCAGGGATGTCAAACTGGCGGCCCATGGGCTAGATGCATCACGCACAGGCCACGTCCACCCCAGCTTCGTGAAGGGGAAAAAACATTGTGAAATGTCACATGACAGCAATAGACATGGCGAGTTTGACATCCTTAATCTAGAGAATGCTCACTTGGAAAGGCTGACTTTAAAGCTAAAACATTGGAATAGAGTAGAGTAGAGTAGAGTAGAGTAGAGTAGAGTAGAGTAGAGTAGAGTAGAGTAGAGTAGAGTAGAGTAGAGAATAGAATTCTTTATTGGCCAAGTGTGATTGGACACACAAGGAATTTGTCTTGGTACATATGCTCTCAGTGTGTACATAAAAAAAATATAGATTTGTCAAGAAACATGTGGTACAACACTTGATGATTATAATGATCATTGTCAGACAAATGTAGATCACTGCTCTGTTTTTAACTTGCATCTAACAAAATAGGTTTTGATCCATAAAAGCTTATTAAACCAAAATAATCTGCATGAAGGTTTTTTTAAAAATCTAGATGCCATCTAAAGTCCCATCATTTTTATGGATAGCAGAGATGGGTTCCTTCTAGTTTGGCCTGGTTCTTTGGAACCAAAATTAACTTGGCAGCCTGGATCATTGGAACTGGCAGCAACCCAGGCCTGCCCTGCTTCCGAACCATCTCTCTCGGTGGCGCCACTGGTGCCGCCATCTTGGTTTTTAGCACTCTGCATGCACATGCATCACCAAGTGAACTATCAGTGAAGAAAACTGAAACCCACCCCTGTTGCGCATGTAAAAGTGGTGGAGCTTTGAAACTCACACATTCCTCCTTCCACTGTGGAGGCCCCTCATTAAGGAACTAACACTCTTGTTAATCCTTAAGGTGACCCATGATTTGTTTTACGTTTGATACTAATTGTTGACCCTACAGAAGGCCAGTGCATCAGTCACCTCATGGAGTTTATCTGCTTTCTGAGTTTGTTTCTTTCGGCTTCTTTGAGCAGCAACTCTGTTCTTCTCTCTCCGCCTTACTCGTCTTTCATCACCATCGTGGCTCTGGTCAATAAAACAGAATATGCTTGTTTAGTTAATGACTTATTATTATTATTATTATTATTACTATTATTACTATTATTATTATTATTATTACTATTATTATTATTATTATTATTATTATTATTATTATTATTATTTAGATTTGTATGCCGCCCTTCTCCGAAGACTCGGGGCGACTTCTCTTCCCACTCAATATCCAGAAAATCAAGGAAGCTATACTTTGACAAACACACCACTGACAATCTTGTGAGTGCTGATGATATCAGTATGTTCCAAGAGTGACTGATATGGACATTTCCCTTATATTGAGTGGAAAAGAAATTTTATTTATTTATTTATTTATTTTTATTTACTTAAATTTATAAGCCGCCCTTCTCCCACCCAATACGTTTGCAAGAGTTCCTAGGAAGAGGATGCGAGTGAGCCAGAGTTTGCTTTCTTTTTCCTGGGAAATTTCAACTGTTGTTTTAAAAAATAAAACGGAAGGAAACCAGATCATCACGGTTTAGGAATGTGTTAATCACACCTGGATCCTATCTTTCCTCCAAGAAAGAGAGAAAATATGCAGTCTTTTTTATTTTATCCTCTTGTGAGGTCAGGTAAGGTTGGGTTAAGTTAGTAGTGCTGCAATAGCATAGCAAGCTAATTAACTCAATTAAAGACCCAGCGGCTTGCATTTGCCCAGTGTTACATTTATTAATGTTATGCAGCTTAACTTTTCTGTGTGAAGTGAATCTTTTTGTTTAGAAACTGTTGTGGTTAGCACTGGCCCAGCTCCTGCCCCAAAGACTGTGGATGTGGGGGAGACATCCACATGCTGCAGGCCTGTTTCCCCCCCTCCCCGTGGAATCTGATGATGAAGGCTCCTCTGACCAAGAAGACATGAGTGACAGGGAGGAGGAGAGTGTGGCAGACAGCTCAGAAGGAGATCAATTATCTAGCTCCTCCTTGGATTCAGAACAAGAGTTAATGATACAGCCACGCATGCAGAGAGCGATGCATAGGCAACAACAACAACTGAGAGATTATTATCAAAGAAAATGAGGCCACCTGTGGTTGGGTGGGGCTGTGGTAATTATTGAGGCTGCTATAAATAGCAGCCTGTGGGTTTGGCCATTGTGGAGGATTATCTGATCGTTGTGTTTCATGACTGCTTTGCTGACTTTGATCTTTGTGTGCTGATTTTTCCCTGCTTTGAAACTAACCCAGAGCAAAGTGTGTTTCACTTTGTGAAAGAAGAAGGATTGTGAATTACCTCACAGCTGCAAGCTAAGTATCACAGAACTGATAAGGGACTTGTACAAATTACCAGTTTGTTTGGAGACAAATGCTATTTGCTATACAAAAAGAGTGCTCTGTTTATTTGCATTTTCGGTATAAAGAACATTGTTTTGAATTTTCAAACATGTGTGTGTCTGAAATTGTATCTGTGCATTTTTGGGAGGATTCTACCAGAGACCCCGACAGAACAAGAAACAAACTACTTCAATTCAGATTAAAAGTGTCATGTGAATGAAAGCAATGCCAGTCAATCACAGTCAATGACAGTGTTTGCAAATGGTTAGTAAATCAAGCAGTTGCTAAACAAGAATTACCTGTAACAAAATAGTTCCATTATGCACTTGAAAGTTGAGTCTAGTACAGGGGTGAAATGCTCCCAGTGCGCTCATGCCTGTCAGACATTGGAGAGCCGGTTGCGAAGGCAGCGCGAGGATGGGCGAGGCTCCACCCACCTGCCTGGACGCCAGCATTTGGGTTCTTTTACCTTCTGCACATGCACAAAGCAATCTGTGCAAAGCGTTCTGTGCATGTGCAGAGTTACCCTCTGGGCAGGTGGGCGGAGCCTCACCCATCCTCATACTGTGTTCACGACTGGCTCTTTGATGACCGATAGGCATGAGTGAACCGGGAGCATTTAACCTCTGGTGAAAATATAAAATTACTTTTGAGTAAACATAGCTGTTCAGCTCACTTGCTAATTAATTGAGTTTACTTGTAGAAGAAGTGCACATCCCAGCACTGTGCAATACCCTTTTCTGATCAAAGTTCATTTCATTAGAAGTAGCCATTGATACAAAATTTAGGCATAGGTTCCATGTGTACAGTCCTTGTAGACATATCTTAAGAGGTCTCTCCCTCTCTCCTTCCCTCTTTCCCTCCTCCTCCTCTCTCTCTGTCTCTGTCTCTCTCTTTCACACACACACACACGCACACACACAATCTTGAATCACAGGAAATCATGTTCGGCATGATTGTTGTATGATTAGAGCACATCAGGATCAAGTTTGAGTTAGTGCTGTGGAAATCATTTGTTACGTGAAAGAGCCAGGTTTGAATGGAGCATGCCCAGATGAAACACATGCATTTGGTCCTGATGTAGGACTGAAATATGCAAGTGCAACAGAGAAGCATTCGGAGAGAGAACAGGGAAAAGAAATCAAGGACATATCCCTGCTCTTCCCAATTTCTTCTTTGCCTACCTCCTTAGCTCTCACTGTTGATAGGCTTTGAGCAAAGCAGATCCAATTGCCCTATTTCTCCTAAATAACAATAGAGAAAGAAAAGTAAAGGGGAGATCAATAGACAGAGTAGTGATGCCAAAAGTGGCAGAATCAAAACCTTTGGCCCTTTTAAATTTGAGAAATAGAAATACGCTACTTAGGAAGGAGAAAAAGGGATTTTGCTATCTAGTTTCTAAAGCACAATCCCAGGAGCTTTTGGGGCAATTAGTGAAAACTGGGCTCAGAAAGAGTTTGCCGTAATTAAATCTAAAATCATGAATCAAATACAAAATGTTTAGATGATATTTGGGGTAGCAGGTCAGACAAACCGCCATATGTACCATAATGGGGTTTCTGCTCTACTAAGATGGTAAATGTTTTGCATATCCTAAGGGAAATCCCCATTAGGTATGTTGAACATTCCCAATTTAACTCATGATTTTGCCCAATTCATATATTCTTTTATCCTTGTTTCTCTGTTTCTTTAAAAAAGCTTTTTTTTTTAGTATGAAAAAGAGTAGAACCATAAAGTTCTATAAGTTAGGGCTGTCAAACTCCCAACCCATGGGCTGGATGAGTCACATGCTGGCCACACCCATGCCCAGTTTTGTGAAGGGGGAAAAGTCCTAATACATCACAGGATGATGCCGTGGTGAGGTGAGCTTGGTATAGGTTCTTCTGCTTGAACAGGGGGATGGGCTAGAAGACCTCCAACTCCAAGGTCCCTTCCAGTTTATTCTGTTCTGTTCTATTCTATTCTATTCTATTCTATTCTAGTGTGTGATCTCCACTGCCATGACAGCCACTGGGGAGGCTAATAACTGCTTTCTCACCAAAGTGCTCAGAAATGCCCAAGACCCTAAAGCAAGAAGACATTACAAATAATGCTGGGGATATCACATGCAAGAACAATTGCCTTCCCAAACATGATAGGAACAAGTAGTTGCCCGGAAATAAATATTGTAATCTAACAAATATTTGATAGATTCAATACCTTAAAATCAAACAGTTTTAAAATTTTCCAAGAGAACAATGGTTGAGGTAGGGGAAAATAAAATTATTCTATGTAAGTTGGAGTTCTTATTCTTATCTTAAGTATCTTAAAGGATCTAACTCATCCTATATTTTGTAATGCTGTGCCCTCTTCCCTGCCTCCTGATCTATTGGCGGGGAGGCTCTCACCAATATCCTCCTTTTTTATATCAAACAAGTGCAAGAGAGACAGAGAGTTTGGCTGGAAGAGGGAGGTCATGAGTTCTAATCCTGCCTAAGTACACAAGGCACACAAATCAGAGTGACTTTGGGCCAGTCCCTTTTCTCCATTTTAAGAAGGAGGCAATGTCAAACCACTTCCAATTATTTTTTATTCTCCAAGGAAACTGCTGGCTCAAAAGCACATACAAAAGTTCAAAAATAAGAAAATGCATTTAAAGACTATCGGCAGCACCATAAAGAATGAGAGAGATAAAAGGAGAAATTCCTTTTGCATAAGAAAACTCTTTAAGAAATGGAATTTTGGCCTGGATTCAGCTACATGCTACACTCAGACAAGTTTCCACATCCCCCTGAAGGCACTTCCCAAATCATGAAGACTAGTAGTGAACCTAGCAATGTTACATCCTGCATTATCATCCTGGCCCAATTCAGAGTGGACTGTAACAATATAGAGAATAAATAAATAATTAAACAAATCCTTAGCGTATTGCCCAAATGGGGATGGTGTGTCTTGGAAAGTCATTCTGTGATAACATAATCCTGCAGAAGTTTGTGAGAAAGGTAAAAGTACAAAGCCACCACGTCATAGACTGAGGACCCAGATTGTTGGGGGCAATATGCTGACTCTGTAAACTGCTTAGAGAGGGCTGTAAAAGCACTGTGAAACAGTATATAAGTCTAGGTGCTATTGCTACTGCTAGACTAATTGCTCTGGGACACCACACAACTGCCGTACACAGCTCTGCAGTGGTAAATTTAATCATGTAAGTTATGCTTACATCTAACCCTTCAATCTATACTGACCAGGTTATCTATCTTTCATGAGCTGAAATGCCACTTTTAGTTTTTTATTATGAGTAGGTAGCCTTAAAATCGATTAAGTACATAAGCGATCAAAAGATCTGATACGGATGATGTTCATTTAAACCAGGGGTAGGCAAAGTTGGCTCTTCTATGACTTGTGGACTTCAACTCCCAGAATTCCTGAGCCAATCATGCTAGCTCAGGAATTCTGGGAGTTGAAGTCCACATGTCACTGAAGGGCCAACTTTGCTTACCCCTGATTTAAACTTATGGAACAGTAGGAGCCTCATGAAGGAAAAGAAAGATGGTCACTACTTGGTCACTACAGGCAAGAACAAAGGACAGCCATTTGTTATTGACACTGTAGTAAGTTTTATAATTTTTCTGGCTCAGGGGACACCCCCTCACCCTATTTTTTCCTTCGATATAAACATTTAGCCTTGCGGTTTCAGTACATTCAATATAGTTAATAAACTTGTTAACATCTTGCTACAAATTAGTATATGTGCTTGGTTCCACCACTCCTTTCTTCGAATTGGCCTCTGAAAGATGCCTTACTAAACTCTGCTGGATGAGCCAAAGCTGTCTCTAGTCTGGAAGGCCACAGAGACAGGCTTACCACAGAACAGGAGAAGCAGGATCTGGGCACGTAGGTTTGGTTCCCCACTCATATCCTAACCGTAACTTGTAGCTGAAGGCTAGTCAGGACACCCACCACTGGTAAAATCCTGCAGACAAATGTATGTAGTATATACAGCGAGATCATCAGCCGCTGATGAAATATGAATGGTTCAAAAACACCTTCCCTCCCATCTGCAGAATTTTCAAAGTCATTTCAAGCAGTGGGAAGTTCCATCCTTTCCTCCCTTCTTCTGACTAGAAGTTCCTACCTCCTCCCTTTCTCGAAATAAGGCAAATTCTGATAATAGGGAAGGGAAGAGGAAAAGGAAGAGGAAACGTGAGGCACGTGCCCATGATCCATAATTTTACGAGGCTGAGCCTTGGTGGTGCAGTGGTTAGAGTGCAGTACTGTAAGCTACTTCTGCTGATTAGCGGCTGTCCGCTCAGTAGGTTTAAGGTTGACTCAGCCTTCCAGCCTTCCAAGGTTGGTAAAATGAGGACCCAGATTGTTGGGGCCAATATGCTGATTCTTTAAACAGCTTAGAGAGGGATGTAAAGGACAGAGTTTCTGGTGCTTTCTTCCTCTTCTTTCTCCCTCCCTCTCTCTCTTCTCTCCCTCCCTCTTTCTTTCTTTCTTTCTTTCTCTTTTTCTTATCTCTTTCTCCCTCCCTCCCTCCCTTTCTTTTTCTTTCTCCCTCCCTCCCTTCTTTCTTTCTTATCTCTTTCTCCCTCCCTCCCTCTCTTCCTTTTTCTTTCTCTTTTTCCCCCTTCCCCCCCTCTCTCCTTCCCGAAACTTCTTTACATTTTTTTCCTCCGAAGAAAATCTAGCACCCCAATTAATCCTTTCGAGGGGGCCACCGCTCCGCTTCGATCCCCACCGCTGCCCGCGGGCGAGCCAGCGAGGTCCGGCGCGTCCAAAACCCCCGGCAGCGCTGGAAAGAATTCCTGCCCTGCAAAACTCCCCAAAAAAGACCCGGCTTGGGAGAGTGGCGATTGGAAGAGGATTTCCCTGACAATTTCTGACTCGCGGAGTGAAAAGTTTCTTTGGGGGCGCGTCTGTCTGTCCAATTTTTCTATGCCTCCTCTCCCCCCCCTCTCTCACACGGGGGCTTCGGTTTACCTGCAGGGTCCCGTCGGACTTCAAACTTCGTTTCAAATCACTCACTCACTCACTCACTCTCTCACACACACACTCACTCACACACACACATACACACACACCAGGCTTTGGTTTACCTGTACGGTCCCGTCGGACGAGGAACTTCGTTCCAAAAGGCTTCCCGCTACGGGGATCCCCTCAGACATCCTGGCCGAAGAGACAGAGGAGGATCGGGCGGCCAAAGGGCGCCTGAGGTCTGAGGAGAAAACGGCGCCGAGGACGCGCGTGGGGAACGGGACGCGCTGTGCGCCCGCCGCTGCCGCCTAAGCGGAAAGCCCAAAGCGGGGCATCCCGGACGCGCGGCGTTTCCCAGACACCTGCCCTGCCGCCGCCGCGCCTCGCCTTCTTCCCTCAGCTGCGCTTCCGAGGCGAGCGCTGGGCGGCGCGGGAAACCCTGGGAGCCCGCCGCTCTTCGCCCTGCCGGCGCCTCAGATCTGCCCAGCTCCAGTTCATGGAAATCACGTGGCGGCCCTTTGAAACTTCGGGAGGGAACTGGCGGCGAGGCCGGGTGGCGGCCTTTTTTTTTTTTGGCGGAGTCAACCCGATGGGGAACTGAAAAGGAGAGGGGCTTTTCCCTCCTTCCGCCCCGCTCGCGGCTTGGGGGCTTTTGGGGTGGCTCGAGAGCCGGAATCCGCCCGAGCTGACTTCAAAGCTTCCTGCTCAACGTGGGAGCGCGCCCGGCTTTCTCTCTCCCCCCCCCCCCCCCCGTTTAAAAGGGCCCCGTTTAAAAGAGCTAAGCTCTGAGGAGAACGGGAGGCGGAAACCGGGAACAAATCCTGAAATAGTTTTGGTGTTGGTTTTTTTTTAAAGAAAATCGCCGTAAACGTTTCCACTGTCAAATAAAAACGGTGTTACTTGGGGAAAAGACCAGAAGCAACGGGAGAAAATAGTATTTTACTGAAAGAGTAGTAGATGCTTGGAACAAACTTCTGGCAGACGTGGTTGGTAAACCCACAGTAACTGAATTTAAACATGCCTGGGATAAACATAGATCCATCCTAAGATAAAATACAGGAAATAGTATAAAGGCAGATTAGATGGACCATGAGGTCTTTTTCTGCCGTCAATCTTCTGTGTTTCTATGTGATATACTCGAGCATGGAAATGGCGGGATGATTGCCGTGCTATTTTCAATCTCACCTTTTCACCAAAAATACCACTAAGGGCAGCCTCCTCCTGTGTTTAAATAAAAAACCGACCCGCGCAAAATAAACTGCGTTAGCTGTATTTATTTATTTTTTAGCTGTAGGTCAGCTGATAATTTAGCTGAAAAGCCTAAAGGTGGAGCTGAAAATGGATCCAAAAATGTTTATGGTGAGCTACCTTTACTTTTTGTGGAAAGTGAAACCGCAAACCAACCTTCTCAGCAATAAAAAATGAACTGAGAAGTGGAGGATTTTGATTAGTCTGTCATCTGCATCTCTATAACTCTGGTTTGGTTCTGCAATCCAACACAGACTTCAGAGGATAATCAGAACTGCAGAAAAAACAATTGCTGCTAACCTGCCTTCCATTGAGGACCTGTGTACTACACAAGTCAAAAAGAGGGCGGTGAAAATATTTACTGACCCCTCGCATCCTGGACACAAACTGCTTCACCACATACCAAAACAACTAGACACAAGAACAGTTTTTCCCCAAACACTATCACGCTGCTAAACAAATAATTCCCTCAACACTGTCAAACTATTTACTAAGTCTGCATTACTATTATTACTAGTTTTTTCTCATCATTCCTATCACCCATCTCCTCTCACTTAGGACTGTATGACTGTAACTTGTTGCTTGTATCCATAAGATTTTTATTAATATTGTTTCCTGATTGCTTATTTGACCCCATCACAATCATTGAGTATTGTACCTCATGATTCTTGACAACTGTATATTGGCCAATGTACACTTGGGCAATAAAGAATTCAGCCGCCCTGAGTCCTTTGGGATTGGGTGGCATAGAAGTAGAATTAAATGCACTTCTATTTCTACTTGTTTTTTCTCATCATTCCTGTCAACCTTTTCCTCCCACTTAGGACTGTATGACTAACTTATTGCTTGTATCTTAAGATTTTTAAATATTGTTTTTTCATTGCTTATTTGACCCCTACGACAATTATTAAGTGTTGTATCACATGATTCTTAACAAATGTATCTTTTTCTTTTATGTACACTGGCAGCATATACACCAAGACAAATTACTTGTGTGTTCAATCACATTTGGCCAATAAAGAATTCTATTCTATTCTATTCTATTCTATTCTAAATAAATAACATAAATACATAAATTCTATTCTATTCTATTGCTTGACTAATTAGTTGTATCTCCTTTCTTTCATCAAGATGAAGTCTTGCCTTTTCCTCTCAGTTCCCTCTACCCAGTGTTTCCCAATCTCGGCAACTTCAACTCCCAGAATTCTCCAGCCAGCAAATGCTGGCTGGGGAATTCTGAGAGTTTAAGTCCAGATATCTTCAAGTTGCCAAGATTAGGAAACACTGCTTACAGGATAGAGTTGAGAGAGGGTGACTAGTGTGGAAACCTCCAGCTTTATTCTTTACAATTTAGTCTATCATTAATCAATACACTGATTTGCATTTTTTTAGATGTTCAAGCTTGCAGATGCAATGTGTGATGGACAAAACATGCTTTGAAAGGCACAAAACATGAAAAGGTGTCATAAAGGAGGGGGGAATAGAATCCCCCACACACAAGTGTTTGCCTTGCTGTTCAACTACCCCTTGAACCTTCAAAAGTTGCAGAGTTCTAGGCTGCTTCTGAACCAATCTTAAGAGTTGTTGGATATCCTAAGTTATATCCAAATTCTATGTAGAAAATTGCCTTGTGCAAAGGCTATTAGACTTTTTTTTTAGAATATATTTTTTATTGGCCAAGTGTGTTTGGACACACAAGGAATTTGTCTTTGATGCATATGTTCTCAGTGTGCATAAAAGAAAAGATACAATTGTTAGGAAGCATGAGGTACAACACTTAATGATTATCATAGGATACAAATAAGCAATCAGGAAACAATCAATATTAATATAAATCATAAGGGTACAAGCAACAAGTTGCAGTCATACAGTCATAAGTGGGAAGAGATGGGTGATAGGAACAACGAGAAGTCTAATAGTAAGAGTAATGCAGCTGTAGTCAATTGTTTGACAGTGGTGAGGAAATTGTTTAGCAAACTGATGGTGTTGGGAGAAAATAGTTCTTCTATCTGGTTGTCTTGGTGTGCAGTGCTGTACAACGACATTTTGAGGGTAGGAGTTGAAACAATTTGTGTCCAAGATGTGGGGGGTCCATAAATATTTTCACGGCCCTCTTTTTGACTCATGCAGTATACAGGTCTTCAATGGAAGGCAGGTTGGCAGTAATTGTTTTTCCTGCAGTCCAGACTTCTGTAATTTACACAGTGAATGAACTGAGCAGCTTTTGCATGCCACATGGATATACAGTGGTACCTCTACTTAAGAACGCCTCTACTTAAGAACTTTTCTAGATAAGAACCGGATGTACAAGATTTTTTTGCCTCTTCTTAAGAACTATTTTCTACTTAAGAACCTGAGCCCAGAAAAGTTTCCCAGGAAATTTGAGAGTGGTATGCCCGGCCAGTTTCCTGCCATTCTCCCTTTTATCCCAGCCATTTTAAGCTTTTCTGGGCTGCAAGAGGAGCCTTTCGGTGGTGCTTAAAGAGGCTTTGGCAGTCCAGAGTGAACAAAGCATTTTCCTTTCTCTGGGTGCTTGGAGAGGGAATAAAACACTTTGCTGTTGTCACTCCCTCGCGCACCTGGCACAAGGTTGCCTCCCAGAGCATCTGGATACGTCTTTTCTTCCTCCTCCTCCTCCCACCCAAATTCCGAGCTTTTATTTCTTTCCTAATGCGTTTGCACACATTATTTGCTTTTACATTGATTCCCATGGGAAAAATTGCTTCTACTTAACAAACTTTTCTACTTAAGAATCTGGTCACGGACCGAATTAAGTTCTTAAGTAGTGGTATCACTGTACTGTGAAAAATGTAGTTCACGTTGAGCTCAATTCCTGATTTCATGGGCCATACAGTTTTCTTGTCAGAAATATGGAAGTGGTTTGTCACTGCCTCCTTCAAATAAGTTTTGACTTTCTAATCCCACCCTACCAACTCGACTCATATGCTTGATTCTATCTAGGCTCTGTCCTTCCTAGACCAAGAAAAAAAGGACCACTTCCACATTTAGTTAAAATAACTGAATTTTAAAATGTCACAACAGTGTTTTGTAAAACACAAAAGGCCTTTGCGCTTATTTATAACCTTAAATTAGAAAAGCATGAATATAAAAGACAACTGTTCTTTTTAAAACAAACTTACAAATAGTTTATTGCATTAGGATTTTGAGAGCAGAAAGGATTATTCTCCTTTGTCTTTTACGTAATAGAGATCTAGGTTCTATTCATCATAGATTAGTACAGAGAAAACTTTTATAGAAACTTGATAATTATCATTCCATGTTCTTAGTATCAAGTACTTTGGAGAGAACCTGCATGTCTCAAGGTTCAGCTTCAGGGACAAATAAAATTTAACTAGTGAATATTGCCAAGAAGCCATTAAAAACTAAATTCAGTTAATAGGATAATGACATGTAGTTAGTAATGGAAACCAAATTCTATACTCTCTTCTATTCAGTATAAAAACTTTAATATTTTTGTTGGCTCTGTGTGTACCATAACTATGAAGACTATATGCCTCTAGGGATTAAGCAAGCAGTTTTATTATACATCCATCTGAAAACCTGAGCTATATTAAGAAAACAATCAGACGCTTTCTGATGCAATGTCGGTTTACAGTCAAGTTAAAAATATAAAGTTGAATGTTGTGACATTTCAAGTGGAGAGATATTTTTAAGTCTTGAAAAAAGGACAGACTTCTTCTAAGTCAGCCAAATAGTGGCACAATTAAGAAACAGAATTTTCTTGTATATGTCATTGAAAAGTATACTGATTTATCTTTTCTGAGTTTCCAAGATATCCTCACTACCTATCTGCCGTTGGAATTTATAGTGCTCTCCCTGTTGTATCCTGAAATGGCTACCTTGTAACGCTGTAAATAGTTTGTTCCTCTTTTCCAGCGCTGTCTGAGCCCAAGCAGGAAGTCGCTCCTGATTGGCTCAGACGCGGCCGGCTCTCGCTTTGGCGGGAACCGCAAAAGTATAAAAGAAGCGGCTTCTCCCTGCAGAGCCAGTCGGTACTCGCTGAATCGTCACTTTACCTTGCTGAGCTGTCACTTATTCTCTGAGCTGAATAAAAGTACCGATTGCTCAAACCCTGTCTCTGGGTCTACTTCACTGGCGACGAACGAACGGAAGAACTTCGCGTGCAACATGGACAAAATCCAGATCGGCCAGGCTCCAGAACTTTTCGATGCCGAGAAAATGACTTGGGACGAGTACATGGCCACCTTCGAGATATTCCTCGAGGCGGCGGGAATGCAGGACGCCGGAGCCGATCGCAGACGGGCTATTTTTCTAAACTACTGCGGCGCAGAGATCCGTAGACTTGCCCAAACTCTCACCGAACCAGAACAAGCAAGAGCCACAGCGTGGGACGTCCTTCAACAGAAACTAGCGAGCCATTTTAAACCAACCAGACCAGCCGTGGTTTACCGGCATCAATTTCACATGATGGCTCAGAGAGAAACCGAGTCGATAAGCCAATTCACAACGCGGCTTCGAACGGTACTCGCTCAATGCAAGTTTCAAGATCCGGAAGCTCGCCTCACCGACGCCTTGATTTTCGGCATGAAGAACCACACGGTGAGAAGTAAACTCCTCACCGAAGATGAGCCGACTCTACAAACCGTAATCAAATTAGCGCAAACCGCGGAAGCAGCCGACGCAGCGGCAAGAGAATTAAAAGAGCACGGAAGGCGAGAAACCATTGCCAAAATCGACGCCGAGTCTCCCAGCGCCATGGGAACAGACGTCCGCGGCCAGCTAACTAGCAACGGGGACGACTGCCTCCTCCTGCAAGACCAACCGAGACACCCTAGAGCTACTCATCCAGCCCCCTGCGCGGGCTGCCGGGGAAATCACCAGCGCCATCGATGCCCGTTCCGCGACACCACTTGCCGCCGTTGCAACCGGAGAGGCCACATCGCCATCGCATGCAGGGCAACGGCACCAGAAGAAACTTTTGCCACACAACAATACCAGCGACCCCAAAACCACCCCCCCCAATCGCGAGAAAGGAGACCGTTCCGCAACTCGGGTCAAAGGAATTACCCCACCGCTAACCGAGACTACAATAGAGGTAACTCTCAATATTCCGTGAATAACACGGCAACCAAAAAGGGGGCTAAAATTGTTATCTCGTTGTTGCTAAATAACCAGCCTTGCTCAATGGAGCTAGATACGGGTTCGAGATATACCATCATGCCCTGGGAAAAATTTAAGCTATATATGCCTAATGTGTCTGAGGCTGACCTAATTCAAACCTCTTTGGTGATCAGAGACTTCCAAGGGGGGGTAATCTCGGTCCTGGGAACTGCAAATGTACCTATTGTATTTAAGAATGTCAAATGTACCCTTCCCATGCTTATTGTGACGGGGGCCAAACACTCCCTGCTAGGGCTAGCATGGATGGAACCGTTGGGGATTGAAATTTCGGGTGTGTGTAATGTAAACTGTGATATTATGCCTAACTTTGTGAAAGAATTCCCTGAAGTGTTCAGCCCCACCTTAGGATTGTATAAGGGAACCCCCATATCTTTCTCTATTAACCCCAAGGTCCCACCAGTTAGACTGAAACCTCGCAGGGTTCCCCTCCCGCTTCTCCCCAAGCTAGACTTACAGCTGGACAAACTCATTAGTCAAGGTATCTTGGTCCCTGTGGAACAGGGGCCATGGGAAACTCCCATAGTGACACCCCTGAAGCCAGATGGCTCCTTAAGAGTTTGCGCTGATTACAAATCAACCCTGAATAAGGCACTCCAACACCACCCCTACCCCATTCCGGTTGTGCAACAACTCTTACACTCCCTGGGGGAGGGGAAAAGGTTCGCAAAGATCGACCTGGCGCAGGCTTACCAGCAACTTCCGGTCGATGAACAAACAGCAAACGCTCAAACAATTGTAACGCACAGGGGGGCTTTCAAATGCACGAGGTTACAGTTTGGGGTGAGCATAGCCCCAGGGATATTCCAGAGCATCATGGAACGCCTATTGTCAGGGGTAAATGGGGCCATCCCATATTTTGATGACATCTTAATTGCAGGGGAAAACCAGGAACAAGTGAACAAAAGAATAAGGGAAGTACTTAAGAGGCTACAGGACAAAGGGTTACGAATCAAGCCTGATAAATGTGTCTGGGGAACTAACAGTATTGAATTCCTAGGATATAAAATAGATAAGGAAGGTATCCACCCCACAACTGAGAAGCTGAGAGCAATTAGAGAAGCCCCAGAGCCACGAGATAAGAGTGAGTTGCAAGCATTTTTGGGCCTCCTTAATTTTTATTCCGTTTTTTTAAAGCAGAAGGCAACAGTAGCAGAGCCTCTCCATCGTTTACTCCAGAAGGAAGCCCGCTGGACATGGGGGAAAATTGAACGTGAAGCCTTTGCTCAAATAAAAAATTTACTAACTTCTAAAAGTGTAGTAGTCCAATATAGTGCCTCACTACCCATTAGGCTCACGTGCGACGCTTCGCCGTACGGCATAGGAGGAGTCCTAGCTCACGTTCTACCTAATCAGACAGAGGCCCCAATAGCATTTTTTTCAAGAACCATGACCAGCACGGAGAGAAATTATAGCCAGTTAGACAAGGAGGCTCTGGCATTAGTGGCAGGGGTAAAGAAGTTTCACAATTACATTTTTGGAAGAAATTTTGAGCTAGTCACTGACCACAAACCCCTACTAGGCCTGCTAGCCCCCAACAAGCCCACTCCACCTTTTATGTCTCCAAGACTAATCAGATGGGCCCTTTTCCTCTCTGGGTATCAGTATGAGCTCACCCACAAGGGGGGGAAGGAAATCAATCATGCAGACGGCCTCAGCAGATGCCCCATAGCAGACTTGGTAGAAGACCCTGTTCCAACCACAGACGTGCTAATGATAGAACTCGAGGAAAACCCACTAACCACAGCAAAAGAGGTAGCTGCACACACGCAGCAAGACCAAATCCTGAAACAAGTAGTGAACTGTGTTCTAAAGGGATGGCAAAATGATATTGTTAAACCTGAATTGTGTGATTTTAAGAACAAAAGGCTTGAATTGTCATATGTAAAAGGTTGTTTGCTGTGGGGGGATAGAGTGATCATCCCCAAACGCCTAAGGGAAAAGGTACTCAGAATGTTACACGTGGGCCATCCTGGGATTGTCAGGATGAAGAGCCTAGCAAGGGGGCATTTATGGTGGCCAGGGCTTGATGCTGATATTGAAAGTTGGGTTTCAAAGTGTGACCCGTGCCAAGAGTCTAGGCCCAATCCCCCCAAAACAACTCCGGCTGAGTGGGAACAGCCTGCTGGCCCTTGGTCTAGGATCCACATTGATTTTGCTGGCCCAGTGGGGTCTCAGTATTTCCTAATAGTGGTTGATGCTTTCTCCAAATGGTTGGAAATAATAGCAATGAACAACATAACCACAAGTGCCACTATCAAGGTATTGAGCAGACTGTTTGCATCCCATGGTTGCCCTGATCTATTGGTGTCTGACAATGGACCACAACTAACAGCCAGGCAATTCGAATTATTCCTAGATGGCCTGGGGGTCAGACATGCCCTCATCTCGCCTTACTCGCCCTGGGCTAACGGGTTGGCAGAACGTTACGTAAGGGTGGCAAAAGAGGCATTGCACAGGTCAGGCCCTGGAGATGTGCAACAGAACTTGGACCAATTCTTATTAACCCAGCACATTACCCCTAACTCGCACACACATGTAAGCCCTGCAGAGTTATTGATGGGGAGAAAGTTGAGGTCACCACTAGACAGGTTAAACCCAAGGTTCTGTTTGAATAATAACCAAATGTGCATAAAACCAGAAAGAGAAATGTATTTGGGTCAAAATGTATATGTAAAATGCTTTGATGGAAATGTAAACTGGATGAAGGGAATTATTGTTAAGCAAAATGCACCCAAGACTTATATTGTTAAACTGGAGGATGGTCGTTTGTGGAAACGACACATAGACCACATTCGGAAACGAACTGAAAACCAATTACAACAACCCGCTGACTCGGACTCTCCCCCCTCAACAGACTTTTATACATTGCCCGAACTAAGAAACACGCAGAGAGACTTATCGGGCCAGGGGGAACCATCCAGCGACGCCGAGCCATCCTCGTCCTCCGAGGCCTTCGTTGGGCCCGCCAGGCCTAGTCCGCCGCACCGGGAGAACAGCGGCGAGCCATCCTCCACAGTCAGTGGCGAAGGAGAAAATGGACTGCGCAGGTCAGCGCGAGAGTCTCGAAGGCCTCACCGATTGGACGACTTCGTCACGTGGCTTTCTTGATGGATGGGTCCAACTATGAGGGGAGGGGTGTTGTATCCTGAAATGGCTACCTTGTAACGCTGTAAATAGTTTGTTCCTCTTTTCCAGCGCTGTCTGAGCCCAAGCAGGAAGTCGCTCCTGATTGGCTCAGACGCGGCCGGCTCTCGCTTTGGCGGGAACCGCAAAAGTATAAAAGAAGCGGCTTCTCCCTGCAGAGCCAGTCGGTACTCGCTGAATCGTCACTTTACCTTGCTGAGCTGTCACTTATTCTCTGAGCTGAATAAAAGTACCGATTGCTCAAACCCTGTCTCTGGGTCTACTTCACTCCCAATCACAGGCAACATTACTTATCTCAAAATGACACACGCATACACACACACACACTTGTTCAAATAGCACTGCCTTGTTTCCTCTTACTTTCTTCTCCCAGCTGTGAAATTCCTCATTATATTCTATAAAACTTAATATACGAGGGTTGCCCAGAAAGTAATGCACTACATTTTTTTCTTCAACAATTATGTATTGAACATAATGAAACTTACACACAAGAAAGAATGATGTTTCTTCTACACTCCCTATTTTTACATGTAATCTCCATCCCGTTCTATGGCCTTCCTTCAATGAGACACAAGGGCATGTATACCATGTCAGTACCACTCCTTGTTCTGGTCACAAAGCCATTTCTGTACTGTGCGAATCACCTCTTTGTCATCCTCAGCTGTGCCCAGCAACTAACTGTACTTCTATCGACTTCAGATTCTACATAAACTGTCCACAAACGTTTGTGAATGTTTCCAACAGTTTCTTTCTCCACAGTGAGAAATTCAATGACGACACGCTGATTGTAACTACATACAAATCCAATAAATAATAATAATAATAATTACTTACAGATGCCATTTCAAAACACTGCTGCAGCTACGCTATCTGTCTGAAGAAACGCAAAATTTACACACACACTCCTCACAATTCCAATCATGTATATCTAAAGTTTCGCATTCCTACCATTACTGTAGACTAAGAAAGAAATTGTGGTGCATTGCTTTCTGGGCGACCCTTGTATACCCCCATTCCCCTGCTGTTATAAAAACTAAAACAGAAAGTCATCCATCGATGTACAATTACTCATTTACATTCTTCTGAATTTTACAGTCAAACTGCAATGCTCCAGAGTACAGTCATCTGAAAGGATTTACACTTTAAAAAATCCAACAACATAAAAAGAAAGTCCTCTGAAATACATTACAGTATGTAACATTCTTAGACAATTCAGTGACAATTACTTGCAATTATGTTTAAGACAGCAGAAGGATTCCTAGGAAGGAAACTTGATTTTAGAACTCAAAATGTTTATTTTTAAGGTACACTAACTCTTGTAACACATACATCATTAAAAAAAATCATTTAGTTGTTTAGATTTAAATAGTTTTTATTTAAAGGAAACAGCATATTTATTGCTTTACCAATAGGAAAATGCTTTTCAAAATTATAAGCTAATAGAAGATTTAGATTTTAACATTAAATTTAATGTACACATAGTGGGGAAGTCCATCTGTTAAGAAATAAGAGCGAGTCACAGTTTCATTTTCAAATAATCTGAATATTTAGGAGAATTAACTAATTTTGTTAATGGGAATTTTATTATTGTCTCCTAATTTCAGAAAAATTAGCAAAAAATGGAACAGCATTTAAAGCAGCAAGAGATTCTGAATGATTCAGTCACAAAATACTAAAATCATCTTCAATTTTGTGTATATAGTAACAGAAACAAACCAATTTAAAAATAAAGGTGTGGGCCCAGAGGAATGGAGATGGCTCCCTCTGTTAAACTACAGAAGTTTGCTGATGATGCAACAGTCATTGGTCTCCGCTGGAACAATCTGGAGCTGAACATGCTTAAAACTGTAGAGATGAGAGTGGATTTTAGGAGGAGCCCTCCTATTCAACCCTCTTACTATATTAGACAACATAGTATCAACAGTAGAATCCTTCAAGTTTCTGGGTTCTACAGGTGAAACTCTAAAAATTAGAATAGCGTTCATTTATTTCAGTAATGTAACCTAAAAGGTGAAACTTAATATATATGAGATACTGATAACATGCAAGGCAAGATAATTCAAGCCATGATTTGTCATAATTATGATGATTATGGGGTACAGCTCATGAAAATCCTAAATCCACCATCTCAGAAAATTATAATATTACATGCGATCAATAAAACAAGGATTGTATATCCTGCAGAACAATATTAGACTTCTGAAAAGTATAAACATGCATATGTACTCAGTACTTTGTTTGGGCCAGTCAACACAGACTGTGGAAACTTTTGCATTTCATTTGGAAACCAAGGACAGAGTATGGAGGAAGAATGGAGAGGCACACACAGCAAGATGCTTGAGGTCCAGTGTAAAGTTTCCACAGCCTTTGTTGATTTGTGGAGCCATGTCACCTGCTGGTGTTGGTTTACTATGCTTCATTAAGTCCAGGGTCCAGGCAAGTGAGTCCAGGTAAGTGAACTTTAATGTGCATAGTTATAGAAGAGGGGTGTGTGTGCTTTTGCATGTGTACATACACATACAGTGCAGTATTCCTTGTGAAGATCAAAGGTCATATGGATGGGCATGCCCAGGTATGCCGGAAACAGTGCATAAAATATTTGTATTACTTCCCATTATGCTGTTAGTATAAGTTAGCATGAGTTTTGCTAAGGCTTTGCAATTACAGTTCTGGGTAGGCCTGGAAGGTTCAGAGAAAGTTCATGTTCTCAGAAACAGACAGTATTATGAGATAATGAGAACAGATGGGGAGTTCTGGCTGGCATCATTAAGCACATTCTTTTACCTAGCTTTCTCACAAGCTTTCTGTAAACATCTATCATATACCTGCAGTGTTATCTATGATGTTGGCAGACTCATGAATTACCGCATCATGAAGAACTACACATGTCTATTAGATTAGATTAGATTAGATTAGATTTGTATGCCACCCCTCTCCAGAGACTCGGAGTGGCTCACAGCAGTAAAACACAATACAAATCCAATGATTTAAAAACCAGTTAAAACCCTTAACATAAAAACCAGTCATACATGCCAGACAAATCATACATAAAACGGAACAGCCCAGAGGAATCAATTTCCCCATGCCTGACAGCAAAGGTGGGTTTTAAGGGGTTTGTGAAAGGCAAGGAGGGTGTGGGCAGTCCTGATCTCCGGGGGGAGTTGATTCCAGAGGGTCGGGGCCACCACAGAGAAGACTCTTCCCCTGGGTCCCACCAGATGACATTGTTTCGTCAATGGGGCCCGGAGAAGGCCCACTCTGTGGGATCTAATCGGTCACTGGGATTTGTGCGGCACAAGGCGGTCCCGGAGGTATTCTGGTCCGATGCCATGAAGGGCTTTATAAGTTATAACCAACACTTTGAATTGTGACCGGAAACCGATTGGCAACCAATGCAGACTGTGGAGTGTTGGTGTGACATGGGCATATCTGGGAAAGCCCATGATAGCTCTCGCAGCTGCATTCTGCATGATCTGAAGTTTCTATGTAGAGAGCATTGCAGTAGTCGAACCTCGAGGTGATGAGGGCATGAGTGACTGTGAGCAGTGACTCCCGGTCTAAGTAGGGCTGCAACTGGTGCACCAAGCGAACCTGGGCAAACGGCCCCCTCGCTACAGCCGAAAGATGGTTCTCTAATGTTAGCTATGGATCGAGGAGGACGCCCAAGTTGCGGACCCTCTCTGAGGGGGTCAGTAATTCCCCCCTCAGGGTAATGGATGGACAGGTGGAATTGTCCTTGGGAGGTAAGACCCACAGCCACCCCGTCTTATCAGGGTTGAGTTTGAGTCTGTTGACACCCATCCAGACCCTAACAGCCTCCAGGCACCGGCACATTGCTTCCACTGGAGATGTACAGCTGGGTATCATCAGCATACTGATGATACCTCACCCCATGCCCCTGGATGATCTCACCCAGCGGTTTCATGTAGATATTAAATAGCAGGGGGGAGAGGACCGACCCCTGAGGCACCCCACAAGGGAGAGACCTAGAGGTTGACCTCTGACCTCCCACTAACAGCTACATTAGGTCATAGAAAACAGAGAATTAGGTCATAGAATTATAAAAAGGTGCTGTGCGAAATAAGTTAGGATTAATAAATTAGGATAAATTGCTTCTTTAGGTTCTTTTGGTTTCATGGCCCTTTTTTCACTAATAAAGTATGCAATGCTCTTTGTCTATTTCTGAATCAATTGTGATTCAATAATACTGTTTATATAGTAGATAATATATATTTTTGTATGCCTGTGTGTAATATATATGTACATACATGGCATATATACATAGGATTTTAAAGTATATTTTGGATGTTCAGTATTGTATGTCATTGAGGAGAAGCCAGGCACCTTAAGCCTAACCCTTGAGGTGAGTGATGTCAAGTTGGCCATGCCCACCTAGTCACATGACCAAGCCACCTTCCCCAGTCACATGACCACAAAGCCACTCCCACTCAGTCACATAACTGCCAAACCACTCCCATTCAGTCACATGACCATCAAGCCACACCCACAAAATTAAGCCCCCCCCACAGAGAGGCAGTAAAAAAAATTGGAACCCACCCTGGTCTGTCATTTGTACTTTTATAACTGCCTGATTTTGGTACAGCAACCAAACAGGACTACATAGTTAGGACTGCACACCCAAAGTTGCTTTTTTCAAGAGGCAACTGGACCTTCTCTTTTTTCTTTGAAGACGTTTCACTTCTCATCTAGGAAGCCTCTTCAATTCTGACTGGATGGTGGGGAATGGAAGGATTTATACTCCTTGCAGACAGCTGGTCATTTGCATTCTTTTAGTGAGGCCGCCTGGAGATTTATGTGTCCTCAGGGCAGAGGTGGGCTGGCCCCGCCTCTGAGTGCTAGCGGAGTCCAGCGCAATTCTGCTACTTCACCTGGGCAGGTAGCGAAACCCCGCGCGGACACACAGGGGCGCCCGTGGCTGCCCAGGTGCAAGAACAGAATTGCGCTGGACTCCGCTAGCACTCAGAGCCACAGGGGCAAGCACATGTCACCGTTCCACCTTAGCAGCCCACCTCTGCCTCAGGATCATCTGAGTGGTGCAAATGGATGTGGAGCTTTCTTGGAACTGTTGAAATGACTGTATTATACACTGGGCATAGATGGTATCGTATCGTTCCCCCTCTGTTGAGAAGGCTGTTCAGTTTTGGCACAGATGGTCCGGATGGGTTTATTCTCCTATGATGTGCCATGTTTATGTGGTGATTGTAAAAGTCTTCAAAGAAAAAAAAAAAGCACCCTTGGGGCAACCATGACCTAGATGACTGAGAATCTCCATAGATATTTAAGACTGCCAAAAACCTATTGCAACCAGCCTGCCTAACATTATGACCTGTATACTGAACAGATAAGAAAGAGGACTGAGAAAATATCTAGACTCCTCACAACCTTCCCTTGGGTTGCCACTATAATATTATTATTATTATTATCATCATCATTATTATTATTTATTAGACTTGTCTACCGCCCCTTTCCGAGGACCTGGAGCAGCTCTATAGAACACTGCATGCCAAAACAACTAGACAGTTTGTGCCATCACTCTACTGAACACCTAAATCCCACAGTACTACCTTATGTCTATTTAACTATGTAGTTTGGCTGTATAATTATGATTATTACTTTGATATTATATTATTATTATTATTATTATTATTATTATTATTATAATATTATTACTGCATTGTTGTTTTGTATGTAGTGTTCCCTTGACGTTCGCGGAGGATACGTTCCAAGTCTGCCCGCAAAAGCCAAATTTCTGCAAAGTAGAGATGCTCCCTTTCTTTCCTTCCTTCCTCCCCCGCCCTCCTCCATTCCTGGTTTTACTTATCCCCAGAACCCACAGGAGCAACGGGGCGGCAAGCAGGGGGCTTTGCTGTGCTCGCTGCGGTAGCGGCGGGCAGCAGTAAGGCTCAGCTTCAATTGGAGCGTACCAACACTTCGAGAATTAAAGGGGTGGGATCGGAAGGCTGGGGTGGAAACGGAGCTTTTATTTAAAGAAGCAGGACGGCTGAGGTGGAGGGGGGAGAGGAGGAAAGTTAAAACGCATAGTACTGTACATCGGGCAGCCCCAGAAAATCCTTGGTGTGCAAAAAAAACCACAGAGTATTTTTTTAATAGTACTTTTTGAAAAACCGTGGTATAGACTTTTCGCGAAGTTTAGACCCGCAAAAATCGAGGGAACACTGTATAATGAGAGCTTATGCACTGGAGACAAATTCTGTATGTGTCTATTACTCCTGGCCAATAAAGCTACCATGTTTTTGGAGTATGAGACACACCTTTTTCCTTCCTAAAAGAGGCTGAAAATTTGGCTGCGTCTTATACTCTGAATGTAGCTTTTTTTCAGCCCTAACCAGGTGCTAACAATGTTCCCAGCTCTTAGCGGCTTGCAAGCTCTTTCATTGTTACTCTCTCTGAAGAATGTTTCTCCAACTGTCTTTGCAGGCTTTTTTTCACTGCCCTACTTGCTCCAAATAGGTTTCTTTCCAGCCCTAATAAGGTGCCAATGATGTTCTCAGCTCTTACTGGCTTGCAAGTTCTTTCATTGTTACTCTCTCTGAATAGGGTTTTTTAAAGCCCCAACTAGGGGATAAAATAAAGTGCTGAAGCTGACCAGATTAAGTATGCTAGCCAGATGACTACCTATTAGGAAGATTTCCCCCACCCCCATTTTCCTCCCCCAAAACTAAGGTGCGTCTTATACTCCAGTGTGTCTTATACTCTGAAAATATGGTATTCTATTCTATTCTATTCTATTCTACTCTATTGATGTTTTAATTCCTAAACTACAATATTTTACAGTTCATTTTGTAGTTGTGATGAACTAGTTTGATACAGATTTCCCTTTTTTCCTCCATTGATCAGTAGACCCTTGTAACAAATCTTAGTTTAAAATTAATGGAAGATCCCTGTTTTTGAGAAACCTATATTCATAAGTACCAGGGTAGCTAAGCCACTGTTTAAATCCTGGCTACCATACTGTATTTTTATGAAATATTTTTGGAAAATATATTGATTTCATAGCTCAGTTCTCCTATGATAACTTAGTTATACTTGAATTCTGAACTCTAAGCTGTTTTGAAAAGAATCATCAGAAGTTTTAAAAAACTAAAAGCAATGTATTTTTACATATATTTCTGCCATTTTCTTTTCTTTGTTTTTATTCAAGAAATAATAAATTCCTGAGGTTGTTCTTTTTATTTTTTATCAACTTAGTGTTCTTTTTACCCCTTTTAATATTTATTTTGTTATCCAAAACATTAAAATACAAACTGCAAAAAAGGAAAAAAAATACAAATGCAAAACAAAACCAGATAAGTCTACACAAAAAATGTGCATTTAAAGAAAAAAAAACCCAAACATATATGTAAATTGTCCCATGAACTGATAAATATATTTCAAGATTATACCCTCCCCCTCCTTGCAAAGCAGGCACACAATTTATACATTTCTTGGCCTGATATCTATTTGCTATAGTTAACAGGTAAAACCAACAGCTAAACTTCAAAACCCTCACTTAAGTCTAGCAGAAAGTGCACAATGACTTATGATCTACTACTGTATATGATTTTATATGATCTACCATAAAACACGACAATCAAGTCTGGTTGCCAGGATCAAAGACCCCTGATTGATTCTTAATAATGTCTTTCCTTAAATTATTTTTCATAACAGTTGGGATTTTATTTCCCAACATCATGTCTTTATTGTGTATATCTCCACAGCATTTGCTGTTCAAAAAGAATCTCTTTAAGTTGTAATTCAGCATCTCTTAATATTTGTTTTCCAATTGAATATAATAAATTCATTCTCCAATCTCTATCAACCTTCTTGACAAAATTGAGTTCATCCCTGAACAATTCTATCCATTTTGTCTTTAAAATCCATACCGCTAACTTATATTTTCCGAATCAGCTTCATCCTTCAGGTCTGCTGGCAGCATTCAAATCCATCTGGTTGCAACTGCTGTTACTTACATTTGGTTATCTTTTATCAAGCTTTTTATCCAAATATTCAAATTGGGCTTGTAAATTGAAAAGTATTCTTTCCCCCAAGGCTTTGTCTTAATATATTGTTTGCATATATTTTGATATAGTCTAGGATACTTCAGTAGTTAAACTTTTGCAGCTGAACTTTTACAGCCGATTATAAAAAGTTCTTTTTAAAGACAGGAAAAGCACCATATCAAATTAACCTGGAAAAACATAGAAAAGAACTTGCCCAGCATAAAAAAAATGTTTCCCCCCCCTAAAAAAAAATTTAAATCCAGATAATTTTTTTAAAAAATTACAAAAGTATGAAATCCCTATAGTGAAAGTTTGATATAAATGTAAATCAGATCCTTTTCACTAGTCAAAGTCTGCTGTGGAGGAAGAAGAAGTGATTTACAACTAATAAAACAATAAAAAGAACATTAAAAAACCCCACTTTAAAATCCAGCAGATTAAATTAGATTAGCATTCAACCAGTCAATTAACATTTAGAAATAAACATCAAACATAAATATCAAAATGTGGTTTTAAAACCCAGATGTTAAGACAACAGGCAGCTGGAAGGAAAAGATAGAAGCCCAGCCCTCCAACCACCCATTGAAAACTGCAACCTTCTAGGATGGCCGTCTTCTCTGGATGGACCATAGCAGGCAGGGGTTCCAATTTACCGCCGCTACCGGGACTGATGCATGCACAGTTCTGGGTGCCCGGTGGGTGGGAGGGCGCACACTTTGGAGCGAGATTTTGCTTCCTGTGCATGCACAGAAGCAAAATCTTGCCCGCCCGCCAATCATCTGGAGCCGCGTGTGCATTGCAGTTTTTGCTACCGGTGCATAGAATTGGCCCGTTCTGGTAAGGAACCCAAGCTGAGAGACAGGCCCAAAGTCACCAAGCCAGCTTTAATAGCTAGGGTATGAATAGAATTCACAATCTCCTGGGTTTCTAGCCTGGTACCTTAAATACCTATCTTGCTCTCATCTTTCAATAACAATATATTTGCAGTAAATTTAATTAAAACAGAGATAGTGGTATAATCTATAAAATTTAGAGATCACAATTATAAAATGAAAAGGCACTTGGAGTTCAGAAATCCTGGAGGAACTGAGTTTTTTTTAAAGTTAAGGGAAAGTAGTGGTAACTTACAACACAACTCCAATAATTCCCAATCCAAAATCACTTTTGTCTAGTTTCCCTTGATTATATATTGCTTAAGCAAACCTATTAGAATCTATCACATCGCTTGTTTACTGCATGCAATTCAAATTACAGTCTCCTTTGATTTAGGAAAGGGACATCTAAATATTCAAAGATCAACTATTACAAAAATATTTTTATTTTATACAAGAATATGGGCAAAGTGGTTATATATATATGTATATATTCACTCTAGCATGAAGCCGAAAGCACCAGCCTGAAGATGACGAGTGGGATCTCGTCGAAACATCGGCAAGATTCTATCAATCTTACAAGGGAAAAGACCCGAATATGTCAAGACATATGGGAAAGGAAAACAAAACATTCACTATTGATAGTTCCTTGAGAGCACAAAACTTGGCCTTTCTAGGCAGTTTGAATATTTACTAAATGGTGATGTGAAAGTATACCGTACTCCCTCCCACCATCAAATTCCCAGGTTTGCCATGGCTCAGGAAAAAGGGAATACAGGAGAGAAAGAGCAGGTACAGGTAGTCCTTGAATTACAACCACAATTGAACTCACTTGTTGCTAAGTGATACATTTGTTAAGTGAATTTTGCCCTATATTACAACCTTTCTTACCACTGTTGTTAAGTGCAGGTTTAAGTTAGTAATGTCATTAAATGAATCTGGCTTCCTTTTTGACTTTGCTTGTCTGAAGGTCACAAAAAGTGATCACATGATCCTGGGACATCGTAACTGTCATAAATGTGAACCAGTTACCAAGCATACAAATTTTGATCATGAGAGCAAGTCCTAAATGTGAAAAATGGTCACAAGACATTGTCAGT
This sequence comes from Erythrolamprus reginae, assembly GCF_031021105.1. Classification (NCBI taxonomy): domain Eukaryota; kingdom Metazoa; phylum Chordata; class Lepidosauria; order Squamata; family Dipsadidae; genus Erythrolamprus; species Erythrolamprus reginae. The sequence goes on along the minus strand of NC_091950.1, from coordinate 365,437,541 downwards.
GCTGTTGTAACTATGAATGCTCACTAAATGAACTGTAAGTCAATGACTACCTGTATGTTAGCACCAAACAACACTTTTTTCTCATTGGTTTTTAGACTAATGGAGACACAACCTGCAGCTAAATACTTTAATCTTTAACCCCAGCTTATTACTTTATCTTCCTGAGGTGTAGATAGAAGTTGAGTTCATTTAAAAATGATACTTATCTAAAAATCCACAAAGTTACAGGGAACTAGATACCCCTCTATGTGCATCTAAAGTATTTTGGTTCTTCTCTGAAAGCCAGTTGCAGATGCTCTGCTCATAGTTTTTTCAAAGTTCCACTCAGCAAGAACCTTTGCTATGGAAATGTTCAACTGCATGGATCAAGTGGAATAGATAATGCTCTTATCTAATGTTTGCAGAAATTACCATTAAAGCAATTAAGCATGAAAGTATTCATAAGCAAGTCAAAGTCCTTGTAGAAGATTACTCTGCTGCAATATACTGTGGGCAAATTTAGTTTCAAAGAAAAACGTTCAGATTTAATAATATGCTTCAATATTTTACAGAGTAGCTATATAAAGGAATCCAGTATCGAACTTCATCACTATCAAACAAAATTTGTTTGGTTATATGGATTCCAGGGGATCACTGAGGATGGTAAACAACCCCAAAAAATCAGGAAAAATAGAATGGCTATGCAATGATCTTTTCAAAAAAGTGTTCATGTTTCATGACTAAGTTTTCTTTTCGTTGGGTAGCGTCTCTGTGGAGAAGAACGTGATGATCTCTTTATTTTGAGTAGAACAGAATTACTGAAAGCAGTTTGTGAAGGTATAACTTCCACTTGTGATGTAAGGTTTTTGACATCGTTTTTATTCTGTTTTTCAACTTCAGTGACAAACAAATCTTGATGGAGTCTGCATTGTTCCAAAGTTTGTTGTAAAGACAAAGCTTTTGAGAAGCCTTCTGCTCTTTCCACAAGGGATGACAGGGACTGGAGATGGCAGGACAAAAAAACCAAAAATAATTCCAGGTTATTCAGATTGAGCTAGTATTTATCCTGGGAGTAATAAATTTAGCAACAGTACATTAAACATCAATTCAGAAGTGATATATATTACAAACCACTTTGTAATTTCAGAACACATTTAAAAGGACTGAAATTTCAGATTCTATTGGGAATTGTAGATTCAAAACATACCTTGATGAAACTACCAGTAAGTACAGCAATCAAGTTCTGGACAAATCTATTTAGTTGAAAAATATGAGACTCCTATAGTCTTTTTCTTAAAATAGTTAATGAATCAGATTTTCACAAGTGTCCTATATAACATTGCTTGACAATAGGTTAAGGTCAGGAATTTGTAAAACTGCATTCCCTGAAAATGGATATTTGGAGATTGGGCTCAACCATTTCCTATCCTGGAAAATACACTGCTGGAAAGACACAAACCTTTCTAGAACTAGCATGTCATTGCATTCCAAAGAGTAGTGAAACATTTGAAGACTGGAATGTGTAATTTTTCACAGTTATATTTCAGGGTTATGAATGCTACTAATTGGACCAGACTTTGTTGTACTTACATCTATCTTATGTTAGTTGGAGTTAAATCATTAATGCATGACCCATTATGTTAATTAATCAACAAAATCTAGATAAAACCCATTATATCCTTAGAAATCTCACCTTAAATGATTCTCCAGTATGTTTAGACATAGTTTTTGTTGAAAGTCTCAGTTCTACCATAGACTGATCTGAGGGGGAAAAGATTCATATATTCTCTTAGAACATAAACAAACAAAACTCTGCTGCATTATAATGTAAAAGAGAGAGAGACAGAGATAGAGAGACAGACAGACAGACAGAGAGAAGAAAGAATGATATTAAGATGGTATAATGGGCAAATATAGTATCATGGGCAATTTTATTTAACATCTAAAAAGAAAAGTTCCAAAATGTAAAAAAAAAAGTACAAATGTTTTGTGGACCAGGTTACTTCATTCTGCAATTTACTACTGATTTATTTTTGATAAGGAATTATATATGGCAACATTCAATGCATTAAATATACAATCACTTCTGAAATATGCAAAGCTAAAAATAAACCCTTTTCCTATCACATCTATAACTGTTCAGATGATATAGTGAGATTCTAAGAAACTCATTTAGAGATACTTCAGTCAAAATTCACATTCAGCATGCAACTCAATTTACCATTACTTTAGATTGGTCCGATCTCCTCCTAACCTAAACCATACAGGTGTTGCAAAGGGATGACAGAAAAATAGCTAAATAAACTAATTAGAACTTCTTGGAAGAAATGAATAAGTACACTGTAAAACAAACAGAGAAACAACAGCAGACTTGTAAATAAACATTGCTTTCTAGGATTTTACAGTCCCTAACTTGCCAGCTTCCCCCACAAATTTCTAAAACTTCTAATATGTACGGCTGGATGAATTTATTTATTTATTTATTTATTTATTATTTAGATTTGTATGCCGCCCCTCTCCGAAGACTCGGGGCGGCTCACAACAAGATATGACAAATTATAAATAATTCAGATAGCTTTAAAATATTTAAAGATTTAAAAGAACCCCATATACTAACAGACACACACATAAGCATACCATGCATAAAAATTGAACAAGCCCGGGGGAGGTGTTTCAATTCCCCCATGCCTGACGGCAAAGGTGGGTTTTAAGGAGTTTACGGAAGGCAGGAAGAGTAGGGGCAGTTCTAATCTCTGGGGGGAATTGGTTCCAGAGGGCCGGTGCCGCCACAGAGAAGGCTCTTCCCCTGGGGCCTGCCAACCGACATTGTTTAGTTGACGGGACCCGGAGAAGGCCCACTCTGTGGGACCTAATCGGTCGCTGGGATTCGTGCGGCAGGAGGCGGTCCCGGAGGAATAAAAGCGCTGGTTACTTTCTCCCTAAATATACCTCTAAAAATAATTCCTGTTCTGGATAAATAAAAGCTCTTGTGTATTGCAATTTCATATATTTTTAAACAAAGCTATATATGGAGCAAAAATTTTAATTATCCCATTTTAGTCTGATATCTATTTTAAAACCGTATTTTAAAACAGACTCTGACAGAAACCTCTGAAATTAAACTGTTGCACACATATATTTATACTGTCGTAAAGTATTTATTTCCTATTCTTCCAAGGACAATTTTTATTACTCTTATGTCTAATGTTGTTAGTGCTGATTTCCAGTAATTCAACAGACATTTATTTTCTTCTTGCAGCTCCTGAACCCTAATAATCAGAATTCTGAGAGGGAAATTCCTTGAAAAATTTAATCCAAAACTGCATAAACCCTGAAATTAATATATCTGGAAAATACTGTGTTACATTATGAACTGTACAGTCTATCAAATCCACATCAGTAATGAAGAACAATAAATAGTAGTGGTAATTAGAATCTTTATTAGATGATATAAAGTACAGGTAGTCTTCAACTTACAACAGTTGAGCCCAGAATTTATGTTGCTAAATGAGAAATTTGTTAAGCGAGTTTTGTCCCATTTTACAACTTTTCTTGCCACGTATGTTAAGTGAATCACTTTAGTTGTTAAATTAGTAACAAGGTTATTAACTGAATCTGGCTTTCCCATTGACTTTGCTTGTCAGAAGCTCGCAAAAGATGGTCACATGAATAATGCTGGGACACTGCGACTATCATAAATATGAACCAATTGTCAAGCATCCAAATGTAAATCATGTGACCATGGGATGGGTGGGTGCTGCAATGGTCATAATTAATTTTTTTCAGTGCTGTTATAACTTTGAATGATCACTAAATGAATTGTTGTAAGTCAAGTATTATTTGTATGCCCTGATTATAACTGCAAAGCATAATATACATTGAGGTTTACATACAGGTTTTGAGGCTGCAGTGAACCTTCAAAATTTCTCTTTATATTTCTTAAAAATACCCATATGAAATTGTCTACTTCTATACTGGTACAATAGGCACTAAATATATGAGCTAGAGGAGTGTCCAGGTCAACATGTCTTCTAAAAAATTGACAATATTTTCCAGGAAGAGATAGGAATAATCAAGTAAGCCTTTGATACGGTTCCACATAAAGAGCTGATGGATAAATTAGTGAAGATTGGACTTAATCCCTGGATAGTTCAGTGGATTTCAAGCTGGCTGAAGAATAGACATCAGAGAGTTATTGTTAATGGCGAGTATTCTGAGCAGAGACAGGTTACAAGCGGTGTGCCACAAGGGTCTGTTCTGGGTCCTATTCTTTTTAATATGTTTGTGAGTGACATAGGGGAAGGTCTGGTAGGGAAGGTTTGCCTATTTGCCGATGACTCTAAAGTGTGCAATAGGGTTGATATTCCTGGAGGGGTCTGTAATATGGTAAATGATTTAGCTTTACTAGATAAATGGTCAAAGCAATGGAAACTGCAGTTTAATGTTTCCAAATGTAAAATAATGCACTTGGGGAAAAGGAATCCTCAATCTGAGTATTGCATTGGCAGTTCTGTGTTAGCAAAAACTTCAGAAGAGAAGGATTTAGGGGTAGTGATTTCTGACAGTCTCAAAATGGGTGAGCAGTGTGGTCGGGCGGTAGGAAAGGCAAGTAGGATGCTTGGCTGCGTAGCTAAAGGTATAACAAGCAGGAAGAGGGAGATTGTGATCCCCTTATACAGAGCACTGGTGAGACCACATTTGGAGTACTGTGTTCAGTTCTGGAGACCTCACCTACAAAAAGATATTGACAAAATTGAACGGGTCCAAAGATGGGCTACAAGAATGGTGGAAGGTCTTAAGCATAAAACGTATCAGGAAAGACTTCATGGACTCAATCTGTATAGTCTGGAGGACAGAAGGAAAAGGGGGGACATGATCGAAACATTTAAATATGCTAAAGGGTTAAATAAGGTCCAGGAGGGAAGTGTGTTTAATAGGAAAGTGAACACAAGAACAAGGGGACACAATCTGAAGTTAGTTGGGGGAAAGATCAAAGGCAACATGAGAAAATATTATTTTACTGAAAGAGTAGTAGATCCTTGGAACAAACTTCCAGCAGACGTGGTTGGTAAATCCACAGTAACCGAATTTAAACATGCCTGGGATAAACATATATCCATTGTATGATAAAATACAGGAAATAGTATAAGGGCAGACTAGAGGGACCATGAGGTCTTTTTCTGCCGTCGGTCTTCTATGTTTCTATGTAAGTTTCTTGTTTCTTTGTTCATAATTTAACACAATATTTTCCAGATAGATTAATTTAGGTTTTATGCAAATAATTTCTACATTATCTAAGACTTTCCTACTATTTGTGTCCTAGGACCAATCTACATGTTAAGCAAACTACAAATTCACAAAATCTTCTTTGACTCACAAGTAATCTTTCTCAACTCAAAACATTTGGGAAATTACTTTTTAGATAAAGACAAACGAGTACACATTCAAGCAGTGTATCTTGAGCAATGCTCAGCTCTAGGAAGGCAATGGCAAATCACTTCTGAAATCTTGCCAAGAAAGCTGTAAGAACTAGTTCAGACAGCCCCCAAGAGTCAAAGACCCAACCCAAGCCTTCCAAAAACCCCCTGTAAGTTTCTTCACCGGCTATACTAGTTTTTTCCTTCTATAAGTATCTTGTTTATTTTGCAGGAAGACCGTCACTGTAGAATTGCAACTTGGCTGAACAGCGTTATTTTGTTCCCCAAACTTTGAATTCAAAATTTTCATCAGCTGAAAAAACTCACTGCTGTGAGATAAGTAGCCATATCAATTATTCAAAATAAATTATAGAGAAATAACCCTATGTCCATACAAAATGCTCACTTTGAGCCCTTTAAACTTTGTTGGCGATTATACAGTTCCCCCTTCAGACAATATCAGCAAAAACAAAATTTTGCAAATAGTGTAACAAATAGTACATTTAGTACTGTTTTTTGCTAAAAAGAAAATGAAAAAAGTTAAAGCTAGGACCAAATACAGTGGTACCTCTACTTACAAACTTAATTTGTTCTGTGACCAGGTTCTTAAATAGAAAGGTTTGTAGGAAGAAGCAATTTTTCCCATAGGAATCAATGTAAAAGCAAATAATGTGTGCGATTGGGGGAACGACAGGGAGGGTGGAGGCCCTGTTACCTCCCAGGAAATTCCTAGAGAGGCCCCACAGAGGCTTCTCCCGCCTTTTCCGGTTACAGTTTCAGAGGCTCAGGTTTGTAAGTGGAAAATGGTTCCTGAGAAGTGGCAAAAAAATCTTGAACATCCAGTTCTTATCTAGAAAAGTTCGTAAGTAGAAGTGTTTGTAGGTAGGGGTACCACATTTAATGGAAAGCCTCTAGGACAGTGTTTCTCAACCTTGAAGATGTGTGGACTTCAACATGCTCTAGGACCATGCAGTTCTTTGCCTGCTTGTCTTACTGAACCCAGGGTGTTGTTTTCCCATATATCCTCACTGTTCTTGTTTCCTGGTTTGCTTTCCCAAGCATCTGTGTAATGCTCCAGTTTTTGCTCTTTGAATCTCTTTCCTAAATCTAATTTCTATTTTTTTTACTATAATCAACCGTATGTAATTGAAATTCAGCTGAGTGACCATGGGCCAGTCAACTCTTTCTCAGCTCTAAGAGGAAGGAAATGGTAAACCACTTCCAAAACATTGCACAGATAACTACAGAGACTTGTCTAGGTATTTGCCAGGAGCTAACATTGACTCAGAAGCACATTCAAATACAAGTCCAAATATAAAAATCAAAATCTTGACTCTCTACACATTTGCTACCTTTTATATTAGAAACTCATTGAGCTGAGAACTGATCTCCTGAACTTTCTAAAACTCAGTGAAAACTGAAAGTATTATAACAGTAATAAATTCTTTCTGGATGACTTATGGTCAACTTGGCTGAACTTGGATAAGTTATTGCCCTTTACTTCTGCATTCCATCTGTAAAATAGGAATAATGGGAAGAGTTACAGCATACTATGTATTGTAAAATCAGTACAAAACAACTGCTTGCGGGTTTTTCCAAGGTCAATTAACCTCATTTGAAAACAAATTAAATTATTCCAATCAATCTACCTCAGTAATCCTTATAAACACGTTAGCCCTGATAGAATATTACATGATTGTACATCAGAGAATTATTTTAAAAACTAGATGTTTACACTGCTTCCAAAACATGGGAAATGAAATAAGGAAATGAAAGCATATAATTCTCTTTCATTTCTGGTAACTGTAGTCATTACACAGGGATAGGTGCAAATTCCAGACCTTGCAAATAAGTTCATTCGCCATATATTTGCACAATGTTTTCCTAAACATTATTTCTACTTTAGATTTTTTTAAAAATTGTGATCAGATAGTTTTACTTTATAATCCAACCAGCATGTGGAACTCGTGGTACAAATTTGTATGCAATAATTTTTCATTACAAATAAATTACCATAAGCAATATTTTCAAGTTAGAAGAAAGATTGCCCGAAGAGAAGTTAAACTTGAGAGTAAAATACCGTACTTTATTTGCCTTAGCAAGTGTGAGATCAGTAATTAATATGTTATGCTGAAAATAAAGTGAAATGGTGATATGATTGGTGTTTTTACTATTTTTTACTGCTATATTTGATCTACTCCACATGTTCATAGCCTTATCATAACATGCATTCTTACTAGCCCCTCCGAGTCTCCGGAGAGGGGCGGCATACAAATCAAATGAATTAAATTAAATTAATAATAGCATTTAATACAGTGGTTCCCAATGTGGGGCCCCCACCCCATAGGGGAACAATTTGATTTTGAATTTGGGCAATTGGAACCTTGTTTAAACCAAGTGAATGGCCTTTTAGGCTTCATTGCATGAGTAGGAGTTCACTTTTTGACTAATAAGAATTATAATTCATGGGGGGGGGGGAATAAGGATTTTAGAGATGCTTAGTTGGGGGATAATTGAAAAAAAGGTTGTGAACCACTGATCCAATAAAATATAATTTACTGCTTTTTCTAAAGCAATAAGATTAATATTGAGCAGAGTTAAGTTGTTTCAATTTCTCATTGGGAAAATTATCCCCCCCCCCCCAATCTAAATGCTATGGCTTGGAAGGTGGTAGAATTTAAACCATATGGCATTCTGTGTGTGTGTGGGGGGGGGTTGCAAAGCATTGAACCCAAAATCATAGGTTTTTTTTTTAATCTTAAGGACTTTTTTTTACAGTCAGCTTTCTGTGAAAGCATGGCTGAAAAAAAAATAAGCGTAACTGTTTTAACTTTGCACATACCGTGCTAATGCTCTCAGTGATTGGCACAACTTAGCTGCAAGCCCACCACTTTGCTGTTCTTTTAACATTGCAAATTGTGGGTTGTGTAGGTTAAAAGTGAATTTTATTGTGAAGTTTTTGAACTTTCACAATTGTTATGCAGGGATTCCCTGAGACCTGAATATTATTTCAAGGATTTTTCCGGAGCAAAAAGATTTGGAAATGCTATCTTAGACACTTTGTACCTTATGCTTTTCCCCCACTAGAATTCACATCAGAAGCATAAAATGTTCCCACATATTGCCAGATTTTATCCCCTCTCCTGTTCCTCTCTTTTTTCCTCCTTCTTTCCTTTCTCTTTATTGCATAGCACTTTTATGTACATGCCAATTTTAGGATACTCTTTAATTTAACTACTGCCAAGCTGTCTAGTCCACAAAAACTTATGTTATATGAATAAGCTATGTCATATGATTAAGCTAAGTTATAAGGTACAGTAATACCTCGTCTTACGAACACCTCTTAATACAAACTTTTCATGATACGAACCCTGTGTTTTAGATTTTTTTCTCTCTTCTTCCGAACTATTTTCACCTTATGAACCCTAACCCCCGCCGCTGGGATGCCCCAAAGCGCTGGGATTTCCCCGGGAATCCCCGCCTCCAAACTTCCGTTGCAAGCAAAAACGCCCGTTATTGCATTGCAGGGATTTCCCTGAGGCTCCCCTCACTGGGATTCCCTTCATTTTTGCCAGCGCTGCTTTGAATCCCAGCGACAAACTCCCCACTTCCAAACTGCATGGGGGAAATGAGCACGAGGGGGGGGGCAAAAACGGGAGGCAGGAACTCATGGAGCTCAAGAGAGGAAAACATTGTGGGGGAGATGAGCAGAGTGGGGGGACAAAAACGGAAGGCAAAGACTCATGGAGCTCAAGAGAGGAGAAAGGTGTGGGGGAGATGAGCAGAGTGGGGGGACAAAAACGGAAGGCAAAGACTCATGGAGCTCAAGGGAGGAGAAAGGTGTGGGGGAGATGAGCAGAGTGGGGGGGACAAAAACGGGAGGCAAAGACTCATGGAACTCAAGGGAGGAATAAGGTGTGGGGGAGATGAATAGAGGGGGGGGACAAAAACGGGAGGCAAAGACTCATGGAGCTCAAGAGAGGAAAACGTTGTGGGGGAGATGAGCAGAGTGGGGGGACAAAAACGGAAGGCAAAGACTCATGGAGCTCAAGGGAGGAGAAAGGTGTGGGGGAGGTGAGCAGAGTGGGGGGACAAAAACGGAAGGCAAAGACTCATGGAGCTCAAGGGAGGAGAAAGGTGTGGGGGAGATGAGCAGAGTGGGGGGACAAAAACGGAAGGCAAAGACTCATGGAGCTCAAGGGAGGAGAAAGGTGTGGGGGAGATGAGCAGAGTGGGGGGACAAAAACGGGAGGCAAAGACTCATGGAGCTCAAGAGAGGAAAACGTTGTGGGGGAGATGAGCAGAGTGGGGGGACAAAAACGGAAGGCAAAGACTCATGGAGCTCAAGGGAGGAGAAAGGTGTGGGGGAGATGAGCAGAGTGGGGGGACAAAAACGGGAGGCAAAGACTCATGGAGCTCAAGAGAGGAAAACGTTGTGGGGGAGATGAGCAGAGTGGGGGGACAAAAACGGAAGGCAAAGACTCATGGAGCTCAAGGGAGGAGAAAGGTGTGGGGGAGATGAGCAGAGTGGGGGGACAAAAACGGAAGGCAAAGACTCATGGAGCTCAAGGGAGGAGAAAGGTGTGGGGGAGATGAGCAGAGTGGGGGGACAAAAACGGGAGGCAAAGACTCATGGAGCTCAAGAGAGGAAAACGTTGTGGGGGAGATGAGCAGAGTGGGGGGACAAAAACGGAAGGCAAAGACTCATGGAGCTCAAGGGAGGAGAAAGGTGTGGGGGAGGTGAGCAGAGTGGGGGGACAAAAACGGAAGGCAAAGACTCATGGAGCTCAAGAGAGGAGAAAGGTGTGGGGGAGGTGAGCAGAGTGGGGGGACAAAAACGGAAGGCAAAGACTCATGGAGCTCAAGGGAGGAGAAAGGTGTGGGGGAGATGAGCAGAGTGGGGGGGACAAAAACGGGAGGCAAAGACTCATGGAACTCAAGGGAGGAATAAGGTGTGGGGGAGATGAATAGAGGGGGGGGACAAAAACGGGAGGCAAAGACTCATGGAGCTCAAGAGAGGAGAAAGGTGTGGGGGAGATGAATAGAGGGGGGGGGACAAAAACGGAAGGCAAAGACTCATGGAGCTCAAGAGAGGAGAAAGGTGTGGGGGAGATGAATACAGGGGGGGGGGGACAAAAACGGGAGGCAAAGACTCATGGAGCTCAAGAGAGGAGAAAGGTGTGGGGGAGATAAGCAGAGTGGGGGGACAAAAACGGAAGGCAAAGACTCATGGAGCTCAAGGGAGGAGAAAGGTGTGGGGGAGATGAGTAGAGTGGGGGGGGACAAAAATGGGAGGCAAAGACTCATGGATCTCAAGAGAGGAGAAAGGTGTGGGGGAGATGAGCAGAGTGGGGGGGACAAAAACGGAAGGCAAAGACTCATGGAGCTCAAGAGAGGAGAAAGGTGTGGGGGAGATGAATACAGGGGGGGGGGGACAAAAACGGGAGGCAAAGACTCATGGAGCTCAAGAGAGGAGAAAGGTGTGGGGGAGATAAGCAGAGTGGGGGGGACAAAAATGGGAGGCAAAGACTCATGGATCTCAAGAGAGGAGAAAGGTGTGGGGGAGATAAGCAGAGTGGGGGGGACAAAAATGGGAGGCAAAGACTCATGGATCTCAAGAGAGGAGAAAGGTGTGGGGGAGATGAATACAGGGGGGGGGGACAAAAACGGAAGGCAAAGACTCATGGAGCTCAAGGGAGGAGAAAGGTGTGGGGGAGATGAGTAGAGTGGGGGGGGACAAAAATGGGAGGCAAAGACTCATGGATCTCAAGAGAGGAGAAAGGTGTGGGGGAGATGAGCAGAGTGGGGGGGACAAAAACGGAAGGCAAAGACTCATGGAGCTCAAGAGAGGAGAAAGGTGTGGGGGAGATGAGCAGAGTGGGAGGGACAAAAATGGGAGGCAAAGACTCATGGATCTCAAGAGAGAAGAAAGGTGTGGGGGAGATAAGCAGAGTGGGGGGGACAAAAATGGGAGGCAAAGACTCATGGATCTCATGAGAGGAGAAAGGTGTGGGGGAGATGAGCAGAGTGGGGGGGACAAAAATGGGAGGCAAAGACTCATGGATCTCAAGAGAGAAGAAAGGTGTGGGGGAGATAAGCAGAGTGGGGGGGACAAAAATGGGAGGCAAAGACTCATGGATCTCAAGAGAGAAGAAAGGTGTGGGGGAGATGAGCAGAGTGGGGGGGACAAAAATGGGAGGCAAAGACTCATGGATCTCATGAGAGGAGAAAGGTGTGGGGGAGATGAGCAGAGTGGGGGGGACAAAAACGGGAGGCAAAGACTCATGGAGCTCAAGAGAGGAGAAAGGTGTGGGGGAGATGAGCAGAGTGGGGGGGACAAAAATGGAAGGCAAAGACTCATGGAGCTCAAGGGAGGAGACAGGTGTGGGGGAGATGAATAGAGGGGGGGGGGGACAAAAACGGGAGGCAAAGACTCATGGAGCTCAAGATAGGAGAAAGGTGTGGGGGAGATGAATAGAGGGGGGGACAAAAACGGGAGGCAAAGACTCATGGAGCTCAAGAGAGGAGAAAGGTGTGGGGGAGATGAGCAGAGTGTGGGGGACAAAAATGGAAGGCAAAGACTCATGGAGCTCAAGGGAGGAGACAGGTGTGGGGGAGATGAATAGAGGGGGGGACAAAAACGGGAGGCAAAGACTCATGGAGCTCAAGATAGGAGAAAGGTGTGGGGGAGATGAATAGAGGGGGGGACAAAAACGGGAGGCAAAGACTCATGGAGCTCAAGGGAGGAGAAAGGTGTGGGGGAGATGAGCAGAGGGGGGGGGACAAAAACGGGAGGCAGGGACTCACGGAGCTCAAGAAAGTCTCTTTTCACATTGCTTCATTGCCACCTCTCGCTGTCCCTCCCCCGACTCCATTTGCCTCAGCTTCGTCTTCCCGCCGCTTTTTTTTTTAAAGCTTTAATGTTTTGGATTTTCCTAATGGGCTTGCACGCATTATTCGCTTTTCCATTGATTCCTATGGGAAACATTGTTTCATCTTACAAACTTTTCACCTTACGAACCTCGTCCCGGGACCAATGAAGTTCGTAAGATGAGGTATTACTGTATTTGGTTATGAATTAAGAGAGGTCCACTCTAAAGAACAAAGAGTTATAAGAGTTATGGAGTGTTTAAAAAATACAATTGCCATATTCCACAAAAAAAAATCATTTCATAAAATTACCTTGAGAAGGCTCCACTTTTATGTCTTGACAATTCACAAATGTTTGAGAGCGCTAAACAGACAAACAAATGCAATTAAAATCTTTTTCCTTTGTTCGCATAACTTCTAAAATGTGACCCAATTCCTGGTTAAAACATTTGAATCTTAAGCAAATAATAATTCTTATCCATATAACATATATTTAATATATCTCTGTAAAAGCAGTCATTATTTAATTTGTAAATTTAGCAAAAGCAGGTTTTGTTGTCTCATTCCATACAGGCAGTCCTGTATAGGGTTTCCTGCTTAAGCAAGGGTCTGGACTAAAAGCCCTCCAAGTCTCCCACAACTCTGTTATTCTGTTAAGTTCTCACTGATTTAACAGTGACTTTCTGAACTTACAGTGCTGTTTAAGGGGTATTTATGGCAGGATTTCGTAGTTGCGGCCACTGCAGTGTATTCCATGATAATGGAATAGCAATTTGGGTCCTTGGCAACCGGCTCACAATTATGTTGTTGCAGCATCCCACAGTCATATGATTGTCATTATGACTTTCACTGCTGGCTTTTGACAGATGGAATCAACAGGGAAGCTGGCAGGAGGTTGTGAATGGCAATCATATGACTACAAGATGCTGTGTGATCACTTAGGCTTCTCTTAACAGTGGGAACTGGGACTGCTGTCTTAAGTTACAATCACATTGTTTAGGGACAAAGTTCCCACTGCCAATTACTGCTGGTAAGGACGGACTACTGTAGTAACTAGATGAGTTAAATATTGTTATTATAATATATTTTATATTCTAATCTGTATAATCAAGGTTCTGTATTATCTAACTTCACAGCAATTTGGAATAAAACAGTGCCCCCTGCTGCGAGGATAGGGTAAGGTAGATTTCTGATTTTAAAAATCCAGCCTTTAAAAAAAATATATATATCAGTAGATTGTAAGTAACTGAACAGCTACTTCTCTCGTCTTAGTGGTTTCTTGAAAAGCTTTTACAGATATTTTTCTTTTACTCAAACCCCCTTCCCCTTTTTGGAGTTCTGTAGTTTGTATTTTAATCTTGTTTGAAACAAAATAAAATATATTTAAGAAAAACCTGCAAAGCAAGTGTTCTCATATAATGCAACTTCGTGCTTTCAGAAAGTAAGAAAAAATTAGAATGTGTATCTGCCCCATAACAAATAGCATATAGACAGAGGAAAATGCAAGAAGGCACCTACTTCTACAATGGCACATATATGTCTTAGCTATAGATTATTAAAAAAGCAATAAGAAGCAGAAAAAATGGTTTTATATTTTTAAAATAATAATTCAGATACTAGAGGACTTGCTGCTATAGAGGATGGTTAATGTTCAGTGGAGTAGAACCTGCCAAGTACAAAGATTCTGGTACTGGGATAAGAAGTAAGGAAAAAAATGCTGGACTGACTTGAAAGAGTGTGGAAAGACCAGGAGGAGAGATAGACCGTTGAACTTACCTGAACGGTCTTCTCGATGCACTGCAAGGAGAGTCCAAGATGGGTTATACTTCAGTCTGATTGGTAGGGACTGAGTTTTAATTTAAATAATTACTAGGCAGGCACCGCCTCCCCCCCTTAGCCCTCCAGTCTAAAGTAAGGCGAAGGAGCAGTAAAGCAAAACCATTTATTAAACCATAGAACCTCCAACAACAACAGTAACTATATAACACACACCCCCACAGAAACCCTGGTCCCAGAGTCGGGAGGGTTTGGACTCTCCTTGCAGTGCATCGAGAAGACCGTTCAGGTAAGTTCAACGGTCTTTCTCCAATGCACTTGCAAGGAGAGTCCAAGATGGGATATGCCCAAGTTGCAATCACGGGGAGGGACAAGACTGGACCAGGGGTTCCACATAAGAACAAACCCCTTGTAGCACCCTCCTCCCAAACGCTGCTTCCTCCGAAGCAAAGGAGTCGATCCTATAATGTTTGATAAAAGTTGATGGAGCTGCCCACGTGGCTGCTCTACATATGTCCTCTAACGAGGCCTGGGTTCTCCAGGCCGATGAAGCTGCCGCACTTCGAGTGGAATGTCCCGTTATCCCCGGTGGAATTGGGGATCCTTTAGTCCTGTATGCCTCTGAAATACATTCCCTCAACCATCGACTGATAGTTTGAGAAGACACCTTAGTGCCCATAGTCCTAGTGGCAAAGGACACGAACAGGGCTTCTGACGTCCTAACATTCTGAGTCCTCCTAACGTAAATCTTTAAGGCTCGTCTCACGTCCAGCTTATGCCATCTTAATACAGACGGATGAGTCCCACGAGCACAGAAGTCCGGAAGAATGATATCCTGAGTCCTGTGAAAGGATGTGTTTACCTTGGGGATAAATGCCGGATCTAATCTAAGGACTACCCTGTTTGGGTCAAAGCGACAAAGGTCTGGTCTTGTTGACAAAGCAGCTATCTCCGAGACCCTCCTGGCTGAAGTGATTGCAACCAGGAACGCGGTCTTTAGGGTCAACAACCTTAACGAGATCTGGCGAATAGGTTCAAAGGGAGGACCTGTCAGTGCGTGCAACACCAAGGGAAGGTCCCAGGAAGGGAAGCGATGAATCACTGGTGGTTTGAGATTGGTCGCTCCCTTCAGGAAATCCCTGATCCATGGATGTCTGGTAAGGGAACGGTAACTGTCTGTCGAAAGGATGGTAGCCAGAGCGGCAACCTGACGGCGTAAGGTGTTAGGGGCAAGGCCCTTCTCTAGTCCAGCTTGCAGAAAAGATAAGATTACCTGCAGCGACGCCGTCGGAGGATCTACCTCCCTTTGCTCACAGAACTTGTGGAAAGTAGCCCAAGTTGCCTGGTAGATTCGCCTTGTAGATGGTCTACGGGCGGCTTATATGGTGTCGATGACCGTGTCCGGTAAGGCCTGGCGTTTTAGATATTCCCGCTCAAGTGCCACACGGTTAGATGCCACCACTGTGGCTCCGGGTGAGAGAAGGACCCCTGTGTCAGGGAGATCCGATGGTCCGGTATTCTCCAATTGGGTGACCTCGACAGTTGCACTAGGTCCGCGAACCAGATGCGCCGGGGCCAAAATGGGGCTATCAGTATCACCTCTGCCGTCTCCTCCAGAATCTTCCGAATCACCCTGGGAAGGATGGACAGAGGAGGGAACGCATAAAGAAGACCTTGAGGCCATCGAAGGGTCAGGGCATCCACCCCTTCCGCGCCTGGGGTGGGAAATCGAGCGAAGAAGTGAGGAAGTTGGGTTTTTAGGTTGGTTGCAAACAAGTCTATCACCGGTTCCCCGAATCTCCTCACCGCCTCCTGAAAAATCCTGGGGTCCAGTCGCCATTCGCCCGGGTCGAGCGTCTGGCGGCTGAGCCAGTCCGCCCACACATTCTCTACTCCCGAGATGTGTTCCGCTGAAAGCGAGGCTAGATTCCCTTCTGCCCATCTGAGGAGTGATGTCGATTCCTTCATTAATCTCCGTGACCGTGTTCCCCCCTGTCGGTTGATGTGAGACCGTGTGGAGACATTGTCGGTCAGGATGCGTACATGCTGACCCCGTACTAGATGGGCAAGGCTGTGGAGGGCCAATGAAACAGCCTTCAACTCTAGGAAATTTATATTGATCTCTTGCAGATCCTGAGAATCCCAGAGTCCCTGAACCATGTGTGAAGAGAGATGTGCTCCCCACCCTGTCAAACTGGCATCCGTTGTTATTGTAATAAGCTCCTTGTCCAGAAATAAGGATCCTTTGGTCAGTGAAGGGGACCTCCACCATTGCAGGGAGGTACGTACCCTGGTACTGAGGGGGACTCTCCTGAGAGAGTGACTGGTCTTTTGTCTCTGATATGGAAGCAGGAACCATTGGAGTGGGCGTAAATGGTGTCTCGCCCATGGCACTATATCTATGCAGGAGACTAAAGTTCCTAGGATCTTTGATAAAAGGGCAAGAGTGGGGTATTGCTGAGGCCCCAGCTCTCTTATCAGAGTCCTGATTGTCCTTTGTCTTTCCTGGGACAGAAAAACCGTACCCAGGTTGGAGTCTATAGTGGTGCCCAGGTGGGCAAGGTGATGTGTGGGTGTTAGGTGACTCTTTGACCAGTTGACTGTAAAGCCATGGTCCTGTAGTGTCTGTATTGTCAGTTGTGAGTCTCTGTGTGCCTGTTCTCTGGTTCTTGACAGAATGACAATATCGTCTAGGTACGCCATCACGCGTACCGACTGTCGTCTGAGACTGGCCGTGAGGACGTCCAGTAATTTCGTAAATGTCCTGGGGGCGGAGGATAGTCCAAAAGGCATCGCCCTGTATTGGAAGTGTCTGCCGTCTAGGTAAAATCGCAGGAATTGCCTGTGATGTGGGAAGATGGGTACGTGCAGGTAGGCTTCTTTCAGGTCTATAGACGTCATAAAATCGTTTTGTCTTATGGAGGCCAGGATGGTTTTTAGTGAGTGCATTCTGAATCTCTGGTATTTCACGTAGAGATTCAACTGTCGGAGATTGAGGATCATTCGCACTCCTCCTGAGGATTTTGGCACGAGAAAAATTGCCGAGTAAAATCCCCTGCCTTGATGAGCCAAGGGTACCTCCTCTATGGCCCCTATCTCTAGGAGGTGAGACACCTCTTGGCATAGGAGTTTTCTCTTTTGAAAGTCTGACGGGATACGACAAGATAGGAAGCTTTGGGGGGGAGGTCGAATGAATTCGATCCTCAGGCCTTGGGAAACCGTGGACACCGCCCATGCGTCTGAGGCTGTGGTTTTCCAGATGTCGGGGAAGAACCGCAGCCTGCCGCCTAAGGGTGCGTCTCTCTGAAAGTCACTTGTTTTTCCTAAAGCCCCTGTTGCCTCCTCTGAAGGGGCGGCGACCCTGGTACGATCTACCTCGGTCCGTCTGGTAGGACCTGTCCGACCTAAAGGCTCCCTGGCTGAAGGAGCCCTGGAAATACGGCCTCGTTGTCTGGGAGTTGGTCGAGGAGGGCTCTGCTCAAAAGGGCTGACGTCGTTGATAGGGGGTGGAACGCCTATCCTGCCGTCTGTTAGCCCTGGGCATCACCTTCTTCTTGTCCTTGTCCTCGATCAGGACATCATCAAGGACTTCCCCGAACAGCTTCTTTCCCTTGAACGAGGCGGAGGCAAGACTCCACTTGGATTTGACATCCGCCTGCCAGTTGCGGAGCCAAATGAGTCTGCGCGAGGTTTCCATGGCGACCCGGGCAGCCTGTGGGCGGGAATCGGCAGCTGGGAGGTTCTAGACCCTCCCAAGATGGCTGCCGTTCCTTGCTGCGTCAATGCTGCCAAGATGGCCGCGGGCCGTCGCCATGGCAACTGATTGCAGCCTCACCGGCGGGCGGGAAGCCAACACTTCCCGCCCCTTGCAATCGCCCCACAATTCTCCTTCAGAGCCGATCCGCCGCTGTCTGGGGGGAACTGGTGATGTCTCCGGGCGTGGATCGGCTCTCGCCTGCCTTCGTTGGGGGGGGGGAGGGCGACAGCTTCCCCCGCGGCTGCTGGTGAGAGACGCCACCGCTCGGCCCGTGGCTTATTCGCCAGGGGGAGGACGGACCCCCCGAGGCGTCAGCCACTTCCTCGTCCTCCGGGTGCCACCTCGGAGTTAGGCTACCCGGGCGCTCACTCCCGCACCCACAAAGGCAGCCTTGCTGAAATCTCTCTGTGCTGTGTGGGTTTGGGTAGGGAGGAGCTGCAGGCAACTGGGTTAAACCCACGGGAGGTTTTGAACCCAGGCCCGCCCGAGGCAATAATCCCCCATCTGCACCTAAAAGAAAAGGAAATAAAAGGCAAAAGGTTAGTGCAATACAAAGTAAACAGTAAAAACACAATAATTTTACTCGAGAAGTAACTCAGGCGTCCCTTTACTGCGACTGAGTTTTTTAGACTGGAGGGCTAAGGGGGGGAGGCGGTGCCTGCCTAGTATTTATTTAAATTAAAACTCAGCCCCTACCAATCAGACTGAAGTATAACCCATCTTGGACTCTCCTTGCAAGTGCATTGGAGAATGTGATGTGTGTTTGGAGATTCAGAAGCGAAACAGTGGAACTATGTGAATTAATGCCTTTGTTTATTAGCACAGTGATTTTCAACCTTTTTTGAGCCGCGGCACATTTTTTACATTTACAAAATCCTGGGGCACACCACCAACCAAAATGACACTCTAACACAGTACATAATATATCACCCTCTGCGGGGGCCTCTTATAAAAAGAAAAAGGTCAAATATCTATATACACCATCAGGATAGGCATAACCAGCTGAGGCTGAGGCTTCATCTAGTGGTGGCAACATTTACCTCCAGTCCTGACCAGGATTAGAAATTGGGACCATGGAGAGGAATACCCTGTTTCCCCGATAGTAAGACACCCCCGATTGTAAGACGTATCAGGGGTTTCAGGGGGGTCGGCTAATATAAGCCGTACCCCGAAAGTAAGACATATGTCTTACTTTCGGGGAAACACGGGGGTATTGCCGGGGGGGGGGGGAGCCCGATGACGTTGCTTCCAAGCTCCCCGCGCGCCCCCCCTCGCCTCGCCGCGGCGCCACCACCTCTTCCCCGGCTTGGCAAAGCGAAGGACGGCGCTGGTCCGAAGCGAGCCGAGCGGGCGGCGGCTTGCAGCGAAGGTGCTCGTCCCAGCAACCGAGTCCTGCCGAGGCTCGGCTGCAAGCAGCCAGCGAGGCCGACCTGCTCCGAGGCGAGCGGCCGGAGCTGCGCCCTCCTTCACCAGCCTCCTTTCCGGCAGGCAGGTGGGGCTGCCCAACTGCGCAGAGCGGCTCCTCCCCTCCAGACACACGCTTCCCCGACACGCGTCTGTGGCTCCACGCGTGCACGCCGCTTGGAGCCCTGAGGTTGAACTTGGAAAAGGGCTCACGAGGCTCCTGTCCCGCGGCTGCCCTTCTGGACTCTGGGGAGATGCCTTCGGGAACGCGACCCTTTCAATTTTTTTCCAATGTAAGACATACCCCGAAAGTAAGACGTAGTGGGGCTTTTGGGGGTAAAAAGAAAGTAAGACACTGTCTTACTTTCGGGGAAACACGGTAGCAGCTTCAACTACTCGCCGCGGCCACACAATGACAAATGCATGGCTGCCCGAGCGGGGATCTTCCAGGGTGTGGATGAGAGGTGGCCTGCTATTGGTTCATCGCTAGTGGTCAGGATGAATCCTAGAAGGTGATTGGTCAGTGAGGGTTCCCTGTGCCTCCACTCTTCCTGTCGCTGATAGCTGGAAGGATTGTGAGGGGAATGTTTATGTTCGGATGGAGGTGGCTTGCGGTGGGCTGGATAAATGGCCTCCGTGGGCTGTATCCGGCACGTAGTTTGGGACCCATTTTAATTTCCCCACGGCACACCTGACCATGTATCAAGGCACACTAGTGTGCCATGGCACACTTGTTGAAAAACACTGTATTAGCAAACAGCTGGGAGAACTCACCGACATTCCAGTCTCAATAATTGAGATAAGAAGGGAAAGAAAAAGCCATAATAGAGTCCAAATGAATAGTGAAAGAAAAAGATTTGAGAGGGAGGAAAGTTAACTGCTTAAGATTTAGTATTATATGTTCTTAGGTACATACTGATTTTGTAAGTATTTTCACTTGTATAATACTAGATCACACTACTTTATTAGCAAAGAAATCATGTTGTGCTCACACCTTGGTTATCTTTCCTATGGGTTACTTTAATACTGTCTACATGGGAAAGCAACATGTGCTTTTGTAAGCACTTATGTGTGCCCCTTGATTGGGCTATGTTACACTTCTCCCTGTGGGTTGGGTTAGTTGCCAGTTTGCTTCTGGGTGTAATTCAAGGGTTATCTTGGACTGCTTCTCTCTCCAATTATGACTACTTGTTCCATCAGGTCTGACAGGAGGGGCACGCTTTGGTCCTGTCAGCCAATGAGTATTGTGCGGAAGAGCTAAGAATTTTTGCAAGATCCTGAAAACATGGTTTTGCCAAAAGACATGGAGAGTATGCTAGAGTCTGTGCAGTGCTGCATTTCATGCGATGGATGGTTGTGGTCACTTTGGCTATGAATACATATACTGTATACATATAGTACATTCTATCTGTCTGACTGTCTTTTTGTCCATCTGTCCATCCATCCACACACACACATATGCATATATACACATATATACATATACATACAGTATGTCACAGAAGTAAGTACATCCCCTCACATTTTGTTAACTATTTAAGCACATTTACACTGTTACACAAGCTACTTTACATTGCAGCCAAGTATCATTTCTTCAATGTTGTCACATGAAAAGATATACTTAAATATTTTCAAAATGTGAGGGGGTGTACTCACTTCTGTGACATACTGTACATACTGGTTTGTAAACCCAGAGTCATGTATTAACAGGGGTGGCTATATAAAATTAACTGTCCACAATAAAATTATTTTAAGTACTATCTGTCTGTGTTTCTATATCAGCTTCTATTCTGAACCTCTCTCCAATAAGCATCTTTTTTAAAGCTTTAAGTAAGTAGACATATGTATGTCCCTGCATCACAATCATTTGTAATATATTTTAGTGATCACAACATTACCTCACCTTAGTAACATATTAAACTAGGCTCCTTCACTATAATCTGGTATTCATAGACAACTGCTACTGCAGTAAACAAGTCATGATCAGATTCTCTCAAAGTAAATGTTTTCACCCAATGACTTAAGAATTCAAAGTACTCACCAACAATTTTTGTTGCATTTTAATGCCTTTAACAGTATTTATTTGCATTTTTCTAGGATATTGATTACGCTTGGAAGCCACTTCCACAATTAATTCATCAAGCTGATCTTTAAGGAGTTTAACGTCTGTGTCTATTTTACAACAAAAATAGAAATGTTTAATATTTGAAAAGTATAGTGTGTGGATTTATTTTTCAATTTATATAGGAAAAGATATATACATATCATCATCTTGACCAGGTATATATGAAAATAAAGAAAAGATTTATTGCAGTAAATCATTTTATTCATTATTCTCTTATACTGTATACATAACTAATAGTTTTAAAATCAGATTAATATTGCAAGGAATTGTACTGCAAAAGGGCCTGAGTAATTCTGTTCATAGTAAAATACAGGTAGTCTTTGATTTACGAATTTTACGGCCCAAAATTTCTGTTGTTAAGTAAAACATTTGTTAAGTGAGTTTTGCTCCATTTTATGATATTTCTTGCACAATTGTTAAGCGAATAATTGCAAATGATAAATTAGTAACATGGTTCTTAAGTGAATCTGGACTCCCCATTGACTTTGCTGGTCAATAAATCACATTTTTCAGTGCTGTTGTAACTTTGAATGGTTACTAAACATAATGTTGTAAGTCAAGGACCACCTGTAATTTCTTATGCATAAGATTTTCCAACAGTATTAGTCAAGATCTTGCATATTAACTCTAAAGATACTTTTAAATTAATATACCATTTTGAAGATCTGATGATTCCTGCCATGGCTGCCCATTAACAGTGATATTCTCTTGTACAGCTTTTTCAAAGTTCTGTACAAAATGAACAAAAATATATACAGATATAAATATATAATGTAATAATTCTTTGAAAAGATACCTTTAAGTGCCAGTACTGGATTACAAAATGTACCAGCAAGGAATGACATTGATAAACAGCATTCTGACAAAGCACATCCATTCAACAAAATAGGTCCACAATATTTACAAGCACAATGATGTTCTCATGTTGATAGATATATTGCAAGATAATTTCCAACCTTCAGCACATTCCAACATTTCAGCATTCAGCAACAAAGCTTCAAGCATTTTGCATGACAATGCATCAAATTATGGGGAATAAATGCTTGTTATAAATACAGTACTAGTATTTTCATAAGAAACAAATGCAAAATTCAACTCTATTTGTATATTCACAAATACCTGGAAAAATAACCCCTCTATGTTGCTAAACAAAAAATTCAAGGCAAATTAATGGATATAATAAGTCCATTGTCCTTTGAAACAAATTGCCCAGTTCAGATGGTACTTTATATACAGAAAGTTCATATTAATTACTATCAAGGGAATAATTGCAAAAGACATTTGACTTCTCTTGTCTGTTTTCACAATTAATTTTACCAGTTAAAAGATTTTTCACAAAAAATAAGAGAAGGGAAACAGACACGTACTCTAGCGAGAGTACATCCTAACTGGTAGACAAATTTCCAGCACTCAATTGTCAGAAATTACTTTCTGGAACTCAAAATAGGATTTTTTGGGGGGGAGGGAGGGTTGTATACAAAGCTAGAGGCAGAGGCATTATCAGATCTTTATGAACTCATTAGATGACCACAATCAAGCCAGCCTTGACTTATACTATGCAGAGCATTCTAGTTTACTTTATTTACGATCATAATTACAAAATCTAAATAAACTTAGTAAGGAAAGATCTGTTAACAGGATTGCATAGAAATCCAATTAATAAATACATTTCAAAAACAAAATATAACAAACACATTTCAAAATTTTAGGAAACAAAAAACCTTGCATGGCAAACACATGTAAATACAGTACACAAGAGCAACTTTCCCTAACAGAATGAACCGCAGTTTTATTTATTCAATTATTGACTGTTTTAGTGCCAAAGCTTCATTTTAAATGTTATTAATAACTTTTAAAGATATTAGTAATTACCAGTCTAGCTTAGTTTTTATCGGCTACTTCTGAGGGGGTTTTTTTAAAAAAGAAAACAGGTTTTTTTAAAGATGAGTGTCAGAAATATCAACTTCTACAACAATTTCTGCACTAATTGTGAAATCTTTTCAGGGATGCTTAGCAACCTCCCCCTGGAATCGTTGTCATGTATGTAAACAATGAGTTTCTTCTTATGACAATACTGTACTTGTTTCTATTGCTTCCATATTGCTTTTCAATGTTTTTACAACTACCCTAACAGTTTCTTTCATAGAAAAGAAATCACAAATAAATAAAATGGCTTATTGTCATACTGTATTTAAAAACCAGCAACATTTATGTTGCCTTTATAAATTTTGGGGTTTAAGGGTAAAAAATAGTTAGAACTGTATCATACAGTACATATCAGTGGGAGAGAAAATAAGGTTTCTGGATGGTTTCTGATAGTTATACTTATTTTAGAACTTACATGACAGCTTGTGTGTACTTCTGACTTCAAATACATGAATCAGTAATGTCCTTTTTTCAGCAACAGTTCTTTAAGAATGCTGAAAGTTATTTGGGGTCATAAGTTACTCATCCACTTAAACATAGAAACATAGATTGATGGCAGAAAAAAACCTCATGGTCCATCTAGTTTGCCCTTATATTTTATCCTAGGATGGATATATGTTTATCCCAGGCATGTATAAATTCAGTTACTGTGGATTTACCAACCACTTACTAAAGGAATTTTAGGACAGAGTCTATGGAGAGTCTCAGTCATTCAGGCCATGGTTGTCCCATGTTTTTTTCAAGAGGCAACTGGACTTTCTGGTTTTGTTTTGTTTTTTGAAGACCTTTCACTTCTCATCCAAGAAACTTCCTCAGCTCTGAAGAAGTCCAGTTGCCTCTTGAAAAAAAGCACCTTTGGGTGCGGCAGTCCTAACTATGCAGTCTTGTAAGAGTTATAAAAGTACCAAAAAAAAGTATAAAAGTCTGTAAGGGGCTTACATAAGCGCACCATCTTGCCTACCATCCCTGTCCTACTGTCCTGTTGTCCAAATTTATCTATACCTACTTGTTTTTGTTTATACCATACCTACTATCGTGTGCATGTTTTGACAAATGAATGAATGAAATGAAGGACAAATTTAATCATTTCTCTGTAGAATTTGTAACTGAAGTTTCTGTGTTGTCACAGCAAGAACATTCTTTGTTGTGTCTTTTTAATAATGGTTATAACATTAGGTATCCATTTCAAATCCTATGAGATGACAGAATCCTGGATTATAGAAGCCCTGTTGCCTCATGATTTAAGACAAAGAATTCATCCCTATTCAATCAAACAACACCCCACAATCAATTCAATACTTATTTAAAATCGTAATCTGCTAGAATCTTAATAAAAAGCAACTGAAATAAACCTCATGATAGCAGTGTTCCAATATCTCAGGGGTTACCACAAAGAAGAGGGAGTCATGCTATTCTCCAAAGCACCTGAGGGTAGGACAAGAAGCAATGGGTGGAAACTAATCAAGGAGGGAAGCAACTTAGAACCAAGGAGAAATTTCCTGACAGAACAATTAATCAGTAGAAGAGCTTGTCTCCAGAAGTTGTTAATGCTCCAACATTAGAAGTTTTTACAAAGAAGTTGGATAACCATCTGTCTGAAGTAGTGTAGGGACTCCTGCCCAAGTAGGGAGTTGTACGAGAAGACCTCCAAGGTCCCTTCCAACCCTGTTATTATTATCATCATCCATGTAACTGGATATGCACTGGAGCGCCTCTAGATGTATATTTCATCATTTTGAAAATGGCTTCATTTGTACTAAATTGACTGGTTGTATGTTGTTGTTATTATATTATTATTCACAAAAAAGTAATATACAACAAACGAGATTGATATTTGATATGCTGGAATTATTATTATTATTATTATTATTATTATTATTATTATTATTATTATTATTATTATTATTATTATTATTATTATTAACCTGCCGCTATCCCGCCTTAGCAGCCCAACTCACCCGGGCCGAGCCTTCTCAGCCTGACTACCCTTACCCAAAGAGCTTCCCCCACAGCCTGTTCCAAGGTCCCGGCTTCCACAGCCTGACTGGCTCCGAGTCTGCGCACGAAAGGTTTGCAGTGATCTAGCAACTCGGTCGTCCATCGGCGCGAAAGGCACTGCACTCGGGGCTCCTGACGCAGCGAGAGAGGACAAACCGCCGTAGCCGCGGTCGCGGCCGCCGCGGCCGCATCTGCAGGAACGACCGGCGGCAACGCCTCCATTTCGGCTGCTGTTTCCCGCTCTCTTTTCAAAGCCGTTCTTTCCCGCCCAACCCGGAAGTAGAAGTAAGCGATTATCCTTTAACCGCTTTGCCAAACCCCCCGACGGTGGAATCGAGAAACAAGTCCGGGTAGAAACAGCAGCTGCAGTTCCGAGTGCCAGGATGGGAGCTGTGGATTGTCACTGCCATCTCGCGGCACCCGAATTTCAAAGGGTAAGTGGGTTTGGATGAAAGAGGGTGGAGGGGGGGGGGGATACCAAAATCCTTACTGAAAGCTCTTATTTGGTCACCTTACACCTTTTCAAAAGAATTTGCAAGCTTTCTTCATTTGTAAATATTTGTTAGATAAGGATTAGGAAGTATTTAGGTTACTGTTTGATATGGCATATGTCTGCCCGAACTTGCCCGTTTGACATTTATTTATTCCATTTCTATACGCGCCCATCTGAATCAATGACTCTGGGAAGCTTGCAATTCAAACTCGCAACAGAATATCCTAGGCAACTAGACTTGCAATCCTAGGTTTAGAAAGCTTAGAACCACATCGCCTTAAACACGACCTAAGCACAGCCCATAAAATCATCTGCTACAACGTCCTTCCTGTCAACGACTATTTCAGCTTCAACCACAACAACACACGAGCACACAACAGATACAAGCTTAAAGTAAACCGCTCTAAACTCGACTGCAGGAAATACCACTTTAGTAACGGAGTAGTTGATGCATGGAACTCACTACCAATCTCTGTAGTATCATCACCTAACACCCAAAGCTTTACTCTTAGACTATCCACTGTTGACCTATCTCAATTCCTAAGAGGTCAGTAAGGGGTGTGCATAGGTGCACCACCGTGGCTTCCATCCCCTGTCCTAATGTTTCTCTTTTACGTACTAGTATCATGTATATAAACATTGTTATATTTTTATATACTACCAATATGTACTTGACAAAACAATAAAATAAAAAATAAATGAATGAATAGAATAGAATAGACCAAGCATTTTCCCAAAGGTTGCAAACATTTGTGGATCCTCTGGTTACACTACAGAGCAGAGGTCTTCAGACTTGGCAACTGTAGAGATGTAGAAATCACAGACACAGGGACATGATTTCTAGAAGCAATGTTTTGTCCAGGTTGGAAATATCTCTGGGCTGAGCAGAGCTGTCTTGTGTTCAAAAACTTTCTGTGTGAGCAGCTTTTGATGTGTAACACACACTCTCTCTCTCTGGGATGAAGCTGTCTCTTCTGGACTTGCAAGTTTATTATTTTATAACTAGTTTCTTGTGTTACAAATGTAAAACATTAATTCTTGACTTAAACTAATTACAATGTAAATAGTTAACATTAGCCGCCTCGAGTTTTCGGAGAAGGGCGGCATACAAATCTAATAAACAAATGTGACACATAGCATACAGACAGTATCCTGTAAGGTACAAAGATTGCTAAATAAACAGAAGGGCATCTTAATTAGTTTTTTTTTACCTTAGACAAACAGAAAGATTTCAATTACCTTAGGTAAACAGAAGCCTAAATAATTATTTCCTTAGACTTAATCCTACCATTGCTGGTTTAACCTTTGATGTTAGCTAGAGCTGAATAAGCAAGTCACCTTTATCATATACTCATAGAGAGTATAATTTTATAGACTTAAATAAGACAGAATAATAAGATGTTTATTATTCACAAGATTGGTTTGCCATATCGTTGCAATAATTTGGTAATAACCTACAGGCAACTTTAAAGCTTATGGACTTCAACTCCCAGAATTGTCCAGCCAGCATAGTTGACTGGAGAATTCTGAGAGTCCACAAGTCTTAAAGTTGCCAAGTTTGAAGATCTCTGCTATGGAGGCATATCTTCTTGATTCTACTTAGGGCTGATAAGGCTGCAGAAATTTGAATTGCTTCTAAATGGATACAGTGAATATTGAAAACAACAGAAGAACAACCTATAAAAGATCTTGCCAAACTATACCAGCATATCTGGATATAGACACAGTGATCAACAGATTGGAAGAGGTCAATCTACCTTCCAATACCAAAGAAAAGAGTTTACAGGTAGTCCCTGACTTATGACCACAATTGAACTCAAAATTTATGTTGCTCACTGAAACGTTTGTTAAGTGAGTTTGCCCCATTTTACAACTTTCCTTTGCACAATTGTTAATTGAATCATCACATTCATTAAATTAGGAACATGGTTAAGTTAATCTGGATTGCCCATTGACTTTACTTCCTAGAAGGCTACAAAAGCTGATCAAATGGCCCCAGGACACTGCAACCGACATAAATAAGAACCACTTGCCAAGCATTTAAATGTTAAGCATGTGACCAAGGAAATGCTGCGAAGGTCGTAAAGTGTGAAAAACGGTCATAATCACTTTTTTCAATGCCATTGCAACTTTGCACAGTCATTAAATGAACTGTTGTAAGTTGAGGACTACCTGTATTATATTTTCTTTTTTCTCCTTTTGGGGGATGGTGTGTGTTTTTACAATACCGTACTTATTCTTTTTAATGTATTTTCTGTATTATGTTTTGTATATGTTTTATCTGTTCATAATAAAAATCATGGGGGAATAAAAAAAATGTTAGGCTGCATTATTCTTTATAGTAGAAAGAAAAACATGCTGAATCCTGCCTATGGCAAATATGCTATATGCTTAAACACAGTGATCTGCCAGCGTAATAACATTTAAATCTTTTCCAGGACATTGAAAGTGTATTGGAAGATGCCAAAAAGGTTTGTAATATTTTTCACTTGTTATTTTCCTTTTATCAAACTCTAGAAAGAATGGATGTCGTTTGGCGGGACCCAGGAGAAGAGCCTTCTCTGTGGCGGCCCCAACCCTCTGGAACCAGCTCCCCCCAGATATCAGAGTTACCCCCACCCTCCTTGCCTTTCGCAAGCTCCTTAAAACCCACCTCTGTCATCAGGCATGGGGGAAATGAAATTTCCCTTCCCCCTAGGCTTATAGAATTTATACATGGTATGCTTGTATGTATGAGTGGTTCTTTAAATTGTGTTTTTTAAGATTATTTTTAATATTAGATTTGTTTACATTGTCTTTTTATATTGTTGTTAGCCGCCCCGAGTCTTCGGAGAGGGGCAGCATACAAATCTAATGAATGAATGAATGAATGAATGAATGAATAAATAAATAAAATAAAAAAGAAAGAAAGAAAGAAAGAAAGTTTTCCGTAGGGGTTGGACTAGAAGACCTTCAAGGTTCCTTCCAGCCTTATACTTCTGTGATTCTACTCTGAGAACTCTCAAGTGTCAGAAGGCCTTTTTTGAAAATTGAAAAATGGAGTGCAGGGGTGGAAACTGTTGAAGCTTGAGGAAAATAACCAAGATTGGAACTGGACTCTTAACTTCTATGGTTTAAGGAAGCCTCAGAAAGGAAATGTTTCTCCTCCTTTCTTCAGCTATTTTCTTTTTAGCAGAATGAATCTATGGTTCTATATACGGGCTTTGTGAGACTGTCAGAATTGCCATAGAAATAATGTGAGATTCAGAACTTTCCTTTTTGTAAACTTTCGGTACACAGATTACTTTAAAATCAAATCATTGTACCCAGGGGTGAAATTCAAAAGTTTTCCCTACTGGTTCTGTAGGTGTGGCTTGGTAGGCATGGCAGGGGAAGGATACTGCGAAATCCCTATTCCCACCCGTTTAGATAAATCTAGTGGGTTGGGAGCCAAGATGGAGGACAGGCATCACTGACTCTAAAGAGCTCCTCCAAAAGTAAACAGGTTCTCTTTTTTAACTCATTTATATTTTTAAATTTTAAACTTAATTTTAATTTATTTTAAACTTTTAACTCCATTTTTACATTTTAACATTTTAACAAAATATTTTATACTTTTAATTCATTTTTTAAAAAACTTTTAAAAATCTATACCGGGTGGAATGTGTCCGCAGCAGTTCCTCTTGGCTTTATTATAATTTATTATAAATTATACCAAAAAAAAGAGGCCGAGAAGCAAAACAGAGAAAAGGAGAGCTGGGCACCAGAGGTTTTCACAATTAACCAACATGGGAAAAAGCAAGAAGAGGCAACGCACATACTCTGCATCACAAACTTCACCAAAGCCCTTGAAACAAGAGAAGGTCGACAGCTATCTGAGAAGCAGGCAGCCACTCCCTGTGAGTAACCTAATACCTTTCAATTCTTCAAGAAAACCGGAGGCATTGGAGTGGGATGAACAAGCAGAGATCGAAAGCCAACATCTCATAGATCTCACTTCTTCTGCAGAGGAGGAGGACCCCTCGTTCACTTCTGAACAGA
The DNA here is from genome assembly GCF_031021105.1 of Erythrolamprus reginae. Taxonomy (NCBI): domain Eukaryota; kingdom Metazoa; phylum Chordata; class Lepidosauria; order Squamata; family Dipsadidae; genus Erythrolamprus; species Erythrolamprus reginae. The sequence goes on along the minus strand of NC_091950.1, from coordinate 365,407,776 downwards.
TTCCTGTTCTCTGCCCAGCTGCAGAGCTTTTGAAAGAGCGGGGTGAGAAGCCAAACTTGACAAATTTGAATAATGAGAGTATAATTGACTCTTATCAAGACAAAGCCTGCTAACAGCACAAACTGTACTCTCTATTTTTGAGCTGCTGACCACGGTTAAAGCAAAGGTTGATTCGTTAAAAGAGGCCCTCCTGAAGTTTATTGAAAATCAACTTGATGAGCGGAGACCGCAGACCTATTCCCACCCCACTCTGGGGCCAAGCAGAGGTGGTATTTGTCAGGCTACTCAAGATTTCCGTTCTCCAGAACCTGTCAGAATCTGCTGAATTTCACCCGATTGTACCATACTTTAAATGTGGGAATAATATTTTTGGATAGATTTACTTTGGAACAGTTTTGTGATTTACTGCTTTTAATTCTATCTAATTCATTTCCCCTTTCAGTCCAAAGTTTTGGCCCTGGTGGTAGTTGCTGAACATTCTGGAGAGTTCGCAAAAATTATTCAACTTTCAGAAAGGTACTAATGTTTCCATGCTGAAAGAGATGAAAATAGTTACAATTTAGGATTTAAAGAATTAACAGGCTTTGGGAATAAACTTCATTTGCACTTTTGTCATGCTTTAGTTTCAAAATTAAATTGAGCTATGGTGTTCAATAAATATCTGTGTTCAGAGAAAATGTTAATAATGCATTGAATTTTTGGAGTATTTCTTTCGGAATATTAGATTTACCCACAGTATTTTACAATGAAATTTTAACAACTGGGTGTCATTTGATATAACGTGCAGAAGAACTTTCCAAGAATTAATTTAACATTGGTGACTAGCCCTCCCCTCACGCATTCCATTTGGCCTTTTGGGGCATTTTTCATCATCCACAGGGTCCAGAGGCTTTCCTGAGCCTGGGGAGGGCAAAAACAGCCTATCCCTGTCTTCCGGGAGGCTGAAAATTAGCTGTCAAGTGCACACATGTGCGCTGGAGTTGACTTAGGGCAATGCCTCATGGGCCCTCAGATATGGCTCTGATCGCCTTCATGTTCTAGGGTGTTAACTATTCCTGCCAGCTTATTATTATTATTATTTATTATTATTATTATTATTATTATTATTATTATTATTATTATTATTTATTAGATTTGTATGCCACCCCTCTCCGTAGACTCGGGACGGCTCACAGCAATAACAAAGACGATGTAAGAACAAATCTAATAATTTAAAAAACACTAAAAAACCCATTATTAAAAGCAAGCATACACACAAGTAGCATCTGCAAATTTGGTAAGTTCCCCTTCTATTCCCTCACTCGTTCATGAAGATATTGAAGAATACTGGCCCTAAGATGTAACCTTGTGATACCCCACTGCTTTAATCATTTAAGCAGTACAATGGTACGTCTACTTAATAACTTAATTCGTTCCGTGACCAGGTTCTTAAGTAGAAACGTTTGTAAGTAGAAGCAAATTTTCTCATAGGAATCAATGTAAAAGCAAATAATAACTCATCTATGTTGCCAGGCATGGAGGATTTGATATATCCTTAGCTGCCTTTGATTTTATGGATGGTGTGTTTGGGCTGTATGACTGTTTTAATAGGGTTTTTCAAAAGACTGTTTTAACATTGGATTTGTGTATGATGTTTTATTGTTGTGAGCTGCTCCGAGTTCTCGGAGAGGGGCGGCATACAAATCTAATAAATTATTATTATTAATTAATTAATGTGTGCAAACCCATTAGGAAAGAAATAAAAGCTTGGAATTTGGGTGGGAGGAGGAGGAGGAAGAAAAGGAGGAGGACAGTCGCTGCCGAAGGAAGAAGGTGAGGTGAGGTGAGGTGAATCAAAAAAATCCAAAATTTTAAGGCTTAAAAAAAAAAGAGGGACTCTGAGGCGGTGAGGACGAGCACGCGCCTCCCATACACCTGGCACAAAGCTGCCTCCCATACACTGCACCAGAAAGAGAAACCCAGGCGGGCAAGACGGGTAGCGCCAACGAAAAGTTCCTCTGGCAGCCTACAAAAGCCTGAGAAACCCAGGCGGGTGAGAGGGGGGAACCTCCCGCTCCTTTGAATGAAAGGTGGCTGCTGTTGCTACCTGCTTCCTCTTCCTTCCCATGCTGAAGGGCTCCCATCTTCTCTCGCTCGCTCGCTTTGTAGCCGGCGCCTTCCCTTCACTGTGGCGATTCCTCAGTTTGGCTGAAGCTGAGGTGATCCAGCCGGGGCGAAGTGCCTCCTTTTGCCTTTCCGTGTCCAGACTCTCCGGGAGGCAACTTCATGCCGGGAGGCAGCGCAAGGGAGTCACCACAGCGAAGTGGTTTATTCCCTCTCCAAGCGCCCAGAGAAAGGAAAATGCTTTGTTCGCTCTGGACTGCCAAAGGCTCTTTAAGCGTCACCAAAAGGCTCCTTTGGCAGCCCAGTTCTTATCTAGTAAAGTTCTTAAGCAGAGGTGTTCATAAGTAGAAGTACCACTGTACTTGATTGGGATATGGCAATATACTGTATGTGTTAACCTGATCAGAAGGTGGGAAAATGTGAATTAACACAGTGGCTTTTTTTTTAGTTGTATGAAGGGATCTAAGCCTGTGCGTGTTAACAGGTTATATTTTCCTAGATGTTATCAAATGCTTATAGTTTCCAGCTGTCTCAGTCAGCATCCATTTGTAATTTACGGCTCAGCAGGGTCTTCTGTTTGGTTAATCTGGCATCATGCTTTTTCATTCATCTATTATTCAATATATACTATATGAAGCTTGAGATATTTTAATTCAGTGATGTGATGGAACTGGTTTGCAAGAGCCACCTGTTAAATTTTCTGGAATTTTGTGTTTTGTTTGAGACTAGAATTGAGCCACTATGCCTAATGTCCTAATCATCTGTTTTTCAGCTAGCAGTGAAGCACAGCAGCAACAGTGGAGCTAGCAGAATTAATTCTTAAACATTTATCAGTATTCTGATGCCTAGATATTCTTTTGCATAAAACAAGTAAAGTTGCAGTTATTTTTGAGTGATACTCAGACAAGGAATGCATTGAAAATGTAAGAATTAGGAACAGAAAACTAATTTACTTTCCTTTATTTTTTCTGAAATATTGATTTATTTGACATTAATTTTAATGATTCAGTGTAATATGCACCTGGCTTATGCTATGCCTTAACAAATGTTTATGTCTAGGTATCCAGGATTTATTTTTCCATGCTTGGGCCTGCATCCAGTTCAAAGTATTCCAGGTGGATGTGAACGCAGTGTTACTTTAAAGGTGACATAAAATAAATCTATAGTTTTAAGTTCTATACATTATTAAATCTATCCTGTGTCTTGATTTGTTATATATTTTTCAGTCTTTATTAAACTTGTGGTCAGGAGTTCTTTAATCTTCACAAATAAAGAATAAGGTTCAGTGAGTAAAAACTTGCCTAAGATCATAGAATAAATCCATTTAAGAATGGGACAACTTATTAAAAATCATCAACATTTCTAAAATCAGTTAATCTAGTCACTCTATCAGTGAGATGGATAGCAAAAAATCTAATAAATAAATAAAGTAAGTAAAATCTAAATACTAGACAAGAAATTCCTCATATGAATATATGAATAAGGCATGTACCAGTATTCGTAGCTATCATCACAAAAGATTAAACACATAAATAAGAAAGTATCTACAATAGATACATACATAAAATCATTAAAACACTCTTTATTGATTTATTTAGATCAGTTTTATGAGAGTAGTTTGCCTATTACAAGTCTTGTTGAGAATACTTATAAATGAGGATTTAGAATTTCAAGATTAAAAGTACAGTTCTAAGAATCGTCTTGTAGAAGTAATAGGGCACATCTTCTAACAATATTTTTATAAAGAGAACAAAGGAAGAAGCAATGTTTTTCATTAAAAGTGCTATTTAGATAGGAGTGCCCTATAGTGTGCCAGGAAGAAATATTTGTGAATTAGATTGATTAGAGGAAAATCCTCACATTAAAGTAAAAATTCAAAGTAAAATTCAACCTTTATAAGGCAAGATATACAGTACCTTAGCTCCAGCTACCTTTTGGTTCCATGTACAGTATTAAGTTTTTTGTATGTGAAATATGAAACTACAGTAAATGAGCAAAGCAAATATGTACATTTAATATTCATTTCATCTTGTTAAATCTTTTTGAAGGATCTAGAAGAAGCATTCCCACTCATTGAGCAATATCAGGATCGTTTGCTGGCCATTGGGGAGGCAAGTAGAATTATCACAACATTTTTATTAGGTCTTTTTCATATATAATTTTTCCTCTGCCAAAAGTATCACTTAGAATCAAGCCCTACAGAGTTGAATGAAATTTGCGTCTAGATAAAAGTTTCTAGGACACAACGCTGCAACCCAGTTTGTAGCGTTTACACATTACAGGACTTTAGTTTTAATTTTTGTAGTACACTTATCTGGAATTAAATCCTATTGAATAAAATGGGCTCATATATGTAAGTGGACTCACACAGAATTGTACATATAGAATGGAAAATAATATATCAATGTACAGTATGCTGGAACTGGCATAAAAACCATGACAAAAACCATCCCTGTATATTTCCTGGATGTATAATTGCGTGTGTTTTGAAAACTGCAATTGCTGAAATATTTATACTCATTTATATATTTTGAACAGTTCATATATAGAATCATTTAAAATAAATAAAATGTATGTTACATACCCATTACATATCTATGTAGTTAGAAATGACAGTACATGTGGATGCATATGGGTTGCATAATATTTGCAATATATCTAAGAAATTTTTTCCATGTAAGAATTTTTTTCCATGTTGGAAATTACCTTTAAACAAGCATGTTTTTGTTGCTTTTGATCTTACAGAACAGTCATATCTTTTGTGGTAAGCTTCATAAACTAAGCATTCTATTTGTTTTCCCAACTCCCTGACCGCACTGTTCACCCATTTTGAGACTGTCAGAAATCACTACCCCTAAATCCTTCTCTTCTAAAGTTAGCAAAAAATGGTGGAAGGCCTTAAAGCATAAAACCTATCAGGAAAGACTTAATGAACTCAATCTGTATAGTCTGGAGGACAGAAGTGAAAGGGGGGGACATGATCGAAACATTTAAACATGTTAAAGGGTTAAATAAGGTTCAGGAGGGAAATGTTTTTAATAGGAAAATGAACACAAGAACAAAGGGGCACAATCTGAGGTTAGTTGGGGGAAAGATCAGAAGCAACGTGAGACAATATTATTTTACTGAAAGAGTAGTAGATCCTTGGAACAAACTTCCAGCAGACATGGTTGGTAAATCTACAGTAACTGAATTTAAACATGTCTGGGGTAAACATACTGTATATCCATTGTAAGATAAAATACAAGAAATAGTATAAGGGCAGACTAGATGGACCATGAGGTTTTTTTCTGCCTTCAATCTTCTGTGTTTCTATGTTTCTAACTATTTACATTCCTGAATAATTGATTGAAGATTGCAAGTATTTCATAAATAATAATAATAGGTGGTGCCGTGGATATTGCCTACCTGGACTTCAGCAAAGCCTTTGATACGGTTCCACATAAAGAGCTGATAGATAAATTAGTGAAGATTGGACTTAATCCCTGGATAGTTCAATGGATTTGCAGCTGGCTGAAGCATAGACACCAGAGGGTTGTTGTGAATGGCGAGTATTCTGAGCAGAGTCAGGTTACAAGCGGTGTGCCACAAGGGTCTGTTCTGGGTCCTATTCTTTTTAATATGTTTGTGAGTGACATAGGGGAAGGTCTGGTAGGGAAGGTTTGCCTATTTGCCGATGACTCTAAAGTGTGCAATAGGGTTGATATTCCTGGAGGCGTCGGCAATATGGTAAATGATTTAGCTTTACTAGATAAATGGTCAAAGCAATGGAAACTGCAGTTTAATGTTTCCAAATGTAAAATAATGCACTTGGGGAAAAGGAATCCTCAATCTGACTATTGTATTGGCAGTTCTGTGTTAGCAAATACTTCAAAAGAAAAGGATTTAGGCGTAGTGATTTCTGACAGTCTCAAAATGGGTGAACAGTGCAGTCAGGCAGTAGGGAAAGCAAGTAGGATGCTTGGCTGCATAGCTAGAGGTATAACAAGCAGGAAGAGGGAGATTATGATCCCGCTATATAGAATGCTGGTGAGACCACATTTGGAATACTGTGTTCAGTTCTGGAGACCTCACCTACAAAAAGATATTGACAAAATTGAACGGGTCCAAAGACGGGCTACAAGAATGGTGGAAGGTCTTAAGTATAAAACGTATCAGGAAAGACTTAATGAACTCAATCTGTATAGTCTGGAGGACAGAAGGAAAAGGGGGGACATGATCGAAACATTTAAATATATTAAAGGGTTAAATAAGGTCCAGGAGGGAAGTGTTTTTAATAGGAAAGTGAACACAAGAACAAGGGGACACAATCTGAGGTTAGTTGGGGGAAAGATCAAAAGCAACATGAGAAAATATTATTTTACTGAAAGAGTAGTAGATCCTTGGAACAAACTTCCAGCAGACGTGGTAGATAAATCCACAGTAACTGAATTTAAACATGCCTGGGATAAACATATATCCATCCTAAGATAAAATACAGAAAATAGTATAAGGGCAGACTAGATGGACCATGGGGTCTTTTTCTGCCGTCAGACTTCTATGTTTCTATGTTTCTAATAATTTGATAGATGTAGATCCTTCTCTTTCCCCATTTCCTCTAGGGTTTTTTTTCTCAAAATCACAACCCATATTTTTTTCCCTCTTTCTATAGATTGGTTTGGATTTTACTCCCAGATTTGCTAGCAGTGATGAACAGAAGGAAGGGCAACGACAAGTCTTGATAAAGCAAATTCACCTGGCAAAACAACTTGACTTACCTTTGTGGGTCACTTGTTGCAAAAAATATAACTATTTTTATAATTTATAGAATTAGTTTCTCTTTGCAATCCTTAGTTTCTTTAAATAAACTTATTTTTGTAAGAAAATATTTGATTGCATTTTGAATAGATCCTATGGGTTAATTCATGCACTGTCATTATAATGCAACATATTGCATTACAGTATTGTATAATAGTTATATAGTGATTTCAAATGTTTTCAAACATTTTATTTTATTATACTGTTTCATATCTTCCAATTTTGTATACTCAACAATTTAGCCAGACATCATATGTAGATTTTAGAAAACCTCAGGTTGGGAATGATATTCCATAGGGGAAGTGCCGCAGAAGAGAAGGTGTATGCATGTTGCATGGAATTGTTTCATGGCAGGGACTCTAAGCTCACTCTGACTTGTTACTATGAGTAGTTGGAGAATTCTAAATTTAACAACGAGTGAACTGACTATGGCACTCATTTCATACGGCACCCATGTGAAATGGGTGGCTATACATACAAATAAGATGCTATGATAGAGAACAGACTCTTCCCCAAATGTTTATTTTTTAATATTGTGATATTACCCTATGTTTAAGTCCCAGTACAAATTAATGATAAATTAAAATATCTAGCTGAAAGCCCAAACCTCCTGCAATTTCAGTCATATATAACTGGTTTATCTGACCCTGAACATCATGCTAGTTTTGCCAAAATCTCTTGCTGAGTTTTTGTTCTTTTTATTTATTCTAGAAATGTTCATTCCCGCTCAGCTGGAAGGCCAACCATTAACCTCTTAAAGGAACAAGGTATCATTTATTTTACTTAATGATTTAAGTTTGTTTAGCTTTCTTGTTAAAATATGTGTGCCCCTGATATGGGATCTCATCTCCATGGGAGTCTAAGTCAACTTTTCTTCTTTAGATGTTATATCAGAAATATGAGGAATATATCCCTAAGCAGCTGTCTACTCATCTGCTTTCACTGCAGTTTTCAAAACTATGCTTTATTATTGGAAGAAACAAAAACATTTGAAAATCTGGGGCAGTTACATTTTAGCAAGATTTGAGTATTGGCACAATTTGTGGTGAAATCCAGAGCCCTAATTAGGAGAAGAGACATGAAGATCCACCAATCATGTCACATCTGCCACATTTTGAAATAAATATGTTTATTTAGGGGCTAGTTTGCCACATTATATAATAGATCATGTATATCAGAGGTGTCAAACTGGCAGCCTGTGGGCAGGATGTGTCATGCGCAGGCCACGCCCACCCCAAGTCCGTGAATGGGGGAAACATTGTGAAATGTCACGCAGCAACAATGTGATGTGGCAAGTTTGACACCTGTGTAGTTTATTATGCAGACTAAAGTGCTGGAGGGATATAATATCACATAAAATTTAAAATTTCCTAACTACTCTAATGAATAGAATATTTATTCTAAGATTAAACAGCACTTCAATATAGTTCATATGATATAAAGTATTTTTTGCAAATGGATTCCCCAAAATACAAATACATATTTATTTTTGCTTTGTGTGATTTTTGCAAGAAATTCCTAGACTGTTAGAAATGACCGCATTCTTGAATTACATAAATAATATGAATTTCTAGTTTTAGTAGCACATTCTTCTGTAAAGCATTTAACATAACTTCTGATTTTGGATTGTTGCCAGATAAATTAAGCAATCATGCAGAAAAATATAGTATGAATATACTGTATGAAAAGAGAATATAAATAATCTCACTCTACAAGAAGGCATTAAGATGTCTCTGCTGCATAGTATGGGCTTTGATACACATCAACTTTCTTTATGTGTGTTGGCTGCTTATGTTAGGTTCTGACATTGTAATTCTACTGGTAATGTGACTTCTTTCCCATTTATTGGGATAATCAGGTGCTGAGAAAGTGTTGCTCCATGCATTTGATGGCAAACCATCTGTAGCAATGGAAGGAGTGAAGGCTGGATATTTTTTCTCTATCCCTCCTTCAATTACAAGGAGTGAACAGGTAAGGATCAAGGAGCAAAACCTTAAACAAAAGTTCTTTATTCATAGCATTGTGTGATACGAACCTAAATACATATACGCATATTTATAAACACACTCCAGTAAAAAAAAAAGATTTAAATCACTCTTGATTACTGGCAACTACCTAAGCAACTCCTTAGGTTTCTTGCAACAGTTTTGGAAGGAGTTTGCCATTTTTTTCTTCCGAGGGCTGAGATAGTGACTGATCCAAAATTATCCAGCTAGCCCCATTTCAAAAGTGGTGGTATTAGAACTCATGGTCTGGTCTCTAGCCTGATATCTTTTACATTTACAGTACATCAAATTAATTGTCAGTTATTAATCAAGTGAAGATTTAGTTCAGTAAAATAGTATAGGTTCTGTTTGAGCTGCGGGCTGCACTAGAAGACTAGATTCTATTCTATTCATTGTTAAAAGAAGCAAGGTTTTTCCATGGGTCTTGGACTTTAACTATATTAAAGACAAAGTATTCAGCTTCTGGCAAGGTACATATTTCAATTGTTTATGTGGAGATTATCAGCTGATTAACAGTCTTTTGTTCAAAAGTTTGCCGTTTCATTTTAAAAGCTATAGATGTTAATCCCTTTCTGTGATTTCCTTTAAGAAGCAGAAATTTGTGAAACAGCTACCTCTAGAAAGCATTTGTTTGGAAACTGACTCACCTGCCCTAGGTCCTGAGAAACAGGTGAGGACTCATCAGTAATTCTATCTTGTCAAGTTCAGCAATAATGCACACAGTGTAACAGTAGAATTTATATTATCAGTTAAAGTCTGTTAAAATGACAGACTAAATGACTGTTAAAAAGTCTCCCAAGTGTAAATGAGAGGTCATTTCAGTGAAATAAACTGCAGGTGTCGCTTTCCCAAAACTGGTGGACCAATGGCGTGCTTGAGCATGCTACCTAATATGAAATATGGACATTGTGTCTTTGCACATCTCAAACACTGAGGCATGCTTATGCTACTCTGTTACTCGTTTTTGGATCTGGATCCCAAGCGACGAAGATAAGAAGGAACTAAGTCATTAAGGAAGCAAAGGAAAAAATGTCATCTGAAACAGACCAAAGAAATTGATCCTGACCATGTGGGGAAGCCCCCCAAATCCCATCAATAGCAACAACCAGACTTATACATTAACAAGGCAAGAGTAGCTGGTAGTCTTTCAATCAACAAAGCAAAGCAAGTAAGGATTTTGGGAGATAAAAGGGGTCTTCCCACTCTTTGAGTCATCTTTAGATCCAGATGTGACAGATTCTGTCTCAAGAACCAGTTGTGCCTAGCATTTGGTTAAAAGTGACAAGTGTACAAGTAGCTGTTTTCTAGGGCTTTTACTGTGACTGAGTGACAATAAGTCACACTTGAAGCACATGTCGCACCCATGATCACTGTCTGTTGCCATCTTAGCACTGAAATGGGCCAAAACAATGAGTTTATCACTGGTGGGGGATTGTTTGGAGAATCTGGTCCAGGTCCTTGTAGAAAGCTTCCTTGTCTTCATCTGGACTTGCGAGAGTTGGTGCATAGATGCTGACAATGGTGATGTACAAAGCTTGCTGAGAGAAAAGCAGAATTTCAAAATCTGTTTATTTATTCCAACTAGCCAGATGTTGTAGGGCAGGCCATGTTTAGGGTAACTTTTCTAATGTTCCTCATGGGAGGGTGGGTATAATCATCCTAGGAGGGCTGCCCAGTCACCCTGGAAGCTGTCTCTGCTGTCTTGTTTACACAAATAAATGGTTCAAGAGCTTGGGGGTGGGTTCAATAATGCACTTGGGGAAAAGGAATCCTCAATCTGAGTATTGTATTGGCAGTTCTGTGTTAGCAAATACTGCAGAAGAAAAGGATTTAGGGGTAGTGATTTCTGACAGTCTCAAAATGGGTGAACAGTGCAGTCAGGCGGTAGGGAAAGCAAGTAGGATGCTTGGCTGCATAGCTAGAGGTATAACAAGCAGGAAGAGGGAGATTGTGATCCCGCTATATAGAATGCTGGTGAGACCACATTTGGAATACTGTGTTCTGGTTCTGTGTTCAGTTCTGGAGACCTCACCTACAAAAAGATATTGACAAAATTGAACGGGTCCAAAGACGGGCTACAAGAATGGTGGAAGGTCTTAAGCATAAAACGTATCAGGAAAGACTTAATGAACTCAATCTGTATAGTCTGGAGGACAGAAGGAAAAGGGGGGACATGATCGAAACATTTAAATATATTAAAGGGTTAAATAAGGTCCAGGAGGGAAGTGTTTTTAATAGGAAAGTGAACACAAGAACAAGGGGACACAATCTGAAATTAGTTGGGGGAAAGATCAAAAGCAACATGACAAAATATTATTTTACTGAAAGAGTAGTAGATCCTTGGAACAAACTTCCAGCAGACGTGGTAGATAAATCCACAGTACAGTGAACCCTCGATCATCGCGAGGGTTCCGTTCCAGGACCCCAAGCGATGATCAATTTTTCGCGAAGTAGCGGTGCGGAAGTAAAAACACCATCTGCGCGTGCGCAGATGGTGTTTTTACTTCCACTGCCGCCCGCCCTTCGCCCGCCCACCCCGTTGCTCGCGCCTGGGGTGCGCGCGCGCTTGGGGAAACCCTAGCTCCGCTTCCCAGCTGGGAAGCGGAGCTAGGCTGCCCCAAGCTCGCGCGCGCCGCCCGCCCGCCCACGCTGTTGCCGGCTCCGCTTCCCAGCTGGGAAGCGGAGCTAGGCTGCCCCAAGCTCGCGCGCGCCGCCCGCCCGCCCACGCTGTTGCCGGCTCCGCTTCCCAGCTGGGAAGCGGAGCTAGGCTGCCCCAAGCTCGCGCGCGCCGCCCGCCCGCCCACGCTGTTGCCGGCTCCGCTTCCCAGCTGGGAAGCGGAGCTAGGCTGCCCCAAGCTCGCGCGCGCCGCCCGCCCGCCCACGCTGTTGCCGGCTCCGCTTCCCAGCTGGGAAGCGGAGCTAGGCTGCCCCAAGCTCGCGCGCGCCGCCCGCCCACCCGCCCACGCTGTTGCCGGCTCCGCTTCCCAGCTGGGAAGCGGAGCTAGGCTGCCCCAAGCTCGCGCGCGCCGCCCGCCCGCCCACGCTGTTGCCGGCTCCGCTTCCCAGCTGGGAAGCGGAGCTAGGCTGCCCCAAGCTCGCGCGCGCCCGCCCGCCCGCCCACGCTGTTGCCGGCTCCGCTTCCCAGCTGGGAAGCGGAGCTAGGCTGCCCCAAGCTTGCGCGCGCCGCCCGCCCGCCCACGCTGTTGCCGGCTCCGCTTCCCAGCTGGGAAGCGGAGCTAGGGTGCCCCAAGCTCGCGCTCCAGCACACCGCCGCTGGGGTCTTACCGGGGCAAGAGGGGGAAGACCCAGGGAAGCCTCTGCCCGGCGGGGAAACTCCACCATCTACGCATGTGTGGAAGGGCACGCATGCGCAGATGGTGGAGTTTACTTCCGGGTTGAAAACTAGCGAAATAGCCCTTTCGCGATCCTTGAGGACGCGAAACTCGAGGGTTCACTGTAACTGAATTTAAACATGCCTGGGATAAACATATATCCATCCTAAGATAAAATACAGAAAATAGTATAAGGGCAGACTAGATGGACCAGGAGGTCTTTTCTGCCATCAGACTTCTATGTTTCTTTATTTCTAAGAGCTGGTCCAAGAGCCATTCATGTGCAGATTTATGACAGCAACTGTCATTGATCATATCTACCTGTTCCTTTATCACGCCTACATTACTGCAGGACTTAATGAATTAGGATTGAGATTTGCAGATGAGTTGCAAATGAAAAACAATTGTTCAATAGGAACATGTTATATAATTTTATAAATGTTTATAAACTTTATAATTTTCTTTATCAATATTTTATAAATTTTATGCATTTCAGGTGAGAAATGAGCCAAAGAACATCTTCATTGCTGCAGAATACATTGCTAAAATAAAAGGAATTTCAGTGGAAGATGTTTTACATGTAACAACACAGAATTCACTGAAAGTCTTTCCTAAATTGAAAAACTTCCTCAAGATCTAGATGCGGGATGGCGAACCTATGGCATATGTTTCACAAGTGGCATGCGGAGCCATATCGGTGGGCACGCAAACTCAGCTGGCCGGCGCACATGTCCGTGCCAGCCAACTGATTTTCAGGTCTTGTAGGCCCATTAAGAGTCAGGAAAGAACCTGTTTTCAGTCTCTGGATGGTGTGGGGAAGACCTGTTTTTTGCTCTCCATAAGCTCCACAGCCTTTCTAGGAGCCTGGGGAGGCTGAAAACGGCCTCCCCCACAGAGGTCCTCCAGAGGCTGGAAACGCTCCATTTGCCAACTTCCAGTTGAACCGGAAGTTCCAGGTTCTTTTGCTCCCCCAGGCTTCAGAGCCTTTCTAGGAACCTAGCGAGGCCAAAAATGGCCTCCTCCCACCCTGGAGGCCCTCCGGAAGCCAGAAATGGCCCGTTTCCCAACTTAAAGAAGTCAGCAAGCAGGCTATTTCTGGTCTCCAGGTTGAGGAGGCCATTTTTGCCCTCCCCAGGCTCCTAGAAAGGCTCTGAAGCCTGGGGAGAGTGAAAACGGGCGTGGCATTGCTGTTAATTGTCATTTGAGTGTTCCTTTAGAGCAGTGTTTCCCAACCATGGCCACTTGAAGATATTTGGACTTCAACTCCCAGAATTCCCCAGCCAGCATTTGCTGGCTGGGAATTCTGGGAGTTGAAGTCCAAATATCTTCAAGTGGCCACAGTTGGAAACACTGCTTTAGAGTACTCTTATGTATTCTATAAGAATCTGCTTGATAAATAACAATACTCATGCATCTGACTACATTCAATAAATAGAAACCTACCAGTTATTCAGACAATAGCATTTTTTTCTATAAGGAACATTGTTACTGTTTATACCCGGAATTGCACCTTCTCATTTCTAGCCAAAAGCATCAACAATGAAGAAAGCTAAATACAGTGGTACCTCGAGATACGAGTTTAATTCGTTCCGGACCTGGGCTCTTAAGTCGAGCAGCTCTTATCTCGAACGACTTTTCCCCATAGGAATTAATGTAAATAATTTTAATTGGTTCCAGCCCTCAAAAAACTCACAAAGTTAGTCTAAATTATGCAGAAAGACATGTTTTTAATGAAGAAATGTACATGTAGATATAAATGAATAATGAAGTTTCTTTCACTTCACTTGTAAACTTTCTTAAACTTTTAAATTTACATATGTTCAACTTCTCTGCCACCCAATCCTGTAGGACAGAGGTCCCCAACCCTTTTTGCACCAGGGACCGGCTTTAAGCGATCAAGAGAGGAATGGGTGAATGAATGGACGGAGGGTGGGAAGGAAGGAAGGAAAGAGGGAAGGGACAGGAACAGAGGAAGGAAGCAAGGAAACTTATGAAAGGGGAGAGTAAGAGAGGATGAGTGAAGGGAGGGAGGGAGGGAAGAAGGTGGGAAGGAGAAAGAAAAGAAGAAATAGAGGAAGGGAAGGTAAAAGAGAGAAAGAAAAAGAGCAAGAAAGAAAGAAAGAAAGAAAGAAAGGGGGAAGGGACAGGAACAGAGGAAGGAAGCAAGGAAACTTATGAAAGGGGAGAGTAAGAGAGGAATGAGTGAAGGGAGGGAGGGAAGAAGGTGGGAAGGAGAAAGAAAAGAAGAAATAGACGAAGGGAAGGTAAAAGAGAGAAAGAAAAAGAGCAAGAAAGAAAGCTGCAAGCACCCCCCCGAGCCCCCCAGGCCGGCTGCAACCTTTTAAAACACGCGCGCCGCTTCGCAGCTGTCTCCTGAAGCCGAACGCGGAAGTTAGCGTTTGGCTTCAGGAGACAGCTCCTTGGTGCTTGTATCTCGAATTTGGGCTTGTAAGTAGAACAAAAATATCTCTCCCCTCCCAGCTCTTATCTCGAGTTGCTCTTAAGTAGAGCAGCTCTTATGTCGGGGTTCCACTGTATTTAGACGCGTCTATTGAACATATGTGGTACCATGTTTTCTCATCTCATTTTTAACAAGCCTTTATTATTGTAGTTTCAAAGCGCTTTTAAGGTTTTGAGTCCAGTAAGGTTTTTGCTTATTTTGGTTGGATCTATGGACTCTCATTTTAAAAGCACAATAATAATCTGGTGGCTATTACAAGTGTTTATATTTCTGATATTATGATTTTCTTGGCTTAATTATTGTGCTATTATTCAGGGCACATGCCTTTTGTTTCTCTGCATTCCAAGAAATAATATTTATGGAGATAAAATGTTTTGAGAATGACTGCCTCACATGACATTTTCTTAAACTAGGAGCTATTTTGTTCTTAGGAATTATTATTTTTTGCCATGCTTAAATTATGGTCCAACAATGGGAGTTATGTTTTCACAGAACCTAAACCTCCCTGGCAGAATAACCTTTCCCTTTTTCCAGGGAACTGTAGTTCTAAAAAGGAGACTACAAAATAACTTTCAGCAGAACCTTCACTAAATTTGTATCTTAATATGCAATCCTAATTGTGGCTTTAGGCTTCAGATACCACAAATGTAAATTATAGCTCTCCATATTTTTTAATCTTCATTTAATGTTGGAGATGGATCAGTATTTTTAAGGTCATTTTCAGCTTCCGGGAGAATGAAGGCACTTGAAGGTAAGACCTAAGAAACAATGAGTGTGCCAGCATCTAAGGATTAAAAAAAAGCTATCTTTTCAGTGACGTTTCAAATCATTTCATTAAGACTGATTTATAAGATTGAGATGTAGCAGTAGTGGAATTTATCTGAGAAGCTGAAAACACTACTATCCCAACATCAGAACAGTTTTTAAATAAACAAAAGGAACTTTATCATCAAAGGGCTATTTTTG
This sequence comes from Erythrolamprus reginae, assembly GCF_031021105.1. NCBI lineage: Eukaryota > Metazoa > Chordata > Lepidosauria > Squamata > Dipsadidae > Erythrolamprus > Erythrolamprus reginae. Next base: position 365,392,111 of record NC_091950.1, on the reverse strand, counting down.
GCTTGAAGGAATGAGATTCCGATCTAGAAAAGTCTTTGAACTTGTTTCAGTGAACTTCAAAAGTTTTTCTTCTGGTTAAAATGACGTACATACCTCTAAAAAAAATACACATGTATTTGTTACATTATTACTGAAATGTACTGTATATTAATTAAACAGTAGCTGTGCTCACTGAGGACAGAATAAGCTGAAATAAAGTAGTTTTTTTGAAAAAAAATGATTTGATCTGCATTGCAGATGTCCTCTGGTGCAAAGATTGGGAGAATCAGATGCAGGAAATGGTGCTTTATTCTGCCTCTCTAGCCTGTCTTATTATAGGCACAAAATGAGCGAACCTGTAAGTAGAATGCAAGAAACCCTTTGAGTTTTCACACCAATCATGGACCCTACTTTGTGGTTTGAGTTAGCATTCTGATAATTTCTGCTGCTATGGATCTATCTACTGGAGATGGAGGTGGGGAGCTTCCTGTGCGTTTATCCCCTATAGCTGGGGTTTGAGACATCAGTCCTATCTTCCACCTGCGGGACAAATATGAACTTGTTTCAACTGCTCCTGCCCTCTGCTTGTGGCAGCTAGACTTTAAACTAACTTAAGACTGTGACACAAGTCTTAGCAAGCTTGCAAACTGCTCAGGACTGAAGGCTACTATGTTCCCCATTGGACAATTTTCCTTCTAAACTGTCCTCTTGTTCTACCAGAAAAACTGGGACCTTGCTGTCAGGTGTTATTGCAAGTATATATTTTTCTGCAAAACGCACACACACTGACAGGCACAAACACGCTGATCTATATGTAAAATAAAATACAAAGTTATATGCAAACAGAACAACCAGTTTCAAAATTAAAATAAAATCCTGGTAGCTATTTTGCATTCTAATGACATTTGTATCTTTCATCGGTGCTAAAAAAGCACAAAATCCAAGAACTTTATGTAGCATAGAAAAGAATAAAACGTTGTAAAAATGTGATTTTTAAAAAAATGCTACCACTCGGCTTCTTTCATTTTATCTCAAGTGAATTTAAAAAATGATGTAGTTGTAACCAGATTTTGTTTTAAAAAGTTCAGCTGTCAAAAATTATTCTGTTCAGGCATGATGTCAACTAGTATCATCAACATGCATGCCGCTCCGAGTCCTCGGAGAGGGGCAGCATACAAATCTAATAAATAAAAAAATTAAAAACAGTGCAGACAACCCTTAAAGAAACTTTAGAAGACTATCATGTGAATAGGCTTTGATAGTATTAAAATAATAATACATTAAAATGAGAACTAATCTGTGACTCTAATTGTTTCCAATAACTTGGGGTAAACCGGCATTATATAACAATACTGCCCAGCCTTATATGATATTATGGGGAATATTGAGAAAATACTTCTGAAAGAAACGACGTTTATTTCATCATACTATGTTTCATTTTGTATAATCCATGCAAATCCATTTTTAAAAACCATAATCGTGTAGCTAAATTCATTCTCAAGAATGAGTACACACAGACAACAGGTTTTTTTCAGTTAGGCAAAATGCACACAACTTCAGAACTTCAGCTTGAGAAACTGCTTCTAATAAGATCTCATCCAAAAATTGCATTGTCTGAAAGATAAAATAAATACAAGTGGAAAATCAGAATCATCTGATTATATAATTTTTATCATTAGCTAACAATATAATAATCTTAGAGCATGTCATGGTAGTTGAAATGTGTGTAAACAAAAGTTATACAAGACTTCTGAAACCATCTATGATGTCTTTCATATCAGAACAATTCATTTTTGCCAGAGAATGATGATGTGTTAATGGGACAATGTGTTACAAATAACCCACAATGAACTTGCAGTGTCTTATTAGGGTTATTCTTAGGCAATGAAGTAATCTTTTATATTCACACACACAGTAGAGTACACAGAGAGATATCTGGGGCTCTTGGTGCTCTCTGAACTAAGTTGTTCTGTTGCAGACATTTCATTACTTAATGTAGGTAACACCATCAGTGCTAGATTACTCTGAAATGTGCAAGAAAGCAACCCAGCTCAGCACCAAGGATTTATTTATTTATTAGATTTATTTATTTCAGTTTCACCCCTGAGTTACAAATACTGTACTCTCCTTTAGTGGTACACAGAGACATCATTTATCAAATATACCGTATTTTTCAGAGTATAAGATGCACCCTTTTCCACCCTAAAAGAGGCTGAAAATTTGGGTGCATCTTATCCTCTGAATGTAGTTTTTTTCAAAGCTTTTTTTTCAGCCTTAACTAGATGCTAATGATCTTCCCAGCCCTTACCTTGCAGGTTCTTTCATTGTTACTCTCTGTGAATAATGTTTTCTAAGCCCTAAGTCTTTGCAGGCTTTTTTTCATTGTTCTAACTTGCTCCAAATAAGTTTTTTTCCAGCCCTAACCAGGGGATAAAATAATGTGCTGAAGCTGACCAGACTAAGGATGCTAGCCAGAAGAATATCTGGTAAGCAAATTCTTTCCCCTGTTTTCCTCCCAAAAAACTAAGGTGTGTTTCATACTCTGATGTGTCTTATACTCCGAAAAAAATAGGGTATATAGCCATCTCTCTCAGAAGAATACATAGATGCAGTTTATTTACTTTTATTTAATATCTTTATATATAAATATTCTAAAAGACATTTCATATAGTCAAAAGAGCTTATTTCCAAGGAATCTGGGTGCTGCTTTATTCCAACCTGGGGATGGAAGTTCCAGTGCTCTCTTTTCTTGCTGTCTTTTGGGAAAAAAATCATAAACAATGGCATGACATAGTACAGTACCAACAATGATGGAATGGAATATCTGCAAGCAATATCCTTTGCCTTTCAGTGGTGGGACCAAAAATAGACAAAGCAATAGAAGATTATGCTAATGTGATCTGAGACTTTGGAATTCAAAGGCAAACATCTGTCACATAATTCCTCAAGATTTAATGATTGTTGATAAGAAAAACAAAAACGTTTGGATAGTGGAGGTGGCAGTGCTTGGAGACAGCAGAATAGAAAAGAAAGAACTGGAGAAAATCAGAAAATACAGTGATTTTAACCAGTAATTTTTCAATATGACCAATTGTAATAGATTCCATGAGTACAATCCCCAAATATCTGGAGTACCATTTGAACATTAATATTAACAAAGTTGCAAAACGCAAGTTTCTTTGAAATAGTTTACATCTTGGAACATTTTATACCATCGAATAACACATTTACTTATACTGTATCCCAGATCCTTGGGAATAATTGATAGGTGGATAAAAATGCCAGTCAGCCTAAATGTCTGGCTAAGTGCAATTAACTTTGATAAGTATTTTTTCTTCTTCTGTTCTATTCTGTCTAATTCTCAGAGACTGTCTGGACAAATCCTTGCAATTTTCTCTGCAAGATTTTTCAGAAGTGATTTGCCACTATCTCCTTCCTAAGGCTGAGAGAAATCGACTGGCCATAGGTTACCCAGTTGGCTTCATGCCCATGGTTTCTATCTAGACCAGTGATGGCGAATCTTGTTTTTTCCTCAGGTGCTGAAAGAGCATGCATGCATGAGTGCCCACACCCGTAATTCAATGCCTAGAGTGGGCGAAAACAGTTTCCCTCACCCTCCGAAGGCCCTCTGGAGGCTGGGAATGGCCTGTTTCCCAACTTCTTGTGGGCCCAGTAGGCTCATGTTTTGCCCCCCCTACTCAGGCTCCAAAAGCTTCCCTGGAGCCGGGGGAGGATAAAAACGCCCTCCCCCATCTCCGCAGAGGCTCTCTGAAAGCCAAAAATGCCCTCCCAGAGCCTCTGTATGCGCCAAAAATCAGCTGGCCGGCACACATGCATGCTGGAGCTAAGCTAGGGCAACAGCTTGCGTGCCAGCAGATATGGCTCTGCATTCCACCTGTGCCATAGGTTCACCATCACTGATCTAGACTGATGCCTTAAGTACTACACTAAACTAGCTATTACAGTTTTAGAAACATAGGCAGAATGCGTAAGCAGATTCTCCATTTTCTGTATGATAGCCCTGTGAGATTAGCTGGACTTAGAGGGAATGGCTGTCTAAAGGTCATCTAATGAACTTCTGACTGCCAAGAGGTGTTATCTTGGGTTTCCCAGGTCCTATTCCAGCACCTTAATTATATTGCGCTGAACAACCCTTAAGGGCAAAGAGCAAAAACTAACTAGAAGACAGTCTTTACTGAGGATTCTTGGCCATTTTACTTGTACATTTTCTGGGCTTCTCCTATATTATTATTATTTATTATTTATTCTTTGTCCAATATACAATACATATGGAAGAGAATAGGCATTAAGTAATATATATAACGATAGAAAGTAAAAAGAAGAGTAGATGAAAGGGAGAGAATATATATGATATAAGAAATAAGGAGAGAATATATATGATATATATATTATATATATATATATATATATATATATATATATATATATATATATATATATATATGTAGATTGTTCTGAGTTCGGGTTTTGCCCTGTGTAATGTTTTGCATGTCTATGCGACGTTTCGGTAAAATCACATTTACCATCATCAGGCTGGAGAACGCGGAAGTTAGCGTTTGGCTTCAGGAGACAGCTCCTTGGCGCTTGTATCTCGAATTTGGGCTTGTAAGTAGAACAAAAATATCTCTCCCCTCCCAGCTCTTATCTCGAGTTGCTCTTAAGTAGAGCAGCTCTTATGTCGGGGTTCCACTGTATATGCAAACTTACTTTTTTCAGGAAAATGCCGTTTTTCTCTATGCTCAGGAGGAGTTATTTTTATCCAGGATGTCCTGCCACTGTCATACTCCTTTTTTTCTTCTTTGAATTCCTCTACTGAAGCCCGATTAGTTTGAGGATAATGTTTTCTCTGGGGCCTTAGCCACGCAGTTTCACTCTTTCCTTCTAGCAAGCATCTCGATTCCCTCATCTTATTATATTCAACCAAGCGCTTTTTCATCTCTTTAGCCATGATTGTGAAATGTGCTTGTTACTGTGAGACAAATTCCTGTTTTATAAAACAACAATGCATATAGTACAACATACTCAGTCAGACCTCATTTGCTTAATACTTTTTATCACTGAAAACAGGCAAAACTGATCTGTTCTTACAAGAAATGAAACCCGATATAAACTTGCTAAAAAAGATGACGCAGCTGATCTCAAGGGAGAAAAATATTCATTTCCAATGCGGATAATTCATGTATTAATTGGTTTCCTAACAACAGCTAGTATACAACAACGGCCCTACAGGATGAGGCCAAAACTGATATTAGTCCTACATTGTTTTTCATAATAATAAACCAGATGCCTCTGAGGAGGTAAGATATAACCATCTCCCACCACTTATCAACAGGATTTTTATCCAGGATTTTTTTCAAACCCAACAGCCTTTGTTAGATTTGTCCTCCATGTATTTAACCAATTTGCTGTTAAAGCCACCCAATGTAATAGACTACCATGGTTTTATAGTAATTATTTACTACTGTTAATACATTTTTGGGGGAAAGCACTTTTGACTGAAGTTGCCATCTCTAGAACTATAAACTATTGTTTTTCAAAAGCATAAAGAATTTTCAAACATATGGCTTCTGCCTAGACGTGCCAGGAGATGTCATTAAGACTCCCTTTTAGGATGGAAGTACTGTATTTTCAGATTTGCAAGGGTCTGTTAACTTCACAATAAAGGTATAACTAGTACACCTGGTTGTGCTTTGTTTGGATACTTTGCAAGGCTAACATCAAGTCTCAAGTACCTCTCCCTTTCACTCTCCAGAAAACTAGGAATGCTTTCGTTACCCCTTCTCCTTTGGACTGAAGTTTTGCTAACCGATCATCATTTGGGGCTCTTCCTCCTGGTCTCTCAATATCATTATCATATACCATTGTTGGTTATAGTTTTATGGGCAACACCAACACAGCTTGCTTACTCTAATATTTAAAACTACTGATAACTTCAACTGTCAGAAGCATTATAATTACTGGTGTCTCCCCTAGCAACTCATACTAGCACCAAGACAAATACCCATGAATAGCCCCATCCTTCACGAATCTGTCTTTTTAAAGCTATGTGTCTATTATACACTTGGCAGCACTTCATTTAATAGTTTAACCATATACTGTATTTACATTATTTAAAGTGTTAAAACCGCTGAGGAACTTTTTATTGGTCCGGATTATATAAGAGTTCAAACCACTGATCAAAATTTAACATACGGTATATTGGCCGAATTGTTTCCCACTATTTGTACAATTCCATCAATTGAAATAATAGGTTTTTTTTTAATTTCAAATTGTTGTCCTTTAACAAAAGAGGAAGTTTTCTTAGAAATCTTTGATGAGAGGCTTCATTAGCCTTTTGAAATCCAAATAAACAATGATTCCTTGATCTTTCTAATCCACACGCAAACTGACACGTACCTATGCTTTGCTGAACTGCATTTTTCGCTGAAATGAAGTTCCCAAGTTTTAATAGCTGTTGAGAAACAGCCACTCTTCACTAAGAATCTTAGAAGGTTCCAGAAATGCTTGGCAACTGTCAATTCAAATCATGGATAAACCAGTACACAAGCATCTATTTTAATCAATCGTTGGTAAGCTGAATTATATGTTGCACAATAAAGCAAAGGACTTATGTTATCACAAGACACAAAGACAAGAACTGTCAGCAGACAAATGAAATAAAAAAATCAGGGCATCATTTGCAACTAGTCAAGAAATTAATTTGTCCTGGCAATCTATTCAGCCATATCCCATGATAGTGCTTTTATTTTGTTCTTAGCTCATGGATGAAAGAAGCTTGTCAGTTGTTCTGGTTTTAAGTACAGTAAGTGTCCCCACCCAAAACAAAATGAAACTGGCAGAAACCCATAGCAGATCATTGTGTAATATTCTCAACTGAACTGTGGGGAAGGGGATCAATCCACTGGTTGGCTGATTCAGGTGCAGCCTTCTTCATAAGCCCTGAGCCCAGTTCACTATCACCATAGTTACTTTGTTGCGGATAAGCTGTGAGTGAACACAATAACCAAGGGTGGCTATATTTACAGCTCCCTTACAGTCTGCCAAACAGCTTTTGGTTAGGCTGTGGGAACTACACAGCAAAGCTTTCCCACTTACCATGCAGGTCCCTCAATATTCCCAACAACAGTGAAGAACAGCTGCTGAGTTTTAGGACAGGTAGTTCTCCTGCTTTATTTTTATCACTTCTGCTCCATCTTTGTAGAAGTCCTATTTTATCCTACAGAGTAATACAGGGGAGGTGAGTCAGCATTTGTCAAAACTTGCACATTGTTGCATATCTCTTCTTAGTAGTGAATACTGTTCCGTGGTGGACCCTATTTGGACCGGGAGTCACTGCTCACAGTCACTCATGCCCTCATCACCTCGAGGCTCGACTACTGTAACGCTCTCTACATGGGGCTATCTTTGAAAAGTGTTTGGAAACTTCAGATCGTGCAGAATGCAGCTACGAGAGCAATCATGGGCTTCCCTAAATATGCCCATGTCACACCAACACTCCGCAGTCTGCATTGGTTGCCGATCAGTTTCCGGTCACAATTCAAAGTGTTGGTTATGACCTATAAAGCCCTTCATGGCACCGGACCAGATTACCTCAGGGACTGCCTTCTGCCGCACAAATCCTAGCGACCAGTTAGGTCCCACAGAGTGGGTCTTCTCCGGGTCCCGTCAACTAAACAATGCCACTTGGTGGGACCGAGGGGAAGAGCCTTCTCTGTGGCGGCCCCGGCCCTCTGGAACCAACTCCCCCCAGAAATTAGAATTGCCCCCACCCTCCTTGCCTTTCATAAGCTACTTAAAACCCACCTCTGCCGCCAGGCATGGGGGAATTAAGATTTCTTCTCCCCCTAGGCCTTTACAATTGTATGCATGGTATGTTTGTATGTATGTTTGGTTTTGTATATTAAGGGGCTTTTAATTCGCTTTTAGTATTGGATTATTATTGTATACTGTTTATGATTGCTGTTAGCCGCCCCGAGTTTTGGGAGAGGGGCAGCATATAAATCCAATAAATAAATTAAATAAATAAATAAATTTAGGGCAAATACAGCCAAGTAATTTAACCAGTTATGTTTGACTATACTGTATACACAACATACACAGCAGCTGGTAGGAAAGCAAAATGGAGGAGTTTGCTATAGCTTTGGGATCAGCTAATCAGACTGGAACATTTATTGCTTTTTGCCATCTCAAGAAATGATGGTTAATACAGTGGTACCTCTACCTAAGGACGCCTCTACTTATGAACTTTTCTAGATAAGAACTGGGCGTTCAAGGTTTTTTTGCCTCTTCTCAAGAACCATTTTCCACTTACAAACCCGAGCCTCTGAAACTGTAACCGGAAAAGGCAGGGAGAAGCCTCCGTGGGGCCTCTCTAGGAATCTCCTGGGAGGAAACAGGGTCTCCATCCTCCCTGTGGTTTCCCCAATCGCACGGAAAAATTGCTTCTTTTTATAAACTTTTCTACTTAAGAACCTGGTCACGGAATGAATTAAGTTCTTAAGTAGAAGTACTACTGTACTTTAATGTGACAGTGTAAAAATGCTGTAGTTACCGTAATTGCAATTCTTTCACCCAATAAATTTTTTCCAGACATTAATGGTGGTCTCTATCAATAGATTATAAGAAATATGCATTAGATTAATTGCTGGCCAATATCGGCTTGATTATTGCAACCGACTTTACATGGGGCTACCCTTGAAAAGTGTTTGGAGACTTCAGCTTGTCCAAAATGTGGCCACACAAACTGTTGTGGGTGTATATTACTTCATTGTGTATTCCTTGTTTTTTGTGAGCCGCCCTGAGTCAATGGAGAAGGGTGGCATACAAGTCCAATCAATCAATCAATCAATATCTAGGTACAGCCATGTTACACCAACACTTTGTGTGCTGCACTGGCTTCCAATTGGTCTCCGGTCACAATTCAAGGTGTTGTTATTACCTATAAAGTCCTACATGGCTTAGGACCAGACTATTTATGGAACCATCTCCTGCTGCATAGCTCCCAGTGACCGATTAGAGCCCACAGGGTCGGCCTTCTTCAGGTCCTGTTGACTAAGCAGCGCTGATTGGCAGGGCTGTGGGGGAAGGCCTTCTCTATGGTGGCCCCGGCTCTCTGGAACCAACTACCCCCCTGAGGTTTGTACTGCCCCCACCCTACTGGCTTTCCAAAAAGCCTTGAAAACCTGGCTCTGCCGACAGGCCTGGGAGCCATGAGTAATTGACACTTCTTTTAATTCTGGCCTCAATAAGACATGAATTGGGGTGTATGATATGGTGTGACTGCATGAATGAGATTTTATATGGTTTTATATTACTATTACTGTTGTTATTGTTTATACTCTTTTATTATTTCTATTATTGTAAGCCGCCCTGAGTCCCCGGGAATGGGCGGCCTACAAATTTAAATAAATAAGTAAGTAAGTAAGTAAGTAAGTAAGTAAGTAAGTAAGTAAGTAAGTAAGTAAGTATGTATGTATGTATGTATGTATGTATGAATATCATAGCAAAACTATATCTCTTACAATGCTGCAGAAACTAACAGAATCCCATTTCTGTATTATTAAAAAGTATATAGAATTGTTTCAAGTTTTTTAAGGAAGCAAAAAGAAGTAAAAAAAACATTAGAAATGCTGAAATTGCAGATTTCCACAGTGTACTCTGGAACAAAATCTTGAAAAATGCAAAAATTGTGGTTTTGGAGAATTTGCCCAGAAGTGATAATAGCTTGCATATCAGGTCATTGGGATAAAACGCTATTTAGAACTTTAATTGGGTTTTTTAGATTTTAAAAAAGTGCAAGAGCCAACTATAGTGTATAAACAAAAAGCAGGAAACAGCAGCAGATAATCATCAAACGGGAAATAAAATTCTGTTATATAAGACCGGCAGGGCAAGGGGCTACATATAAACACTGACAAAAGATTGTTGAGTCCTTGGTGCTCTCTGAGTTCAGTTAGTGAACTCCACTCCTTAGCAATGATGTTACATAGCCAGGTAAGGAAACATTTGCAGAAAGCAACCAAACTCAGAGAGGAGGAAGAACCCATTCACAGTCAATTCCTTCTTTGCCCATGATCACTACTGAAATCTGCAAAACTATTGGCCCCTAAAATTTATTTGTTTGTCTGCTCTTTGCTTGTTTGTTTATTTATTTGACTTATAGGCCACCTAACTGCTTGCGGACTCTCAGCGGCAAACAGCAAAATAAAAACAATATAAAAACAATAAAATAATTTAAAAAATCCTTAAATTAAGCCATTCTGCCAGGCAAGATGAAACAATGCACCGGCTCTAGGCCTGCTGGAAAAGTCATGTTTTTACCACCTTTTGGAAGGCCAGGATGGTGGGGATTGTGCGTATCTCATGGGGGAGTTGATTCCATAGGGCCAGAGCCACCAAAGAGAAAGCCCTCCCATGTGGTCCTGCCAGTCAACATTGTCTGGCCGTGGAACCGTGAGAAGACCAACCCTGTGGGCCCTGACCGGCCACTGGGAGGTGTGTGGCAGAATGTGGTCCCATACATAATCTGGTCCTTATTCTCAACCTGATTAGGGTTCTTCTCAACCTGAAGCATATTCAGCCTAGACGTCTTAATATCTTTCAAATGCTCTTTTGTGGTGGTGGGCTGCCTCCATAAATTGGATATTTCCTCTCAATGTCTACAATACCTTGAGCTGGTTTACATTGCAAGAATTTGAAAAGTCAAAACACTTTTTCTAGGACAAATCTGCGAAGGTGGTGGCACAAAAACAGCTGCTTTTACATAAGGCAAGAGAAGCTGAGGCCGAACCAAAACGTGGAGAAAACCGGGTGTGTATCTTCATCGGTCTTTTCCTCCAACCCAACTACCCTCCTTTTAATTTTCCAGAAACAGTTTAGGAGCCATTGAAAAAGACCAGCCAGTTCTGGCCAAGAAGAAATGAATGTTTTGTGGAATGACTGTTTTATTTGGGGGGGTTTAAACTGTTCTTACATCGTTTTTACTTGCTAATACAGGAAGAAATGCTTTTTAACTAGCTACTGTAGATTATAAACCATTTGGGATTGCTGGTGCTGTTATTCTTGTTTCTGTTACATTACTGTTCTTATGAAAGAAATGGTCGGATTACAAATGTAATAAATTAAATTAAATTAAATACACACACACACAGTCGAAACCTAGGAAGGATGCTACAATCAGGAGCGCAACCTCACCTGATTCCTAAGAGGTCAGTAAGGGGCATGCATAAATGCACCAGAAGGCCTTACATCCCCTGTCCTAATATTTGTCTTTTACTCATGTATATAAATATTATATCTCTGTATATACGTACCAATACGTACTTGACAAAACAAATAAATAAAACTAAATAAATAAACAAATAAATAGCTATGGAGTTGCGTCTGAGGGATTTAGGCGCATGATTCAGCAACTTGGTGAAAGGTGAGAGCCTCTCAAAATGACAGGCGGGTCCAGCTGCCACGCCAATCCTTTCCACGTGGCCGAAGGGGAGGCCTCGGCCACAACGAGCCGCATCACACAACCCCAGTTTCCCTATCGACGAAGCCGGGCAACCTGAGAGCCCTTTTGGCGCAGCCCGGCCTCGCTTCTCCCAGATTGGCGGAGACGCGATAGCGCAAAGACGTCTCCATCTCCTCATTGGCTTAGGACCGCGCCTTCGGAACCTCTCCCGATGGGAGAGGAGAGACTTAGAGTGCGCATGCGGAAGCCGGCATCACTCCTTTGGTTGCCCGTGCACCAGATGCGCTCAGCTTCCTTCCATCTCTTGCCTGGAGTTGCCGGGATGACCGTTGGCGGGTGACGGGGGTGGGGGGGAAGCAAGGCAGAGCTCAGCCAATCTGAAAACAGTTGGTCCACATGAGGCGTGAGGGCTGAAACACAAAGCGCGCCGCCGCCGATGAGAGCGAGCGAGCGAGCGAAGCAGCACACGAAGCGAAGGCCGGGCGGGAAGCGCTCGGCCGGCAATGTGAGCGGGCAGGTTGGACGTGGCCGCGGGGCGCACCTGCGTGTGGGGAGGCGGGAGAGAAAAAAGGGGCGGCGCCTGAACCGGTGCTGCTTGAGGTAAAGCAAGGGAGGTTCCTACCGAGGGGTCCGCCGGCAGGTAGGCTTGGGAGGGGCGAAGGCCTCAGGTGGTGGTGGTGGTGGGAGAGCGAGAATGGGCGGGAAGGGAACGGAGATGGCCGAACCCGGGGGAAACAGCGAGGCCAGCGGCGAGGCTGGCGAGGAATCCACGCTGCCTGCCCTCCAGCCCAATGGATACCTGGCCGGTAAAGAGCCTTTCGTGACTGAGAAGGCCAGAGAGGTCGGAAGAAACGCCGCTGCCACCTTTGCTGATCTCGAGAAGTACCCCGAAGCGGAGGCGATGCTGCCCGACTTTACCGTGGGGTTGAAGCTGACCCCTCGTCTTTCCAAACGGAGACTGGTGGTGCTGGCCGTGTTCAGCTGCTATTCACTAGTAAACGCTTACCAGTGGATCCAGTACAGTATACTGACCAGTGTCTTCACTCGCTACTATAATGTCTCTTCTTCCGAAATCGACTGGCTCTCTATATCCTATATGGTGGCATACGTGCCTCTCATCTTTCCGGCCACTTGGTTGCTGGACACCCGCGGCCTCCGTCTCACAGCCTTGCTGGGATCTGGATTGAATTGCTTGGGGGCCTGGATTAAGTGTACCAGCGTCCAGCCCAATCTCTACCTGGTCACTCTGCTGGCTCAGGTTGTGTGTTCTGTAGCCCAGGTCTTCATTTTGGGCTTGCCCTCCCATATTGCTTCGGTTTGGTTTGGACCCAAGGAAGTATCCACTGCTTGTGCAGTAGCTGTTCTGGGCAATCAGGTGAGTGGATAAAGAGGAGAAAGTTGCGGTAAGAGATGCATGAAATAGGGATGTTGATGGATAACTAATTAATTAATTAAATAAATAAATTTATTAGATTTATAAGCCGCCCATTTATAAGCTGCTTGGGTAACAATCTATCCTCCATACTAACCTTACCCAAGCTTCATGCTCTGGGGAATCCAGAGCATGATACCATGGTCTTTATAGACTGAAGGATGCCAATGCAAGCTGCCCAATTCCTTCGGGACTCTGGACAGCAAGTAAAAATAATAGAACACAGTTAAAACCCCTAAAAGTAATAATAATTTGTTGTTCTTGGTCGGAGTTAGGTGATCTTGCTCAACGACCCCCATGCCTGCTGGCAGAGCCAGGTTTTAATGTCATTCCAGAAGGCTAACTGGTGAGAAAAAATAAGTACATTTGGATTTAAGGAGGAAAATAATTCTAGTTTCCATTCTTAATAGCTAGATGAGCACTGATCATGCATAACCTTGTTGTCATTGAAGTGATTGAAGCAATTAATTTGAATAAGCAAGGACATTTACAACAGAATAATTAGCCTTCATATATTGACTTGAAATCCTTGCTAATTAGATTTGTAGTTTCTGTCTGATGCTGTGATCTCAGTAGAACATCATAATATAAGTTTTCTTGTTTCATAATAATTATGGAACTAATAATCTAAAAATATGAGCATATTTTAAAGAATATTGCCTGCAAGAGTTTTGATATTTCAATGTTCAGAATATCAGTTAGGAAAACAAATGAGTATAAAAAGTTATTGTAACATCCTTGCATTCTAAATATAGTTCTGCACTTTAATCCAGAAAAATCCAATATAATAAATTAAAACTTACTAGCTGTTGACTTTCTGATGAAAATAGGCAATTTCCTATTGAAATGTGCAAATCAGTCTCTGAGATAGTTCAGTGAAGTGACTGCTATAATATTGTGTTCTAGAAGTGAATAGGAAGGAAGCTGAAATCTATAATTGCCAGTATAAAAAGATAAAGGTTCCCCTCATATATTGGTACTAGTCACTTCCAACTCTAGGAGGTGGTGCTCATCTGCATTTCTAAGCCGAAGAGCCAGTACTATTTGATGATGGTTCCGTGGACATGTGGCTGGCTTGACTAAATGCCGAAAGCACACAGAACCCTGTTACCTTTACACCAAGATGGTCCTTATTTTTCTACTTGCATTGTTACATGTTTTCAAGCTGCTAGGATGGCAGAAGCTGGGGCAAGTAACAGGAGCTCGCTCTGTTACACGGCACTAGGGATTCGAACTTCCAGACTGCCAAGCTTTCTGATCGACAAGCTCAGCGTCTTAGCCACTGAGCCATTGCGTCCCCTTTAATTGCCAGTATACATGAAGGGCTGCCAGCGCTACCAGTAGCGGTGCGCACATATCTGGCATGCGCATGCATGCATGTTGGCACAAGATTCAGCTTCCTGTGCTTGTGCAGAAGCCAAATCTCTCACGAGGATGTTTGCGCACAAAAGAGTTTGGTGATTTTCACCAACTTCTTTGCTTCTGCGCACAGGCGGAAGCAAAAAACCAGTGAAAATCACTGAAATGTTGCACATGGGAGTATCCTTGTGCGAGATTTGGTTTCCTGTGCATGCACATAAGCTAAATCTCACAGCGATGTGTGTGCACAGCCGCCGGTCAGCTGGAGCTGCTTGTGCATCTCCATTTTCTTTCTGTTCAACAATACTACAATATTTAAGGCTTTTTTTCCTTTAAAAAAGGTTTTTAAAGAAGTGCGAATCATATGTATGATGGAAAATGTGGGCAATAAAGTATTCTTCCTCTCAGTATCAAAACTTGGAGTCATTCATTATAAAACAAAAATTGCTAAAGAAAGTATGTCACCATATAATGCATAATTAGATATGGTGATGGTTGCAAATTTAGATTGTTTTAAAGAGGAATTAGACAGGTTAGAGAGGGAAGTTGATCTGTTTATATCTATAATTCTTAATGGTTGCATACTGCTCCCAGAGGCTTAGGTGTGAGAGCTTAAATAGAAGTTCTTGGGAAGAAACAGTAAATCAAGGCTACTACCTTACCATTTATGATTATGCATTTGAAAGTATTTTGGACTGTTCTTTGATATCGTGTTGACAAAATTGACTAGACTAGTCTAATAGATTGTCTATGTTTTCAGATTTATTCTAACACAATTTTCTTTTTATTTTAATAGCTAGGCACAGCAATTGGCTTTTTACTACCTCCAGTTTTAGTTCCAAACACACATGATGACCTGGATCTTATGGGACATAATATCAGCATAATGTTCTATGGCACAGCAGGAGTATCTACTTTTCTCTTTTTATTAACAGTGGTTGGTATGTAAAACATTATTTCAGTCTAACAACAACAACAATTATAAATAATTTGAAAATTGAAGTTGAGCAATTATGGAGGAAGAAATCAATGGTTGTACCAATACCATGTTTCCCCGCAAATAAGACACTGTCTTATATTAATTTTTGCCCCAAAAGTTGTGCTACATCTTATTTTCGGGGGGTGCCTTATATTTCTCAAATAAGACAAATTCACAGGCAGAAAAGCTGACACCCCCAAAGAAAGTGTACCATACAGTACAGTGATTACGATATGGTACCTGTCAGTATGGCATCCACATGCACAAATGATGGCACTTATATGGTACAACAGTATACTCCTGCTATTGCAGCTTCCGGCCACCAGAGGAACTACAGTCTACGCATTGTAGTGGAGACTGTAATGGCGGTGAGACAGCAGCAGACTGTGTCTGCTGTACTGGACGGTACAAAGCGATGGAAGGGGCTAGCAGGGGACACCACATTATTACGGTACCGCTATGAACAGCTTTAAATGGTACCATATGTTTTTCCACCGTACCGTATGTAAACTTGACTACGCCTTATTTTCGGGGGGTGCCTTATATTAGCAAATTCTGCAAAACCTCTGACATGCCTTACTTTCAGGGTACGTCTTATTTTCGGGGAAACAGGGTAGTAATAGTCCTTGGAGCAATACCCAAAGAGCTGCCTAGATAATGACATTTTTGAACCTGAATATCCCGACTTTGCAAAAAAATCCACTCTACTCTGAACTGCTTATATCAGGAGTGTCAAACTTATGGACTGTGGGCTGGATGCGTTATACACTAGCCATGCCCACCCCAGTTTTAGCGAAGAGGGGGGGGGAAATCACAATACGTCACATGACAATGTGACAACACAAGTTTGACACTCCTGGCCTATATACTCAAATGTTATCTTAACAGTTCTTAGGTTCTTGGTTAGGACTTGAACTAGTTTTTACTAGTACCAGACTTAGAATTGAATTGAAAATTAACAACAACAACATTATATATGAAGGTACATGTAAAACCGTACCATCATGAGAAAATGTTATATACTTAACTATGTTTTGTTTTCTCTCTAGTGTTTAAGGAAAAACCCAAATATCCTCCAAGTCAGTCTCAGGCTGTTCTCCAGGATCCATCACCAAAAGATCACTCCTATAAACAATCAATACTCAATTTGTTCAGGAACGTTCCTTTTATTCTTTTGCTGATAAGCTATGGTGAGCATTTATTTAACTCTCTTAAAATAAGATGTGTGTATTAAACATGTGTTTTTATAACCTTTTATAACCTTTAGAGATTTATTTGCTAAGAGATATTTATTAAATTGATATGCCATCCATCTCCCTATTGAGTTATATAATTGCTATTATAAATTCTTATATAAAATTTTAAATTATTAATATTCATGTTAGAAACATGAAAATCAAACATTCACATGTAGAAAATTATGTTATACAGATAATCAATTTAAGCATGTACAGTGCTGCTATACATCTATTCTGAATCTGTATTAATATTGAACTTTTTAATTATGTGTTATGGTATTTAATTGTTCAAAAATAAGGTAAGGGATTTTGCAATACAATGTCTATTGATAATTTATTTATTTTATTTATTTATTGGATTTGTATGCCGCCCCTCTCTGCAGACTCGGGGCGGCTAACAAATATCTAATTACTTAGATATTTGTGGCACTAAAAGACAAATGTAGCAAAATTACTTCTTCTATTTGTAGCAATTTTTCCAGGAAACTTCAATAGGTTGTTGAAGTTTCATACCATTCATATTGAGACAGCAGTAGTATTTGAAGCTTAGAGCATAATGTAAATTCTGAGGTTTGTCCTGATATCTTTGGGCTATTGCTGCTGAAGGCGCAAGTGAGCCATAAGAATGATCTCTAAATGTGCAGTGATGTAGCTGTGTTTCTACAATTCTCTCATGTGAGAATTGAGAGCTATCAATATTCTGTATAGTATTGTGGTAGATCTGACAAGACCAACAGTCAATTCCAGAAGACAGCTGACCTTGCGGCAAAGCAGTGCAGATGAGCAGCAGCTCCGCAAAGTCTCACTGGTTTCTTCCAGTCCAGAGGCTCTACAGGGCCAAAAGTCACCCAGTAGGAGTGATGAAGGTAGAGGTATTGGTTCGGTCGTTGTGAGGAGAACACTGTCCCCTCAACTGACCAGAAGAAAAACCCTTGAACTGGCAGAAGAGAAGACGGCTTTTATGGCTGAACTGAAGCCATGAAGACAGCTGAAACGGAAGTAAAAAAAGTAAAGATCTTCTAACAGTGTGCTCGGTCTGGGTAAGATTTCTTCTAACTTATATCATGGAATTTTCTCTAAAGCACCCCCTTTAGAAAGTGAGACTCAATGGAGGTAAATAGTGGCTACTAAAGACCTGGAGCTACTGTAAAATTTGGTAAAGAAAGAAAATAAGAAAATAAATTGTAGCCAGAAATAGTATTAAAAACTGATTAGCCCTTTAAAAATCAAATTGTTTCAAAATTCTGGGTTATATTCCCACCACCACCTCAACCTGAAGAACTTTGGGAAATTATTAGAAAATATCTTTATTCAGAGATATTTACAGAAGAAGTGGAGATGAAAAAAAGAACCAGTGACACCTGCTGGCCGAAGAAGGCAATATAGAGCTGGAAAAAGTACGGTAGATGAAATGAAAGTTGTTATGACCAGGGTAGATTAGCTGGAATACACCAAACACCTGCAACTAATTATACTTGGTGCTTGGAAACAGACTGTGAAGACATTTGTTAGAACCTTGAGTATTGTAAATATTATTATTATTATTAATAATTATTATTATGTCAATACAACACAGCAAACAAGATCACTATGCTGGATTTCGTATTTCATCACCAGTCGGGTGCTTCCCAAGCACCTAGGACTGCGTGATGTAGCGGCAAATTATGTTTGCCGATCCCAGTAAAGCGGCCTTTTGCAATTGACAGATGGAGATTTTGTCAATTCCGATGGTTTTCAAATGTCCGCTGAGATCCTTTGGTACTGCGCCCAGCGTGCCAAGTACCACTGGGACCACTTTCACTGGCTTATGCCAGAGTCGTTGCAGCTCAATTTTTAGATCTTCGTATTTCTCTAATTTCTCTAGCTGCTTCTCCTCAATTCTGCTGTCTCCTGGGATTGCGATGTCGATGATCCATACTTTCTTTTTCTCCACGATCACAATGTCTGGTGTGTTATGCTTCAGAATTCGGTCAGTCTGAAGTCGGAAGTCCTAGTTTTGTTTGCTCATTTTCGACCACTTTTTCAGGCTTATGATCCCACCAGTTCTTTGCCACTGGTAAATGGTAGTTCCGGCACAAGTTCCAGTGGATCATCTGTGCCACAGCATCATGTCTATGCTTGTAGTCAGTCTGTGCGATCTTTTTGCAGCAGCTGAGTATGTATATCGATTGTTTCATCTGTTTCTTTACAGAGTACACTTTGGATTGTCTGTTGATTTTTCAATACTGGCTTTGACAGCATTTGTTCTAATGGCCTGTTCTTGTGCCGCCAGTATTAGTCCTTCTGTCTCCTTTTTGAGTTATCCACTTGTAATAATAATAATAATAATAATAATAATAATAATAATAATAATAATTATTATTATTATTATTATTATTATTATTATTATTATTATTAATTAGATTTGTATGCCGCCCCTCTCCGAAGACTCAGAGCGGCTCACACATATGTTGGACAGTGTGTGAGCATTTTCTCATGATGGAATGGTTTTACATGTACCTTCATATATAATAAATTATCAATATAATAAAGATGCATGCATGTCTGTTCATGCACATTTACTCATGCATGTCTGCATATTACACGTTTGTGCATATCTGTGCATGCACCTTTCAGTTTGGGCATGCGTGCAAGCGCAGTTTGGGCACTCAATGTCTAAAAGGTTCGCCATTACTGGCCTAATCAAACAATGTAAAATTCTTAATAAGGATAAGTGAAGATGAATAGGTATTGAGAATAATGGTTACAACTACTGTGTTTATAATAGTTATTATTGGTAATTAATAGAGATTGTAGAAATTATACCCAGATGGTATACTGCTATTGAGAATATAGAAATCCTATATATAACCAATAAAATTGTACAATGAAAAATAATAAGAAAAAAAGATCAGTCATTCCATGCCTCCTCTCTTTTGATCCCATGATTCATAGAACCACAGCCAATAATTTACTAAGGAACTGGTGATTAATGTGAATTTGGATATGACAAAAGTCTTGGGGCATTAGACTCTTGATTCAAATATCATGTAGTCATAAGGTCATTTGAAGCCTACTTTTTTCAGTGATACCCCCACCCCAAACAGATTTTTGCCTATGGCAAATAAATAACGAATGGAATGTAGATTTCACTTCTACTTGTTCACAGCCCTCCCCAAAGTTCACTGACTGTTTAGCTATCTCCACTTCAATGTACTGTACAGTGCTTCTGTTTACGCCTGACTTGATGACAAGGAGGAGATGAGCCCATGCAGGGCAAAAAGATACTCTGGATCACAGATTTCATTTTATTTTCAGATAACTAAGTTTTCTGAAGGGTAACTTGTTCTATATTTTATAAGTTTGGCTTCATTTCTTTTATGTAATGATAGCAAAACTTTTGATAATGTCATTGTAGGAATTATGACTGGAGCCTTTTACTCAGTGTCAACTCTACTAAACCAAATGATATTAACTCACTATGAGGTATGTTTTTATAGAATTTCTTCTTGAACCAAAATCAGTGCCCTGCTTGTATTGTCATTTCCAATTCTGATTTGTACAGGAGTTAAGCATACAAAATGTGGGAGATCACTAATTAGACAAAAGAATAATAGCTTGATATGGTATCTGATTATGGATTATTTTATTTTTACCTAAGATAAAAAGAAAGATGAAATTTGTAGAAGGAATAAAAGATAGGCTTGTCATTCTGAGAATCATGAAAAAAATGAGCATTTCATCTTCAGATCTTTGAAAGTACTGTCTAAAAGATAATACATAATAATGTAAAGTTAGCTTGACATCAGTTATAGTTAAAATGATGGAGACTCCACTCAAAAAGAGGATAAATCAGCACCTAAAAACAATAACTTATTGCACCCAAATCAGCATGGCTTTACTGAAGGCAAATCATGTCAGACTAATCTCATTGATTTCTTTGACTATGTCACAAAGGTGTTGGATGAAGGTGGTGCCGTGGATATTGCCTATCTGGACTTCAGCAAAGCCTTTGATACGGTTCCACATAAAGAGCTGATAGATAAATTAGTGAAGATTGGACTTAATCCCTGGATAGTTCAGTGGATTTGCAGCTGGCTGAAGCGTAGACATCAGAGAGTTATTGTTAATGGCGAGTATTCTGAGCAGAGACAGGTTACAAGCGGTGTGCCACAAGGGTCTGTTCTGGGTCCTATTCTTTTTAATATGTTTGTGAGTGACATAGGGGAAGGTTTGGTAGGGAAGGTTTGCCTATTTGCCGATGACTCTAAAGTGTGCAATAGGGTTGATATTCCTGGAGGCGTCTGTAATATGGTAAATTATTTAGCTTTACTAGATAAATGGTCAAAGCAATGGAAACTGCAGTTTAATGTTTCCAAATGTAATATAATGCACTTGGGGAAAAGGGATCCTCAATCTGAGTATTGTATTGGCAGTTCTGTGTTAGCAAAAACTTCAGAAGAGAAGGATTTAGGGGTAGTGATTTCTGACAGTCTGAAAATGGGTGAGCAGTGTGGTCGGGCGGTAGGAAAAGCAAGTAGGATGCTTGGCTGCATAGCTAGAGGTATAACAAGCAGGAAGAGGGAGATTGTGATCCCGCTATATAGAGCGCTGGTGAGACCACATTTGGAATACTGTGTTCAGTTCTGGAGACCTCACGTACAAAAATATATTGACAAAATTGAATGGGTCCAAAGACGGGCTACAAGAATGATGGAAGGTCTTAAGCATAAAACGTATCAGGAAAGACTTAATGAACTCAATCTGTATAGTCTGGAGGACAGAAGGAAAAGGGGGGACATGATTGAAACATTTAAATATGTCAAAGGGTTAAATAAGGTTCAGGAGGGAAGTGTTTTTAATAGGAAAGTGAACACAAGAACAAGGGGACACAATCTGAAGTTAGTTGGGGGAAAGATCAAAAGCAACATGAGAAAATATTATTTTACTGAAAGAGTAGTAGATCCTTGGAACAAACTTCCAGCAGACGTGGTTGGTAAATCCACAGTAACTGAATTTAAACATGCCTGGGATAAACATATCCATCCTAAGATAAAATACAAAAATAGTATAAGGGCAGATTAGATGGACCATGAGGTCTTTTTCTCCTATCAATCTTCTATGTTTCTATGTTTCTAATACAGTTTTGTGGACCTAGGTTGCAGTTATTTCCTTATTTCTTTATAAAATCTTGTCTTAATAAAAATTGGTAATAGAATAATCTTTGTTTAATATTGGATTTTTTTTAATAATTGGAAGACCTATCTAATTGCGCTACCTAAAAATGGACTATAAAATTATGGCTATACATATATAGTGTCCACTCCCAGATTGCAATATTTCTTTTACTACTGCCATATTTTGAATTTACTTATGCTTTGTATTCACTTTGCAAAAATGATTGATACATTTTACTAATTTTTTGGAGATTAACTTTTTTTTGAAAAAGTGAATTAGAATGAACATGCTTCCTCATTTCATATTTATGTAATTTCATTATTACATAAAGGGAGAAGAAATAAATGCAGGTAGGATTGGCCTCACACTTGTGGTAGCTGGAATGGTTGGCTCTATTATTTGTGGCTTATGGCTGGATTATACCAAGACATACAAGTAGGTATATGAATGGGAATAGCAAATGTTTAAATTCATATGTTATGCTGTAGTTATAATATGAAGGCTGAGTAGTTTAATAGAGTTTAATAGTAGTTTAATAGAGGTCAAAAGATTACAAAACGTAATTCTGTCTTTTGTAAATTAGTTGAAAGAGCATGTGTCAAAAGAGAATTATGTTTATGAGGGGTCCTTGGTGCTCTCCGAGGTTGCTTATTTTCTTGCAGATGTTACATTACCCAAATTATGTAACATTATCAGTCACTGTCACTGACTAGCACTGATGATATCTAGTTTGGGTAATGAAATGTCTACAAGAAAACAAGCTCAGAGAGTACAAAGGACTCCTCATGTCAACTCTGAGCTAAAAATATTGTCCTTTATTAGAATTCTGTTTAACTAACCATTTTTGAAAGCTTCTGGCTATAATTCATAGCTCATTTTTTGGGATTTGGCAAAGACCAGAATTTCTTGGTTTTAGTTCTAAGTGGAATTTCTCATTTTATCAATGCCAGGAACCCTGTGCCAAAGATCATGCCACAGGAGAGAAGATTGCTTGACACTCTCATTGATAATGTCAGGGTTATAGGCATTTTGCTAAATATAAAATTTTAACTACTAAAGCATTTTTTCTTTCTTAAAAACAAGTCATATGTACAGAAATTTCAAGCTGTTAAGAATAGTTTTATAGTAGTAATCACCTTTTGAGTTTTGGAATCTGAGAAAGCTGTTTTCACAAATTGTAAAATAGATGATAAAAGTAGTCCTCAGATTACATCTACTTAAATGACTTTGAAGTTATTTCAAATGAGGGGTGACTTCAAATGACTTTGCTTGTTGAAAGCCAGTGGGCAGTTGCAAGCTGTGTTCACATGATGTCCTTGCTTAACATCCTGCAATCTCCACTTAATGATGGGACAGGGATTGTCAGGATTGCTGTTTCTAAGCAATGAAGTCACACAATGTCACATTTTAGGAGCACATCATAAAAGTTTACAATAGAAATTCCACTCCCAATGCCCATGGTAATTCAAGGACTGCTTCTACTCTGTTAGGTGACAAAAGAAGGCAATGACAAATTGCCACTGAAAATGTACATTTTTATTTGAGCTCTATGTTATGAAGTTATAGCAAAAATAATTTGTGTTTTATTTTTCTACAGACAGACTACATTAGCTGTATATATCCTTTCTTTTGTTGGAATGGTCATATTTACATTCACTTTGAACTGTGGAAACCTTGTAATTGTATTTGTGACTGCTGGAGTCCTTGGGTAAGGCTTTTTGCAATAAAATTTACCGCAATGTTAATTCAGAAACATTAAATTTATTTTATTTTAGTTTTAGATTATTTTATTAATGTGTTAATTTTCTAGTGGAATATGTTTCCATCAAAGGTGAATTTTTGTAATTGGATTTTCAAATTGAAGTAAGCTAGAAAATCTATTATAGGTTGCCCTAATAGTAATAAATACTGAAGAACAATTTTGATAAAAATAGTAGAAATTCTTGCTAATTTGCACTTTGGTTTTTTATGTCAGTTTCTTTATGACAGGTTATCTACCCCTTGGTTTTGAATTTGCTGTGGAAATTACATACCCAGAGTCAGAAGGCACTTCCTCAGGGCTTTTGAATGCTTCAGCACAGGTAATGAGGAATATTTTACTAAAGTCTTGGAATTTTGAGTTCAGATAACTTTATTACTTCAGTAATGCTATTTTCATAAATAGGTAAGTAGCAAAGATTAAGGAAACAGCTTTCATAAAACTTTGCAGATCATAGTTAGTGATTATACAGAACTTCTCTAAAGCTTGCAGCATCTCTACTGAAAATATTTAGAAAATGGCATATACATTGTAACAACTGCATTGCTATGCAAAAGAAAAAAAAACCCACAAAAATATTTTTCCTTTGCTGAATTTATATTGACACTGTGGAAAAATGAATTTGTGGCTACCTAGTCCAATTAACTTTTTTCTCATATCTCTGTTTATGCTTGGAATTTAAAGAATACTTTTTTTAGAATAAGATATTTTCCATTAAAATGGCAGGGTAATTCAAGGGTGCCTCTCCAATTGAACAAATTTGCAAGCCATGAATAGTACACTTTTAATATGATGGGATCATGCTGTTCAACATCCACTTATGGGGAACAGTAGCAAATAAAACTGGCAGCGTTCAGGGAACTTAAGGAAAATTGGCAGAGTTAGAGTCTGAAATGTGTTCTTATAAACAATTACAGGTATTTGGGATCGTCTTTACATTGATCCAGGGGAAGCTTACAACAGTTTACAATCCCTGTGCTGGAAATATTTTTCTCTTTGTGTGGATGTTTATAGGCATCATTTTAACAGGTAATCACTTAACATCATCTCAAATTATGCTAATAGAAAAATAGTGAATATGAAATCTGTCCAAGGCAGGGGTGTCAAACTCAATTTCATTGAGGGCCACATCCGGGCTATGGTTGGCCTCGGGAAGGCTGGGGCTGACTGGATGGGTGTAGCCAACTGGGTGGGCATCGCCAGCTTGATGCTACTCCCCAAACTGCTGGCATGTTTCCTTTTTGCACTGGGTAGACTAAGCCGAAGCCATGATGACCTGATGTGTCCTCTTCGCATTGGGCTGAAGCTATGTGGGCTGGTCCCTTATATTTTCCAGGGCGGCCCTGTGGGCTGGATCCAACCACATTGCAGGCCGGATCTGGACAATGGGCCTTGTGTTTGACACTCCTGCTCCAAAGGCTTAAGTTCTCTTTGTTTATTTGAAACTGTAAAGCTCCATTTATTATCAAAAAATAAACCACATATTTTATAAGAATAAAAACACACTGCATCATAGTGGTAAAACAAATAAAAATTTGTAAACATTTAAAATATGTTAACAGCAAAGGAAGAGCAGTAAGACACAAGATTGGTTAAACAGGCTGTGAGATTTGTCTACCTTTTTGTTTGTAAAGTGTGTCTATTCAGGTAATCCTCAATTTATAAGCATTTGTTTAGTGATCTTTCAAATGGTACTGAAAAAGTCACTTATGACAATGTTTCACACAACCATTGCAGCATCCTTGTGATCATGTGATCAAAATTCAGATGCTTGGCAACCGGTATGTACTGTGTTTCTCTGAAAATAAAATCCAACCAAAAATTAATATAAGATTCGGTCTTATTTTTGGGGAAACACAGTAGTTATGATGATTTCAGTATCTTGGGATCATGTGATCATTCTTTGTGACCTTCTGAAGAAAAGTTAATGGGGAGGCCGAATATACTTAATGATCATATTACTAATTTAAGAACCATGTGATTCATTTAAATACTGGCAAGCAAGGTTGTAAAATTGGGCAAAATTCTTAACTGTTTTGCTTAACAATGGAAATTTTGGTCTCCATTGTGGTCATGCCAAATACTAACTATCTTTGATTAATGTATTTCATTACTATGTTCATTTTAACCTGGATTAAAGCCTAATCTGAAAGGTTGATTAGCATGCAGATCAGTCATAAGATTTTCTTCAATAATTTATGCATATCTAAATTAATATTGGGATCCCTCTCAGGTTGAGAGTTGAGTTTCGTTACCTGGCTAGGTAATCCCTCTGCTGAAGATGTTACTTAGCCCGGTAATAGAACTTTTGGAAATCAACCCACAAACTCAAAGAACAACCCTCCACCTTCATATATGATATTGTATTTTGATATATTGTGATATATTTTAAGAAATATCTAAAGTTAGATATTGCCTGAGGCTCTGAAAACCATTAAAGGCACAGAGAGTTACAGTACTTCTAAGCAGTTTCTTTTGTTGTTCCTCACCTACAGACACAAATTTTGCACCTACAGCTACAACTACTACCTCATTATAATATACTCTGAGAACTTCTAGAGATGAGCTATTTTGATCCTCTCAACCAAACTTCCAGTATCTAAACTTCACTGTCTTTTGGTTCTCTAGAATGCAGCTTCTCCCTTCTGGGAATCCAGACTATATTACACCACAGATATTTGTAGAATCTGGGGGAATTGTAAAGTTTAGCCTCTTATAGTAATTCTACATTTACTGCCAATTCATATTGTCAAAGGCTGTTTGTGTATCCAAGAAGATTGCTACTAATTGCTTTCCGGGGTGGTCTTCATAATATTCCAATACTGTACATTCATAGTAATCCTCATGTTGTTTTTCAGCTGTCTTTTGGGTAGGAAACCATTCTGGTCGGGGTATATGAATGCATTTAAGATTTTTTTAAAGTCTTTCTGAGATCATGGAGGGAAATATTTTATAGTCAATATTTAATATTGATACTGGTCTATATTTTTTAAAATCTGTTGGTGGTATATATTTTCTTTGGTATCATTGTAATGTATGCTTCTGTCCAGGTTTTAGGTAGTTTGGCCCTTAATAATGCAAGTTTATAGACCTCCAACAGTGAAGGTCCTAGCGATTGTTGTATGGTTTTGTACAATTCTGTGGGAAGCCCGTCTGAACCAAGAGATTTATTGTTTTTTTGTCTCTTAATTGCCTCTGTTATTTCCATTGTCGTTATTCTTTCATTTAACATTATGTCAGTTACTTTGGTTAAACCAGCTTTTTCCAAAAATTGAAATATACTGACAGAGAAAATGGTAATAAAGAAAATACTAGAATGTGCCTAAGTGGACAGGTTAACAATGGAAATCAAATTTAAAGGAGAAACAGAGTATTACTGAATATGGGACTTATGAAATAATTGGTTAAATTAGAGATGCAAAAGTTAGAAAATTAATGATGAAAGACCATCAACAAATTATAAATAAAGATAGGTATAAGGCTATATAAAAGACTGCCTATTGTAAACAATATTAGTACCAGACTGTACAAAATTGTAATTCAAAGTATATAGAGTGATAAATGTATAGAGAATTATGTTAGAACCATAAGAAAAATAGATATAAGTATGCTGCATAATATCAAGTTTCTATTTTCTTTATACCAATTATACTGTATGAATAATAAGAGGAAAATGGTCATAATTAGGATGTACAATATGACGTAGATTTAAAAAGGTGCTGATACAACCAGGAAATCACTGTTGCAAAATTGAAATTGTGATATAAAATGAAGGAAAATGTACAATAAAATATTTTTTTAAAAAGTAATTATAAATAGATAGGGCTTTGATTGGAAAGAATAAATTAATAAATTAAATTGTATTGAATATGAATAAATCCACTTACTCTAATAATTGCCTTTACATTCTTTTCTTCTCTGAAGTTAGCAATAATTGAGCTTTCTCACCAAACTCCAAGAAAATCAAACAGTAGAGGTATCCATTCTACAAATGGAAAGTTGTGGATAGAATGAGTTCTCGACATAAGATATAGTCCAGGAAATGTTTTCATTTAGTTGTTCAGTCAGTTTGAATACTTATTTGCATCAGTTCTACTTTTATCGCACTACAATGGTTGCTGTTCAGTCCCCATGTTATCTTGATACATGACTCCACCCATCACAAAAATATCCTCTCCCTGATATAGATTTGCACTTTTGATTAATATGTTTTAGTATTTCTCAATTCAGAAATACCTGAAAAATGTTGTAATAAAGCAAGTATTAGATATTCTGCAGAAGACTGCTGACATTAACGTATTGGGATCTGTAGGATAATTAACAAAGCCAAACTTTAAAAAATCACCACAGTGAATATATCTAAATTGATATGTAATACTCTCTCTCTCTCTTTTAGCTTTAATTAAATCTGATTTGCGAAGGCACAATATAAATTCAGGGATTGTAACTGTGGACATTACATCTGTAAGTAATTTTAATCTTTAAATTTATTGTTGTGATATAAGTTTAACTCATTCATATTATATTGTCAGTACTTTTTGAGTAAATTTCAGAAAATATTTTTGTGAAGTTTGCATTTTTTAAATTAGACATTTAAAAATCTAATGTATTATTTACTGTTTCTGAAGAATCTTCCAGTTTATCCAATTTTTATCCCAAATCTGTCTGCAGCATACGAGGAAGGACCACTATGAAATTGAAATAGTGCAGGATAATATAACTATATAGAAAGCACTCTCTTCCATTTGAGTTGGAACTTAATATTCAATTTCCTCTTGTAAGTTCAGTAGCTATCATGTTGCATATCTTAAAATGACATAAACAGCATTGTAATATTTCCCTATTCTTTCATTTCTATGTATATATTTAAATTGCAATCATATAAGTAATTATCAGTGAGTTATGTTCCATAGATGAGTCCTAATCCACTAATAACGTATTTTCTATAAATATTTATATTAGGGTACATAGTGGTCCCCAAAGCCAATAATTAGGTGTTTAGTGTAATATACAAAACTGTTGCAAGTAATATGATACATTTATGGAAAGGCAGATACCGTATTCATTTGTGTATCAAATGAATGTGTATTCATCATTTGCATATGGATATTAGGTATTTAAACATATGGTAATCTATGTTTCTCAACATAGATGACAATATGACACATTTGTATTTAATACACATTTATTTATTTATTTATTTATTTATTTATTGGATTTGTATGCCGCCCCTTTCCAGAGACTCGGGGCGGCTAACAGCGACAATAAAACAGTGTACAATAGTAATTTGGTATTGATGATTAAAAATCAGTTAATATAAAAACCAAACATACATACATACATACCATGCATAGAATTGTAAAGGCCTAGGGGGAAAGAGGATCTCAATTCCCCCATGCCTGGCGGCAGAGGTGGGTTTTAAGTTGTTTACGAAAGGCAAGGAGGGTGGGGGCAGTTCTAATCTCTGGGGGGAGTTGGTTCCAGAGGGCCGGGGCCGCCACAGAGAAGGCTCTTCCCCTGGGTCCCGCCAGGCGACATTGCTTAGTTGACGGGACCCGGAGAAGATCCACTCTGTGGGACCTAACTGGTCGCTGGGATTCGTGCAGCAGAAGGCGGTCCCTGAGGTAATCTGGTCCGGTGCCATGCTACCAATTGAACTTTTTACTAATTAATATTGGTTTACCTCATTTTCAAAAGGATTTGGACAAAACATAGTATAGTGGTACCTTGGTATTTAACTGCTTTGAAACTTATTGAACTTGGCACTCAATGCATTATGACATGAAAAATTTATCCCATTTGTTTGTTACTTGACATGCAAGCTAGAACTTGTTGTTGGCTGCCTTGTGACTAATGCCATCATTCCTTATGGGTAAGGAATTTGTCATTTTTGGTACTGGAAGCATCCCCCTCCCCCAAATAATTAACAATTACCAAGGTACCATTCTTTTGAATGTTTCATTGGAATTTAGGGAATATCCTCTTTTTTTAAAACTCTGATAATATTCCATGCTAGCTTCTCTCTCAATCTGTTTTCTAAATCTCATATGTTCTAAATTGCCTTTTATTTCCTTGACAGATACCCACTGACAGTCCTATTGAAGATGAACAAAACAATACATCAAAAAACCAGTCAGAAACAAAAATGAAAAATGAAGAAACACTAAATTCAAAATTGGCAGCTCTATTGTAAAAAAAGAAGCTTAATGGAGAATCACAAGAACTATATGCCTAAAAATTGTGCTGAATGGCAGCAGTTAATAGTGATTGTACACTAGATAACGGAGAAATTCATATACACTTAATGAACACATTTTAACTTTAAAATGGTAATTTTCAACAATTCTTTTAAGTTTCAGTGATACAATTCCCAGGAATCTTTCATTTCTTATTTGGAAATTGTGCATTTTCATAAAATATATTATGCTGTAAGTGATAAATTAGAATCCCTTATCAAAATTTGTGCCATGAGCTAATCCACACTTGGAATTCTCATATAGAATGTGTTCAGTGAGCAGTTTGATATCAATGAAATATGTGTTTTAACCTGTTTTTATTTGAAATATTCAAAACTGCCCTTCCCATAGGAGGGCATTGTCTTTAGCACAATAGACAGTATAAGAAATTCATTTTTTTGGATGTGATATACTGTAAATCCAGGATTTTGCCATTTTTTTGGCTTTGAAAGAATTGTGGCTTTTGAAATCTCTGTTTGAAAAACAAATGAGTGAATGGTAAACCACCAATTTCCAAGAAGTATTTTATATTCTAAGTTATTGAAGATGAAGGTCGTCTGAATTTTTGATCACAGAACTAGATATTCATGATTTCTCGTTTTTTTTTAATGTTCTGAAAATGAATATACATCTTTTTTGTATTATGTGAATCACAAGAAAGTACTGCCAGATCATAGAAAGACATATGCATGCCATTGTTCTTTGCATCAATTTTATGAATTTGTGAAAAGTAAATGAAAATAATTTCTGGCAAATAAAATATAATAAAATAAGGCAGAGCTCACAATGGACTCTCTATTTCATTAGTTAAGAGTGTGTGTAGATTTAAAATATTAAAGGTAAAAGGTAGTTTCCCCTCACACATATGTGCTAGTCGTTCCTGACTCTAGGGGGCGGTGCTCATCTCTGCTTAACATAAAAGTGGATTTATGGAAAATTGTGAGTGTTTTCAGCCTATTAGTTCAACAGAAGTATGCAATATTTTGTGTACATTTAAGAAGAATTACCGTATGTTAAATGTTCTCATCATGTTCTTTGGCTTACCTGGAAGTAAAGATCTTTTTCACTTTTAGAAGAAGGGTGAAAATGAGTGGTTTACTGCTTTGCTGAGTCCACTGGTCCTGATGTTCTTGTTTTACAAATGAGTAAGCATGGTAATAATAAGTCTTCATTTTCACATGAGGAATAAATGTTGCTTCAAGGCTAACATAGTAAACGTATATCTGTGCCTAATAATTTTTAAGGAAAAGCATAATCAAATCACATTTCTGCCCCAGATATCAGGAAAAAACCTGTCTATCCTCTATTTCAGTGATGGTGAACCTTTTTCCCCTTGGGTGCCGAAAGAGCATGCACACACCCATAGTTCAATACCTGGGGAGGGTGAAAACAGCTTTCCCCACCTCCCCTGAGGCCCTCTGGAGGCCGGTGATGGCCTGTTTCCCAACTTCTGATGAGCCCAGTAGGCTCATGTTTCAATCTCCCCAGGCTTCAAAGGCTTCCCCGGAGCCAGGGGAGGGTAAAAGCGCCCTTCCCACCCCCGCCGGAGGCTCTCTGGAAGCCAAAAACACCCTCCCAGAGCCTCTGTGCGAGCCAAAAATCAGCTGGCAGGCTCACACATGCATGTTGTAGCTGAGGTAGGGCAGTTGCCCAAACTCCTAAATAACTATTCTGTTTAGCAGCCTGCTTTTTATCTTGTTGAATGTTGTATTTAAAGATAACCTTATTTTAGATATTGAACAAATGAATTGTAGGAAGAGTACATTTATACAATTTATTAGAACAGTTCAGTGGTTGTCTGGTGACTAACTAGGTTGCTTGCTTATTTATAACTACATTTATATGATAAGAACTCCAGCCACTCAGCTGGACAGCTTAATATACACAAACAGCAAAATAAAACAAAACTGCAAAGATATAATCATTTGGAGGGAATATCAAGCAACTTTCTCCCCGTCAGCAGAGATGGCCCTCAAAATCATTCTAACCCAAGGCATAGGAAAAACACCATGTTAACACAGTATAACACACTCAAGGCCTAATATTGTTAAAGCTGCTGTGCTGTGCTAAGTAAGAGTTGATGAGCAATACATATGCCGTGCTTTGCCTCATCTAGGTGGTTTCACAGTGCATTTAAAAATCCAGAGCTGATGGAACTGACTGCCTCCAGTAAGATTGTCATGGTCTGCCTGACACTTATGCCAATGACATGGTTCAGTAATTCAGCTCAAGAAGAATTGTAGCAAAGATGTTTGTTGATGAGAAATTGCATGCTGGCGGTTCACACTGGGGACTACATATAGACTGATATGAACATAATTTGTCAGTGTAAATGATTCAGGTGCTACAAAGCAAAATTCTCAAATAAAATGTCAGTACTAACTCCAATCAGTGGATTCCTTGAAGAGACAAGTTATTTTCAACTCTTAGCAACCATAGCTAATTGTTCTTCATAACGTCTGTTCCTAATCTGATTTTCAACCTTGTTATTGTCACAAAGTCCTATCATGCGTGCCCAGTCATCTCTTTTTCCTCTTTCCTTGTGTTTATATAATGTGTTTGAGGTAGAATAATTTGATTCTGGTCATTTTTGCCTCGACTGATAGCTTGGGCTTGATTTGTTTGATGGTCCATTAATTTGGGTTTTTTGACAATCCCCACAATTCACAGAAATTTTCTCCAATGCCAATGTTCAAAAGCATCAATACTCATTAGATTATTTAAATCCCATTGTTATTACTTTATAGGAGTACACTCCCTCACATTTTGTAAATAAGTGTATCTTTTCATGTGACAACACTGAGGAAATGACACTTGGCTACAATGTAAGTTGTAAGTTCAACCTTGGTCCCATCAGACCATAAGACATTTTCCAACATGCCCTTGTCAGACTTGATGTAGACATTTACAAAACGAAGCTGGCCTTGGATGTTCTTCTTTGTTAGAAAAAACTTCGGTCTTGTCATCCTGCCCTGCAGTCCAGATGTATTTCTGTAGCTCCTTTAATGTTGCTGAAGGACCCCTGGTAGACTAGTTTTATTCTTATTTTGTCATCAATTTTTGATGGATATCCAATTCTTCATAATGTCTTGTTGATGACCGTATTCACTGTGTTCAAGAGTACTGTATATACCAGGGGTCCCCAAACTTGGCAACTTGAAGACTTGTGGACTTCAACTCCCAGAATTCTCCAGCCAGCTCTGCTGGCTGGAGAATTCTGGGAGTTGAAGTCCACAAGTCTTCAAGTTGCCAAGTTTGAAGTCCTCTGGTATATACAATGCCTTGGAATTTTTGTTCGTACTTTTTTCCTCACTGATACCTTCCAACAATGAGATTGCTTTGATGCTTTCTAAGATCATGCCTTCAATGCCCTTTGCAAACTATAGCTTTTGCTGTAAGAGGCAACTGAATAAATGTCAGAAAAATCCTACTAAAATAGCTGAACTTTATTTGAGCTTGATCAGAGTCACTTTAACTGGTGGCAGGTGAATACTGCTACTATTTAACATAAGTTTGAATGTGATTGGTTAATTCTGAACAGAGATATATCCCTACCTATAAGAGAGTGTGCACACATACATGCAGTCATACGCTAGGTGTTGTTTTTTTACCACCACCGCCCATTTAAATATTTTGGTTTGTTTTTAAGTTGAATTGCACAGCTTGTTATATTAAAGGTGGGGAAAAAATCAGAAGTATTTTTTCTTGCATAGATTCTTTTACATCTCAGAGCCCTGACATTTTAACACGGGTGTTTAGATTTTTTATATCCACTGTGTATGTATGTATCACATTTAGAAATCACTCATCTCACTCACAGAGCTATTCTGGGCAGTGTACAAGACTTCTATGTTTCTATGTTTCTATTAAAACATACACGCTATATATAAATGCTATAATAGGCCATTTTTAATGTTGTAAATCGCCCCCAGTCTTCGGAGGGGCAGCATATAAATCTAATTAATAATAATAATAAACAATTTGAAACAAGAATAGAATAATTAAAATTAAATAGGAAAAACTTTCAAGGTCCTAACCAGGCCCATGAGTGCCTGCTCCTTTGTGGCTCTCAAGGGAGTCTGGCTCACTCTACAAGGTCCAGGGGGAAAGCATTTTGAAATTCCCTGATATTTCCCTGACATTTCCCTGTAATTTGCGATCTAGTTAAGGCGTGGTCGTAGATGTTGTCATACCAAATGGCTAAGCCGTGGAGAAATATCGGTAGCCGAGGAAGCAAGTTGCCAGTGTTATGCTTTTTGCTTGACTCTGCCAGGCAGTGCGATCCATTGTTGTTTTTTACATGACTTCCCCCTGACTTTTAAACATTTTAATAGTTTTGTTTTCCCCCTGATTTATTCTATTTTTTTCACAAATTCCTTGATAATTCTGATATTTCCTGAATTGCCGATTTCCCTGATAAATCCTGATTTCCCTGTTTTTTCTGGACCCCCTGCTCTATATATACTGGAGGATTCAGATGAATTATTTGTGTATACGTGTGTGAAAAATATACAGTGGTACTTCTACTTATAAACTTAATTCATTCCATGACCAGGTTCTTAAGTAGAAAAGTTTGTAAGAAGAAGCAATTTTTCCCATAGGAATCAAAGTAAAAGCGAATAATGTGTGGAGGCCCTGTTTCCTTCCAGGAGATTCATAGAGAAGCCCCATGGAGGTTTCTCCCCGCCTTTTGCAGCCCTGTTTCCTCCCAGGAGATTCCTAAATAGGCCCCATGGAGGCTTCTCCCCTTTTCGGGCCCTGTTTCCTCCCAGGATCTTCCTAGAGAGGCCCCACTGAGGCTTCTCCCTGCCTTTTCCAGTTACAGTTTCAGAGGTTCGGGTTTGTAAGTGGAAAATGGTTCTTAAGGAGAGGCAAAAAAATCTTGAACACCCAGTTCCTATCTAGAAAAGTTCATAAGTAGAGGCGTTCTTAGGTGGAGGTACCACTGTATATGTATTCTACATATTCAATTATTCGAAAAATAATAAAGTGGGATATAAATAATCAAATCGTTTACTTAACTATTAATGTACCTCGTGGGGTGAAATGTCACCTATAAATTCTGACTTCCCGAGGAGAGCCCCCCCCCCTTCGATGTATCGACGCGACTGAGGGGTTTGAGATGCTTAACCGATTAGATTTCCCGGGCTGGCCTTGCTAGCCTGCCGAGCTCCCGACCAATCAGAAGTGTGCAACGCCTCTATGAGATGCTTCCCGACTCTCTTAAGTCCACCTCTCTTTGTTGCGGCGCCCAATGGGAGCGCTCCGAATGTCGGCAGCTGCCGGGTAACATGGTTACATGTCAGAGAGTAACACTTGATCATGGAACATGGACTAAGGCGAAGGCGTCCGAGTCAGCTGCAGGAGCAGCATCAGCCGCAGCCGCCTGGAGAGGCTCCGGTGCAATGAATCCTCTGGCGACCGGGTAAGACTCGCGGCGGCGCAGCGGGAAGGGGCGAATGGGTGGGGTCCTCCTACCGAGCGAGCGATGGAAGGTGGTGGTGGGGAGCCCTCTCCTTGAGGAAAAGGCTTGCCCCCCCCCGAAAAAAACCCACCCCGCCTGCCTTTGGCTTCGTTTCACACACGCGAACTCCAACCATCCCGCCTGGAGGAGGTTTGCCAAAAACGAGGTGGAGGCGAACCGTGCGTGCCTTTTTCCTTCACGAGCAGCCCGACCCCCGGTTGCTGCGCGCCGCGGAGCTTTCCAGTCGCCGAACAATGAGCGTCAAGGGGGGTGGGGGGTGAACGTGGGAATGCGCACGGAGAGGTGCTGGAATCTCCCCTCAGGAGATGTTCTTTGTGCGCGCGCGGATGCGTGTGTGTGTGTTTGTTTCCCCTTTGTGGGTCTCTCCCCCCACCCCAACCAAAAGCCCGAGCCGGGATTTGGCGCCAACCGTCTCTCGGTTGCAGAGTCTCGTTGAAATCGAGTGTGTGGGTGGGTCCAAAATTGAGGCGTTGTGGTAGCCCGCAACGGCGAGGCGTCCCGTTCCTTTTTTAGTGTGTGAGACATTTCTCAGACTGAAAGAAAGGCTTTTTTTTTTTGGGCTGGCTGGGTGGCTGTCGCCCCCTGCCTGAGGATTGCTGTAGCAGAGAGAGCTCTTCTACGGTGTCCTTTTGTTTAAAACAAATGGAATATAGAGTCAAATCTATTCTTTTTCTATTCTGTCGTTGGCTATATTCCAGCTGATAATAAGGATACCCCGGTGGCTGGGTTCACACACCGCCCGCTTAATCGGGTCAGGGACCTCCGCTGCATGTTCACACAGCATGCAGCACCCCGAGCTTAGTTGCCATTAACCTTGCTTTGGGAATTGGGGGTGGGAGGGGGAGGCTTGCCTTGTTTTGTTTTCCTCGCTTGGTTAGTAGAGGATTCTGGGTTTGTGAGGGGTTTTGAGAATTTTGATGAACAAAAATAATGCTAAATGAAGGAATGTCACTGTCTCTGCAAAGTCTCTGAAAAAGAGATTGTTTTCTCTAACCCTGTCTTCTCCAACCTGATAGAATAGAATAAAATAGAATACAATAGAATAGAATTCTTTACTGCCCAAGTGTGATTGGACACACAAGGAATTTGTCTTGGTGCCCATGCTCTCAGTGTACATAAAAGAAAAGATACATTTGTCAAGAATCATGTGGTACAACAGTTTATGATTGTCATAGGGGTCAAATAAGCAATGAAGAAACAATATTAATAAAAATCTTAGGAAACAAGCAACAAGTTACAGTCATACAGTCCTAAGTGGGAGGAAAAGCATGATGAGAAAAAACTAGTAGAAATACAGTAATCCCTCGCTACTTCACGGTTCATCTTTCACAGATTTGCTACTTCACGGGGTTTCAAAGGGGGCTTAAATCCATTAAATTTTTAAAATCCATTAAAAATTCATAAAATTTTTCTACAGTACTACCGTACTCTATTAAAGAAACTGGTAGGATATCACATGTGGTTCCAGCTGAGAAACATTATGGAATGACTGTTTCATGCAAAGGGTGGGTTTTAAAAGTCCAAATACTCGTTAAATACATTAAAAAATATCTTTCCTCTACTTAACGGAAATTCGTTTTTTACGGAACGCATCCCCAGCGAAAAACGAGGGATCACTGTAGAAGTGCAGACTTAGATGATGCTCCCCATCTGTCTTCGATTGCAGTGCTCATCATCCCCAGCCACCCTGGATTTGTACCACTACGCTGGGGATAATAGAAGTTGTAGCTTGATGTGGCTGGAAGGCACTTGGTGGGAAGGTTGAGCTTGGCTGCTTAATGCTGCTGATATACCATGTTCTCCCCTCCTTGTGTCTTTGTAGATTCTGCTTCTGTAAGGAACAAGCCCTCCACCACCCGCTCGGTGGCTGCTAGCAAGCGATTTCATGTCAGCCTCGTTCACTTGGCGGGAGCAGGGGGCAGAATGGAGCAGGCTTGCTTGACGGGACACTGACCAGGGTCTGTCTTCTTGTTGGACTGCTGGTTCCTTGAGAGCTCACGATGACTGGCTCTGGCTCCAAAGCTTCCCACAATTCCCACTCCAAGGGAGACAAAGGGGGCCGTTCCAGAAGCTCCCACACTCGGACGCTCAGTACTGCCAACAACGGAGGCTCGGAAGAGGAGGACAGAGATGGAGGAGCGGTATTCCTTGTCAACAAAAGTGGCTTTCCAATTGATGGGCACACCTGGGAGAGAATGTGGGGGCATGTGGCGAAGGTCCACCCTTCGGGCAAAGAGATGGTGGAAGCTATAAGGAGTGCTACTTTGCTTTCAAAAGTAAGTTATGGCTCCCTCTACCCCAGAGTTCTTGTTTTCTACTTAGCCGTCTGACCAGGATGCGTGAAAATTTCTTTGCTTGTTTATGTGTAGTTGTTTATGTAGCTATTTCTACTTTTCTACTATTTCTGCTTTCCACAGTGGGTGGAATAGGTGTTATTGCAAGAACTTATCTGTCCTTTTTGCAATGAAACAAATAACGGTGTACATTTGGAATTTTATTAGAAACATAGAAACATAGAAAATTGACGGCGGGAAAAGACCTCATGGTCCATCTAGTCTGCCCTTATGCTATTTCCTATATTTTATCTTAGAATGGATATATGTTTATCTCAGGCATGTTTACATTCAGTTACTGTGGATTTACCAACCATGTCTGCTGGACGTTTGTTCCAAGCATCTACTACTCTTTCAGTAAAATAATATTTTCTCACGTTGCTTCTGATCTTTCCCCCAACTAACCTCAGATTGTGCCCCCTTGTTCTTGTGTTCACTTTCCTATTAAAAACACTTCCCTCCATTAACAACTGATTAACTTTGGTGAAATTTGGAAAAAGCCAGGAATAGTCACACCTGGTTGGCATTTGAATAGGATACCACTGGGAAAGAAGATGTTGAAGTCAAAAATTATCCCGGAAGATAATTTGGGGGGGGGGGGATACTGCTACTGCAAAATTATATAGAAGTATATGTGGAGTTTATCAGTAGTGAGCTCAACCTGGCTGGGAGGAGGGAGCTATCTATAGCAATGGAACTAAATAGAAATAAAAAGGTGTCTAATAACTACTAAAATCTTGTTCTGGATTCTGAGAGTGACATGTTTCATATTTTTCTGTTCAGCCTCAAATAGCCTGAAAAATAATTGAGACCTACTCATTCAAGATTCAGAATCCTTTTATTTGCAGAGGGCTAATTGTCTCTCAGCCTTAGCTGTACTTGCTTTCACGAACCCTCGAGACACGTATGAATGTGGTCCAACAGCTGCTCATTCTTTTCCCTGGAGGAAATATTTGTAGTTGCAACCAAAAGTGCCATCAGTTAATTGTCACCTGGGCATTTCTATACCAAGGGTTTATTTTGAGCAACTATTTGCTTTCCTCACACTTGAAAATGTGCAGTCTAGTGTCTTATCGCCAGAAACATTTGTGAAAGTTTGCAGCTCTGTGATAAGGAAGATGGGGAGAAATTGCAAGTGGCACAGCAGTTGAATTTGGCAGGAAAAACACCACTTTGCTGAGAGGTGGTTTTAGTAGGATGGATTTAGAAGCTTGCACTAACCTACAAATAGTTGGTTTTCATACTCCCTTTCCTCGCTCTGAACATCTGCATTACTCACCCATCACACCAGTTGCATGTCACAGCAGATTAACTTAGTCTAGACCAGGGATGAACAATTTTGGCACTTTAGAATTGGCTGAAGTACAGTTCGCCATTGTTGCCATTGGATATGTGGACAAGATTAATGGAAAATTGGCTTAGCAGTATCTAGCAGGGAACAGGATGCTCACCTCTATTCCTGTGGGATCTTCAAAGTCCTATATGTCATCAAGTTGCTTTCAAATAGAGTTTCTCCATGACTATCTTTAACCTGAGGTCTTTTGACGTCTTCATTCTCTAGGACAGTGTGATGGCAAACTTTTTTTCCCTCAGGTGCCAAAAGTGGGTGCGCACACATTATTTCACCTCCGCGAGTTCCCACACCCATAATTCAATGCCTGGGGAGGGTGGAAATTGCCTTTCCTGCCCCCTGGAGGACCTCTGGAGGCCAAAAACAGCCTATTTCCCAACTTTTGGTGGGCCTGGTAGGCCCGTTTTCAGCCCCCCAGGCTCCAGAGGCTTCCCAGGGGCCTGGGGAGGGCAAAAATGCTCTCCCCCATCCCCCCAGGGCCTGCAGAAGCCTAAAACACCCTCCCAGAGCCCCTGTGCAAGCCAAAAATCTGAGCTAGGGCAACGGCTTGCGTGTCGACAGATATGGCTCCACATTCCATTTGTGGTACCCGTGCCATAGGTTTGCCATCACTGCTTAGGACATTTTTTCCTTGGGTGCCAAAAGTGTATGTGTGCATGCGCTATTGCGCATGCGAGAGTACCCACACCCATAATTCAATGCCTGATGTGTATGTGTGTGTGTGAAAATGGCCTCCCCAGCCCCCACCCGGAGGCCCTCTGGAAGCCAAAAATGGCCTGTTTCCTAACTTCTGGTAGGCCTGTTTTTCACCCTTCCCAGGCTCCAGAGGCTTTACTGGAGCCTGGGGAGGATGAAAAACTCTCCTCCGACCCCCAGAGGGCTTTCAGAAGCTGGAAACGCCCTCCTGGAGCCTCCACATGAGCTGAAAATCAGCTGGCCGATGCGTACATACACGTTGAAGCTGAACTAGGGCAATGGCTCTGTGTGCCACATGTGGCATGTGTACCACAGGTTCACCATCACTGCTCTAGGATGAAGTAGAGTCCTACTGACTCTGTGTTAGGGCCAGAAAAAGTGTGGCAGAGTGACAAATGGCAGAGTTATGGTGCCAGCCCTTCCCCTCTTCTATATGTCTTATGATGTCACCCATCTCCTAAGTGGTGGAGATTATGACATGACACCATTTTCATCATTCTGGCAAAAGCAGTGAGAGCCCCTGGATGCTGCTGTGGTTGAACCTACTCTTTCCAATCCAAGTCGGCACCTGATTACTATGCTGTCCCAGCTGTGAATGGCAAAACACGTACCACAATACAGTGTCTCTGGTATTTATTTATTTATTTATTTAATTTAATTTTATTTTATTTATATTATTTTATTTATTTTATTTATTGATTGATTGATTGATTGGATTTGTATGCCGCCCCTCTCCGTAGACTCGGGGCGGCTAACAACAGTAACATAAAACAGCATGTAAATCCAATACTAAAACAACTAAAAAATCCTTATTGTAAAACCAAACATCCATACATACAAACATACCATACATGAATTGTAAAGGCCTAGGGGGAAAGAATATCTCAGTTCCCCCATGCCTGACGGCAGAGGTGGGTTTTAAGGAGCTTACGAAAGGCAAGGAGGGTGGGGGCAATTCTAATCTTTGGGGGGAGTTGGTTCCAGAGGGCTGGGGCCGCCACAGAGAAGGCTTTTCCCCTGGGTCCCGCCAAACGACAGGTATATGTCACCTGAAAGAAATAGTCAATATTGACATTTTCTAATTAGAGTATTATGGGGCAAGGTTCCTGTGGCTAGGTTTCCCTTTGGCTAGGAGAGGATAAGAATCTGGTCTGAAATAAGTGAAAGCTACCCAAGCAGGTGCTGCCTTTACGTGTCATCTCCTTTT
Source organism: Erythrolamprus reginae (assembly GCF_031021105.1). Taxonomy (NCBI): domain Eukaryota; kingdom Metazoa; phylum Chordata; class Lepidosauria; order Squamata; family Dipsadidae; genus Erythrolamprus; species Erythrolamprus reginae. The sequence continues at coordinate 365,351,418 of NC_091950.1, read as the reverse complement.
ATTTGCCATCGTAATTCTGCACCACATGACTTGTGACTGGAGAGCTCTGATGATTGATAAAACAGCTGGCAATCAAAGGATGGAAACCCTTGCAATGGATACTCTTCAGAGACAGCAGCCTTTCCAGCCACCCGTCCTGCCTGCAAGCCCAAATGCTGAAGAAGAGTCTTGGGTGGGGTTCTTCTTTCTTTCCTTTTGTGTCTTAGCCGCTGTAGGCAAGGGAGGCATTGCTAGGAACATCCTGCTGGATTTGTTTTCCTCCTGCAGCATTGCTCTGGAGATGGGGATCAGACTTGAGAAAATTTTGCTGTGTTATAGGAAGCATATACAGCAGGGGTCCTCAAACTTGGCAGCGTTAAGACTTGTGGACTTCAACTCCCAGAATTCTCCAGCCAGCAGAGCAGGCTGGAGAATTCTGGGAGTTGAAGTCCACAAGTCTTAACGTTGCCAAGTTTAAAGACCTCTGATATACAGTATTAATACCAATGGAGAAACTAGCAAGGCCAAATCAGGATCTTGATATTTTGAAAATTCATTTGTCAGTGCAATACTTTTCTCTGCTTTACTAATACCCTGTTTCCCCGAAAATAAGTCACCCCCAAAAGTAAGACATAGGAGAGGTTTCGTTTCGCAGCATTCCCGAACAGAACATATATAACACTGCTGTCCATAAATTGCATCCCAAAACGCTGCATCAATGAGATTTAAAACACATCCAACACGGTAGTAGTACATAAAGGTACGGTAGTAGTAAAAAATTCTTGATAGGATTCACACTTTGTCTGGTTATGCTGGTTTGTGATGACAACTACTGTACAGTTTATAATAAATGTTAATTTGTTTTGTTCAGCAATAAGTATGAATTCTTCTTCATTGAAAAAAAATAAGACATCCCCTGAAAATAAGACATAGCACATCTTTGGGAGCAAAAATTAATACAAGACGCTGTCTTATTTTCAGGGAAACAGGGTAGGAGCAGATGAAAGGGAAAATGGGGGACTGGTTTATGGATGGCATGTCATCCTTTTAACAAAGTTCCTATTGTAAGCACCAAGCACAAGAACTGTAATGAAGAAACACAGAAACAGAATGATGTTGCAGCACAAGACTGCTAATTTTCTAGTTGCAATACATCTGCTACATGGAGAGCTCAGACAAGACAAAGGCATCTTTGTGAGGCAGTGGATATGACAATAAGGCCTCACAATATGGTTGCATGACAGTTGGTGGGCTTGTTCATAAAATGATTGTCATGATGGGCTCAGCCAGTTTCCCAATACCAATTTAAAGTAAGGCAAACTGGTGGGATTGGTTCTTAGTCCTTTTTTCAGCTTCTCGGGATACTCTACCATGTCAGTTTAGCTTGTTTTCTTTCATGGGAACAGACCACAGCACTACACCTTTGGGTTCCAGAGATACTCTTGAAAATGAGGATAATGAGTCCCGTTTCGGAATGAGTGGCATATCAATACAATACATTACAACATTAAGTGTTGTACCACATGCTTCTTGACAAATGTATCTTTTCTTTTATGTATGCTGAGAGCATCTGCACCAAGACAAATTCCTTGTGTATCCAATCACACTTGGCCAATAAAGAATTCTATTCTATTCTATTCTATTCTATATTATATTATACTATTCTGTACTATTCTATTCTATGCAATGCAATGCAATACATACAATGCAAAACAATACAATACAATACAATATGTAGTAAATAAATAAGACAGGATAGTTCACATTATTTAATTAAGATCTTCTAAACCCAATTAAAGTAGGGATTCTGGGGAGAGATTCAATGGCATCAGTAATTCACTTCAGTATCAGCTCTTTAATGCTAATAGATGTGATGGTGAACCTATGGCACAAGTGTCAGAAGTGGCACTCAGAGCCATCTCTGCCGGCACACCAGCCATCACCAGCTGGTCTTTTGGGTTTCGGTGCTCAAATACGTGCCGGCCAGCTGTTCTTCACCTGTGTGGGAGTGCTGGAATCCAGAAGAGCAGCTCCCTGGTGTGCATGCGTATGCCAGGAAACTAAGCTTCCAGTTTCCGGCACATCACCTGGTCTTCATGTGCACATGTGTGCCAGATCCTGGAAGACCAGGTGACTGGTGAACCTGCTAGAAACAGTAAGCTGAGCTTCCCAGTGCATGCATGTGCACTGGTGAGCTACTCTTTTGGTTTCTGGGGCTCCCCCGCGTGCGCACTCCCGTTTCGGTACTTGGTGCCGAAAAGGTTCGCCAACCCTGGCTTACAGCAGTAACACTTATATACTGCTTCACAGTATTTTACAACCCTCTCTAAACTGTTTAGGAGTCAATATATATTGCTCCCAACAATTTCGGTCCTCATGAGCCGGGGTGGTGCAGCAGGTAGAGTGCTGTAGTACTGGCCACTGAAGCTGATTGTAGATCTGTAGGTCAGCAGTTCAAATCTCATTACCGGCTCAAGGTTGACCCAGCCTTCCATCCTGGGTAAAATGAGGACCTGGACTGGGCCAATATGCTGGTTCTGTTAAAAAGTGATATTGCTAACATGTTGTAAGCCACCCTGAGTTTAAGGAGAAGGGCGGCATAAAAATCGAATACATAAATAAATAAATTTTATTGACCCTGGAAGGATGGAAAGCTGAGTCAACCTTGAGTTGGTAACTTGTTCTAAGTTAGTGAAGACCGTCTGCTTTTGTTCTATTTATCTGATACTTCATTTTTAAATGTATGAAGGTGCATCTGGGTGATTTTTGGTGATTTTAGATTTTTGGCAGACCCTCCCTCCCCCTCCTGTGATATAGTTGGGATCTACAAAAAGGGGCACGAGGGGAATCATAGAGTCATAGATAGGGCAGAAATGATCCACTCTTGAATTAAAAGATTAAGGGAAAATGCTGGTCTATTTATAAACCATGCTTTTGGAGTAATAACTGGCAGCCAATAGGTGGATTTACGTCATTTACCAGCAAGTTTTATTAGTATAAACCAGACTCTGGATATTTGCATTTCTTGCCCCACCTGACAAGGTACTTGTATCACTGTGATGAATGTAATAAATCCTTCTCAACCTGATAATGTCTTAGCATATTTATATCATTTCCATCACCCCCAGCCAATATGGTCATTGGTGGCCATGTACCTAGGAAAGATGAAAATTGTACTATAATATATCTGAAAGATCATGGCATGCATGACAATGAGAACTTTTACATTGAATAGAAAAAATGCTTGCTTCATAGTTACACTGATTATCGCTGAATGTCTAGAGTTTGAAGATGAGAAATAGGAGCAGGAAAGCCCTCCTGAAATTCCCCGAACAAAGCCTTGTGTAGTGGGAGAACAGGGTTGGGATAACGAGGCATAGATGGATAATGCATCCAGGCATCTGAAACACACTGTAAATATTTGAGGGTTATCATCACATTTAAAGGAATAGGCTTGCTGCAGACAGATAAAACTATTATGCTTTGTGTACTTATATCAGTAGATGAATCTGCACATATACAGTCTTTATTATGTTTTCCAGGTACAACAATTGTTTCTAAGTTGCTCTTTACAGACCTACTCTTCATTCTTTCTTAATATTTCCATGCCACAGAAATTGGACAGTTTGCTTCTGCTTTAGCTGCTCAGCGCAGTACTTGTTAATAGACAATGTCCCTTTGTTTCTGTTCACTTGTCAATTGCTAGCATGGAATTGTGACATATGAATCTCAGATGGCCCTTCTTTCTCCAGTTGCATGAACAGCTGTATGAATATTCTGTTTGGAGGAGCGAGGATGTTGAGAGAAGGCAAATGGTGGATTATACCTTAATTTAGCAAAGTTGGCTTGAAACATTTGTGGTTAGCTCTGGCCCTGCTCCTGCCCCAAGGACTGTGGAGGTGGGGGAGACATCCACATGCTGCAGGCCTGTTTTGCCCCCACCCCCCGGTGGAATCTGCTGATGAAGGCTCCTCTGACCAAGAAGACATGAGTGACAGGGAGGAGGAGAGTGGGGCAGACAGCTCAGAAGGAGATCACTTATCTAGCTCCTCCTTGGATTCAGAACAAGAGTTAATGATACAGCCACACATGCGGAGAGCAATGCATAGGCAACAACAACTGAGAGATTATTATCAAAGAAAATGAGGCCACCTGTGGTTGGGTGGGGCTGTGGTAAATAGCAGCCTGTGGGTTTGGCCATTTTGGAGGATTATCTGATCATTGTGTTTCGTGAATGCTTTACTGACTTTGACTTTTTGTGTGCTGATTTTTCCCTGCTTTGAAACTAAACCGGAACAAAGTGTGTTTCACTTTGTGAAAGAAGAAGGACTGTGAATTGCCTCACAGCTGCAAGATAAGTATCACAGAACTGATAAGGGACTTGTACAAATTACCAGTTTGTTTGCAGATGAGTGCTCTTTGCTATACCAAAAGAGGGCTTGGTTTAAGTGAATTTTCATTATAAAGAACATTGTTTTGAATTTTCAAACGTGTGTGTGTCTGAAATTTGTACCTGTGAATTTTTGGGAGGATTCTACCAGAGAGCTCGACAGAACAGAAACTAGTGGAGAACCTGCAATCTTAGGTTTGTCTTCAATAAGACAAACCTTTGCAAGTTAGGTCTTCTTTCAGACAATGAATGCTCCGGTTACATATTGCAGACCTACTTGGGAATAAATCCCGTTTTGCTTAGTGGGTCTTAAACTGATAAAATACATGGACAGGATTTGCATTAGTAGAGTTTTTTCAAAATGCAGTCCCGCTCTTCTTCTCTGGGAAGTTAAAACAGTTTTGGCTGTCTACCTCAAATACTGACCTCTCCCAACTTGTCTCTGTCTCATTTTATGCAGCCTTCTATGCCATCGGTGCCAAATTACAAGGCTTCCATGATGATCCCAGACTGGCTTCAGGCAATACAGAATTACATGAAGATGCTGCAGTATCCTTTATTTTTTATTCTTTTTTTTAAAAAGCTTCTTTTGTTAAGCTTATTTGTTGAGGAAAATGGAAGGGAATGGATACTTTAGTAGAGAACCAAGATGGCCTGAGGAACAATAAGGAATGAAAAGTGCTGTTGCTGTATTTTCCAGCATTTATGTAGCTTTGTGAGATTACTTACGCGTGAGGTATTGTCCATGGCCTTTGGAATGTCATATGTAGGAGATTGTAATTGATACAAGAGATTGAACAGCTATCAAACTTTTTTGTGTGATCATGAGTGTCTAACCTTCGGCAGGAAATATCTACCTGTGATGAACCCAACCCTTCCTTCAGGAACTAGATAGCACTAATGCCAAGGACTCAATGCTGTAATATAAGTTACCTTATTGCAAACAAGAAAGAATTTGTGTCTATGAAGATAATCTGACTACTACAGAACATGCAAGTGAAGTCTTTGTGTGTGTGTGTGTGTGTGTGTGTGTGTGTATGTATAATATAAAGGTCTTTAATTTGAAGCTTTGTTCTTCTGTCCTATTCAGTCAATGGATTGTAGTCATGGTTTTCCCACACCTGAGATTAGAATGCTCCTGCTCTCTATCTGGTTTAAACAGGACTGGTTCCAATCTGATTAGTGTCAACCCTGACAGACTCATTGGGATAACAATGCAGTGGCATCTAGGGCAATAGAGACGAGGTGGCACAGTGGGTAGAGCGCAGTACTGCAGGCCACTAAAGCTGACTGCTAGATCTGCAGGTCACCGGCTCAAGGTTGACTCAGCCTTCCATCCTTCCAAGGTGAGTAAAATGAGGACCCGGATTATGGGGGCAATATGCTGGCTCTGTTAAAAAAAGTGCTATTGCCAACATGTTGTAAGACACCCTGAGTCTAAGGAGAAGGGTGGCATAAATATATATATATATACCGTGGGAGCAGAAATAGGTGATATGCATTCTTATATTATGAGATGTGATTGGTGACCTAAAAAAAAAAAAGGATTGGACCAATTCATGAAAGCCATGGGGATCAATGGCTATTGGCCTTGATACTAGTGTTTTTGTCTCTGAAGGTCATATGCCTGGAGATTTCCTTGGGCAATTGATTGGCCATTGCAAAAACAGGCTGCTGGACTGGATGGGCCAGGCGTACAATCAGCACGATACTGCTTATATTATGTTTACTCCTCTGTTACAGTAACAATACTTGCAGAAAAGGTTTCAGAATAATGATTAATTACAAACTAAATATAAGTCAGCAACATGATTTGGCTAAGGCAAAGGCAATTTTAGGCTGCATAAATACTAGTTTCCAAATCACAAAATGTAATTATTCTGCTCAATTTACTTTCATCAGAATCCTGATAAAATACTACTCAAATTCTCAACACCATAATTTAAGGAGGATTCTAAGAAATCTGAAAGGGCAGCAAAGATCTGTTGGAATGTATGTTGATATAGAAAAAGGTCTAGACCTGTTTGTTCTCTTGCGGAATGCTGGACACAAATTGGATTTAAGTTATAGGAAGATAGATTATGAATATTACAAAAATATTTTTTTGAACAGGTCAAACCACAATCCAATTGACTCAGATTGCAGGTTCTCCTTAATTAGATATAATCAAGTGGAGACTAGGCAGCCA